>NW_022196906.1:113481133-113487295 GCF_008632895.1 Mastomys coucha | reverse complement strand
CGCTTCTGTGGTGATTAACAGGAGAGGGGCACTGGGGACTGCTCCTGTGGTGACTAACAGGAGAGGGGCACTGGGGACTGCTCCTGTGGTGACTAACAGGAGAGGGGGCACTGGAGACCGCTTCTGTGGTGAAGCAATCGTCACATACACAGACCTGCACACTAATTTAAGGGGATGCTTGCTTTTTTTTTTTTTTTTTACATTTTTGTCCTGGGTGTTTTGCCTGCACGTATTTCTACATCACATGCCTGCGGTGCCTTCAGGTGGCAGAGAGGGAGTCGAATCACCTGAGACTGGAGTTACAGATGGTTGTGCGTAATCCTGTGAATGCTGGGAATCAAACTTGGGTCCCTTTGGAAGAGAAACCAATGTTCTCAACGGATGAGCCATCTCTCCAGCCGGACACACATCCTTAAAAGCTGATTTTGAGCTTGCATGAGTCTGACAGGATATCCTTAAGTTCAGCAACATGGCCGCTTGAGTGCTTCATCTCTGTTCTGGACCCGATGGCCACAGGTCCTCATACATTAGTAAACTCTGAGGGTTATCATCTGTAGCAGGCATGTTCATCTGCTCACTGCCCATATTTCCTAGTTTGTGTGTCATTCATCCAATCACATAGGCTCTTCACATCCAACAATCATGTCCTCTACCAGGTCACTGGGTTCCCTGTTTACTGGAGTTGCTCATCCCATTCAGCATTTATTATCATTACTGTACATTTCAGCCATACTAAAAGGTAGACAACAATATGCCCAATACAGTATTAGTTTGCCCTTCCCTAATTATCAACAGTAAATATATTTTCCAGGCTGGAGAAATATCTTGGCAGTTGAAAGTACTTCCAGCTCTTCCAGAGAGCCTGATTCAGTTCCTACTCCCAGCTTTCGGCCAGCCCAGGACTGCCTCTAACTCCAGTTCCAGATGATCTGACGCCCTCTGCTGGCAGCCAGAAGTATCTACACACACATGCACATACCCACCCACAGACACATGTGCACAAATAAAAATAAGTTTTTAAAAGCAGTGAGCCCGTTCTGTGGGTTTGCCGGCAATCGGTGAATCCTGCCCACGTCTGTCACCTGTTTTCTCATCTGCTCCTTTCTGGGGATGCTCAGTGTTGAGCTTTGGCAGTATTTCAGCTACGGATAGTTGCCTCGCGCTGGGTAGGTGACCAGCAGTAACCCCACCCCAATCCTGCTTGTCCTTTCTGACTCACAGCAGAGCCTCCCACAATCCCATGGCAGTGCGGGCCACTTACCAGGTTTCCTTTCTGTGGACTGTGGTTTCAGCATAAAGCCTAAATCCCAAAATCCGAAAGTCTCTCGCCTACGCTTTTCCACGCATCCTGAGCCTTTTTTGTTTTACACTAAAGTTTGTGACACTTTGTGCTCTTCTTGTTTTTGATGGCTCTGGGAATTGAGCCCAGGGCACCTGCGTGCTAGCCTGGTGCTTCTCTGTCGAACTTTATGCCCCGCCTCCTTGAGTTAATGTTGAATTGAGGCTGGGCTCCTGTTCTTGCCTTTAGAAGTCCATCCACCCTTCACTTGGAAAAACTCACCTTTTTCCATTAAATTGCTTTGATGATTTTTGTAGGAACTCAGCTGGGTCCGTTCTGGCTTCTGTTCCAGGGATCGGCCTGGTGTTCTTCGTCCTGGGGTTGCACCATCTCAAAGTCACAGCTTTGTGTAGTAAATTGTAATGTTGACTTGAGCAATTCCTCTCAGTTCTTTCCTTGTCAGAATTAACTTAGCCATTTTTAAAATTTTTGTATTGATTCTTTGTGAATTTCCCATCATGTCCCCCAATCCTATCCAGTTCCCTGTCCCTTCACATTCACCCTGTGCCCTTGCAACCTCCATCCCAAAAGAAAACAAAAACTAAAAATTAAATTAAATTTAAAAAAATAAAAGAAACAAAAAATAAAACAAAACAAAACAAAAAATCTCACTGTTGAAGCTGCAGTGTGTCACAGTACACCCTTTTGCACAAACGTGTGTGTGTGTGTGTGTGTGTGTGTGTGTGTGGTTTATTTTTATTTTATATGTCTGGTGTTTTGCCTGCATGTATGTTTGTATGACGGTGTCAGATCTTGCAGTTGCCACGTGGATGCTGGGAACTGAGCCCAGGTCCTCTGGAAGAGCAGGCAATGCTTTTAACCACTTGCAAACAGCTTTACTTGCAACCGTTCATTGCAATGAGTCACTGGTCTGATTCAAGACTTCTGGCCTTTGCTACAATCAATACTGGATATTCACTGGGAGTCCTCTTGGGTATCCTGTTGCTGCCCAGTGCCATGAAGATCCTGCAGCTTTGGATCTGCAGGGCCGGCCAGCAGTTCATAGATGGAGTAAATGTTGGGGTGGGCCAACTCAAAGCCCTGGATCTGGGCCTGGGTGGTAGCTGAGCTGGTCATTCCACCCACTCTCCAGCGCTGCCCTGGCTAGCTCACCCAGTGTCATAGCTTTAGCTATTACAAATCAGAGCCTTTCCGTGTAATATGTAGGATAGGCTCAACCAAGTGAAAACTTCCAGAATCTACAGGTACAATCTCTGTGTGAATGAATGAATGGGAGTGTGTGTGTGTGTGTGTGTGTGTGTGTGTGTTGCTTGTGTGCAGTGCTCATAGGACCAGAAGAGGGCATCAGAATTACTGGAGCCTGGAGCTGGAGTCAAAGATGGTTGCAAGCTGTCTGCTGTAGGTATTGGAAACCACAAAGAAAACTTCAGATCTGGTACAGTTGTTCCAATAAACCTCTCATCTGTCTTCTAAAATGTGTCAGCTTCCCAGGCTGAGGTTCCTTTGATTAGAAGGCATGTGCTCTAGTCCACTAGTCTTTCTCTGAAAGGCCTTGGAATCAATTACTTCAGTAGCTGTGTACTGCAGGAGGGAAGGGGAGGGGGGAGGAGAGGGGAGGGGAGAGGAGAGGAAAGGGGAAGGGCAGGAGAAGGGGAGAGGGGAGGGGAAGGGGAAGGAGTAGGGGATGTGGAGGGGGAGGGAAGGGGATGTGGAGGGGGAGGGGTAAGGAAAGGGGAGGGGGAGGGGGAAGGGGAAGCCTCTGTTCATTGATTAAAAGGCAGGACTCTTCATTTTGTTTATCTGTATCTTAGTCAGGATTTCTATTCCTGCACAAAACATCATGACCAAGAAGCAAGCTGGGGAGGAAAGAATTTATACAGCTTACACTTCCACATTGCTGTTCATCACCAAAGGAAGTCAGAACTAGAACTCACACAGGGAAGGAAGCAGGAGCTGATGCAGAGGCCATGGAGGGGTGTTTCTTACTGGCTTGCTTCCCCTGGCTTGCTCAGCTTGCTTTCTTATAGAACGCAAAACTAGCAGCCCAGGGATGGCACCACCCACAATGGGCCCTCCTACCTTGACCACTAATTAAGAAAATGCTATGAGATCCTTACAGCTAGGTCTCATGGAGGCATTTCCTCAAGTGAGGCTCCTTTCTCTGTGATGACTCCAGCTTGTGTCAAGTTGAGACACAAAACTAGGCAGTACAGTGTGCTTGCTTGGTTGGTTGGTTGCTTGCTTGCTTGGTTGATTGGTTGATTGATTGGTTGGTTTTGAGAAAGTTTCTCTGTGTAGCCCTGGCTGTCCTGGAACTAGCTCTGTAGATCAGGCTGGCCTCACACTTAGAGACCTGCCTGCCTCTGCCTCCTGGGTGCTGGGCTTACAGATGTGAATCACCATGCCCAGCTAACAGACACAGGACTCAGAGTGCTAGACAGCCTAATGGAAACCTGAGCACTTGTGGGGTTAGGATGGGAGACGGAGCTATGCTCCAACAAGTCACAGTGGAACACAGGTACAGCCAGCCACCTCCTGGATCTAGATCTGCCACCAGTAACATATGATTATTTAAATGTAGGTTTCCATTACCACTGAACGTTATACTTATTTATATTGCATTTGTTTAGGGGTTGGCAAACTATAGCATGGTAAATCTGGCCTATAACTCTTTTTGCACAGCCTGGTCTCAAGGACTCTACCTTCTAACAGAGTTAAAGAGAGGGTGGGAGTGGAGGTGTACTTCGGTTATTTGAGTATTTGACAGAACGCTCAAAGCCCTGGCTGGCTTCCAGCCCCAGCACCACACAAACTGGAAGTGGTTTGCACACCTGACATCCTGGCACTCAGGAAGTGGAGCAGAAGGATTAAATGTTCAAGGTCTCCTGACACCTGAGATAGAGGCATTTGGTGACAGGCAGAACCCCCAAGTAGGTTCTTCCATATTAGACACCAGGGCTGATGTTGCAGGAAAGGCCAAGAGGAGGCCCCTGAGCAGCAGTAGTTTTGCGATCTGAATCACACCCCATCTTGTGCATTAGTGTGGTCCGTGCAGAAGGACCTCAGACTGTCTGTGGACTACTGCGCCTGATCGGGTAGTTTTCTAAATGCAGTATTTTGGAGGGTGCAGCCTCACTGCTATAAGCCAACACAGCCCCTGGCATCCAGACAAAGGTGACTGAAAATTCTCTTCCTTCCAATCAAGAGGCCTCTTGCTTTTACCTGGTGTGACCAACAATATACCAGAGTGGCTTTGCTACCAAGCTCTTTAAACCAACCTGTCTCTGCAAGGGAACAGTGCAAGAAATAACTATCTTACAGATTATGTGAATGCAAGGACACTTGTCCGTCTGAGCCACGTGTTTCTTGGTATTATGGTGATCGGATCTGATGATAAAGATGCGGCAGACTTTTTAATTGCCTCGGTAATACAAATATGAACCAGGAAAGTGAATAATATGAATGATAGACTCCATGAATGCCAGGTGCCTGGCTCAGCAGTTTTAGAGGTTTGTTTATTTGAAGTATTTTAATGTATGACCTTCATGGTGACATATTAGAAATTTTCTTTAAAGGGCCCAAAAATGATGAAAAATTTCATATATATTGCTACGTATACATACATATACATACATACATACACACACACACACATACATGAGCTGCAGTTAGGGTTGGAGGGATGGTTCAGTGGATAAAGCATTTGCTGCACAAACCCCCGGTAGGCGAGGAGCCTGGCCTGCAGAGAGAGATAGGATCCCTGAAGCCAGCTGGCCAGGGAGACTAGTCAAGCCAGATAGCTCTAGGCTTAATGGAGAGGCCTTACCTCAATATGTAAGGTGGAAGAAGGAGAGAGAGACAGAGAGCACACATGCATGCACACACACATCACACACACACACACACACACACACACATCCCAAAAGGAAAGATCTCAGTAATAGAGGCCTGTAATCATAAATTAAAAGGCACAGTACAACTAGGAAGCTCACCCTTCTCTTGAAACACTCCCAGTCAGAATCCAAGCACCATGGGTTAGTGGGTTTTCTTTTAATTGATTGAGATCCACTTGAAAGAGACTATATATGTCCTGAACTATAAAACCCGGAGTCATGGGCCTCATGGGAGAGCACAGCTCTTATCCTTAAATTAGACAAAGTTCTCTTAGAAATACCATAAAAAAACAAAGCCATAAAACACTGAAGGCTGGGGCAGGGGCGGGGTGGCTAACTTGTTCCTTGTTCTTGCAGTAGACCTGGGTTCTATTCCCAGTACCCACATGACCGCCCACAACCATCTGTAACTCCAGTTGCAGAGGATCCAGTGCCTTCTTCTAGCCTCTGAGGGCACATACATACATTCAGGCAGAATACTCATACATATAAAATAAAGAAATCTAATAGAAAAAAACTTTTAAAATACTTGATACATTGACCTTCATTAAAAATGTAAGTGCCAGGCATGGTGACACAGGGCTTTAAACCCAAGTGCTTAAAGGGGCTGGGGCAGGAAGGTGACAACTTCAATTCCAGTCAAGGGTACGCCTGCCTTAGAAAGAACTAAATAAGAAACTTTCTGCAAAACATACTGCTAAGAAAATGGAAAAAATTAGAATTGAATGTGATGGTACACACTTGTAACTCTAGCGCTTCGGAGGCCGGGGGTGGGAGTCAAGAGTATAGCCTGAGCTACACAGTAAAGTCAAGACCAGTTTGGCCAAGGCCAGCCTTTGACTCTGTCAAACAGCAAGCATGGACAAGTAGAAATGGAGAGGGAAGGAGGAAGAAGGAAAGGAGGAGAGGGAAAGAGGAAGGAGAGGGAAGGAGGAAGGAGAGGGAAGGAGGAAGGAGAGGGAAAGAGGA
>NW_022196906.1:113458705-113480309 GCF_008632895.1 Mastomys coucha | reverse complement strand
GAGAGGGAAAGAGGAAGGAGAGGGAAAGAGGAAGGAGAGGGAAGGAGGAAGGAGAGGGAAGGAGGAAGAAGGAGAGGGAAGGAGGAAGGAGGAAGGAAAGTAAAACAGAAGACACACACAGAAAGAAAGCACATTGACAAAGATCTTAGACTCAGAAAACACAAAGGATTCCCAAAGTTCTTCTTAGGTCTCTGAATGAGTAATATAAATGATATGATATGAATATGAAATATGATAAATATAAAATCTTTAATGATAAACATAAAATATAAACTCTATAATGATAAATATAAAAGAGCTAACAGAAAAAGTGGGGAAAGAATCTGAACATTCCATGTATGGAGAGTAAACACTACAAAGCTAATGGCTGCATGTTAGCCAGCCGCTTAATTACAGACCTGGAACTCACAGAGATCCACCTGCCTCTGCCTCCCAAGCACTGAGACTTAAGGAATACATCGCCAAATGCACATTTTTTTTTCTTTTTGAGACAGGGCCTCACTTTAGCCCTGGCTTCTCTGGAACTCACTATGTAAGCAAAGCAGGTTGGTCTTGAACTCGAGGAAATCTTCCTGCCCACAACTTTCAAATGCTGGGATTGAAAGCATGAGCCATCACACTCTACTACGTAGCTTTACAGACAGGCATCTCTCTTCAGATCAGCCACTTCGCTTGCAGGTACTCAGCCAAGAGGAAATTGAACACTTGTTCATTCAGAGACCTAAAAAGAGCTTGCTGTGAACAGAAAGGCGCTGAAGGCAACCTACCAGTGTTCACCTGCCTGGAAGGGGCATCCCGGATGGGATAGCTGGCTTCGGAGATGTGGTTCTCAACCTGTAGGTCGCGACCCTTGGGCTTGACTAGCAGATATCTGGTGTGTCTGATATTTACACTACGATTCTTAACAGTAGCAAGATTGAAGCTATGAAATATTGAGGAAATAATCTTACGGTTGAGGGTCAACACAACATGAAGAACTATGTTAAAGGATCTCAATATTAAGGAAGGTTGAGAATCACTGCTCCAGAGGAAGGAAATTAAGCCTTGAGGACGAGAGAGAATCAGTAGGCGCTTTTGAAAGAGCAAAAACCATGGGCAGGGTTTCACAGAGTCCCTTGGAAAGGCACGTGCATAAGGTGTGGCCCCGCAGGGGGAAATGACCCCAACACTGCTTTATCAGGAAGGGACACAGAAAGGCGGGTCCTTTCCTGCGTCTTCGCCGCTGCCCCAAGTGGCTCGGCCGACTGCATTCAATGGAGAGTTCCAAGAGACTCCAGATTCTGGTGTCACACAAGTCATGCCAACTGCCCCCGCCAGGCCCTTCCCTAGGGATCCCACCACAGCACTGCCACTGATAGGCCCTGGGTGGTCCTCGTATCAGGGCGGTGGCTGCAGTGTCAGCATGTCTGCGCCCAGATGGGCGGGCGGGGGCGCAGGGAGAGTGGGAGGTAGCGCTCCTGTTCCTGCCTGTGCTCACTTGAGACGCCCGCTCTCCAGCCTCTGCTCTCATCTCCCTCACAGCCCGGTGCGCTCAAGACAAGAGGCGGCTTTTGTCATCCGATGCCAGTTTTGAGTGTTTTCTGGCTCTGAGCATTGATTTCCGGGGGTGGGGGGCAAAGTCCTCTGAATGCGCTCGTCAGGCCTGGCAGCGGGCTTCATTCACTTCTTTAAGCAAGCGGTCCCCGGGGGTGGGAGGAGACCCACGGGACTCCTGACAGCACTAGACGACAGAGATGAAGGAAGTGGTCCTGGAGCAGGCAGGACACAGCCGAGAGGCCAGCGAGCCTCTTTCCAGTGTTAATGCGGCACTCTGCCTCAGCATTAGCTGCGAATAGCCCACTAGAGGATTTCAGAATCGATCGGCTTTTTCCTTAGGCACCGGGCCACAGAGGCCCAGAGCAGCCTTCCAGTGAGTCTGAGAGTTGGTGGAAGTTGAAGGCTTGACTATACCGTGCACATGTGTCCTTTAGTGCCTGCCGTGATGTCTGTAAAACACATGGGGACTTTGGGGTCTGTGCTCCTGTGAGGATCAGACACCTCACCAACTTCCATCAGGGCGTCCCCTGGAAAGCGGAGACTCGGACACTCATCACCCAACACCCGCCCACTCTGACCAGGAATGGCATTTCCATCCAAAAGGGCAAAGTGCTCCACGCTTATGTTTTTGTTTTTATTTATTTATATTTTAACTGACATTCAAGCAAATTATTATTATTATTATTATTATTATTATTATTATTATTATCTGCATTTTTGTCTGTGAGTTTTAAGAAATGCTCAGTAGCCCGCTCAGCATCCAGCCCCCTGGGACACTCCCCCATCCAAGCCAGTGGTCTTGCTCCTTTCCACTCAATCCCTGGCAACCGCAGAACTCCTTCCTGCTCCACAGCTCCCGTGTGCAAAGGACAGAAGTCACAGACACAACCTTCCCAGAGCTGGCTTCCAACACCTAGACTTACATCTCTAAAGACTCCTGTGTGTTCTCATACACAGAAAGTGCTTCTCTGTGTGTGCACATGTGTGCACTCGTGTTTGGACAGATACACATGGGTGTGTGAATGTGTATGTATGTGCCTGTTTGTGTGTCTTTCTAGCCATCTGTCTATCTCTATGTATGTGCGTGCGCGTGCATGCGTGCGTGCGTGTGTGTAGGACAGAAGTCAATCTCAGTCTTCTTTCTTTTTTTACCTTAAGACGCCATCTCTTTCTAGCTTGGAGCTTGCAGTACAGATTATGCTGTCAAGCTAGCGAGCTCCCAGGACCTGCCCCTCTCTGTCTCAATAGTGCTGAGAGACACCGGGTCAGGCTTTTCTAGGTAGGTTCTGGGGTCAAACTTAAGTACTTCACTGGCTGAACCATCACCCCAGTCTCCCACCCCTCTAAAAAACGTTTCTTAAAGGTACAAAATGAAACTCTTCTGGGAACTCAATGCCTGCCCAGAATTTCCAGTCTCTGGCTTCCCCCTAATTTCTTCTACCTTGCAGCTACCCTCAGCCCTCCCCCCACTCCTGAACCTCTGGTTCTAATTGCACATAGCCTACCCAGACCCCAAATCCTCCTTCCCAGGACCTACCTGCGCAGAGTATGGCTACTTCACATGGCCACACCAGGTGCTCCAGAGTCTCCGAGGGCAGCTGACCCCAATCCAGGAATAAGGGCTGGTGTGGCCATTATGAGACCCTGCTAATAAGCAAATGCAATCTGAAGAATGCTCATTGCAGGCAAAGTCAGTCACATGACCATGCAATATACCTGACACACACACCCCAGTCCATCTGTGGGCTGAATCCCGGCGCCAGCACTCCATCTGCAGTCTGACCTCTCACCCTGACCCTCTTACTCCGTGAAATGCAGCATTAAAGTGAAACAACAGAGCGGGGCCACAAGGTGACAGAACTCCATGAGGGTGGCAGAGCTGGGGTGGCTGTATGTCCCCACTGGAATGTGGGGGACCATGGGAACACAGGTGCCTAGCATAGGCCTCAGTGGGTGGTGAGTTGGGGGCGGAAGGAACCCTGGGAGAAGTCGGCAACCTGTCCCAGCACTCCAGAGCATCTCACCCACAAAACCAAGCCTGAGAGGCATTGTTTGATGCAGAACCATTTTCTGGTTCTCTTTGTTCCTTCAGACTGCCGCCACCAACGGCAGCTCAGTCTAACCCAGACAAGGGCAGGGGACAGGCTGCTGAGGGATGTTCAGAACCCTTGTTAGCATCCAAGTGCTGTCGGCCCTCCAGTCTCTAGCTGCCGGCTTCCAGATGAACCTCTTCCTTCATGCGGCCCTTGCCTGAAACAAACGGTCCACCCAAAGTGACTGGCCCTCCTCGAGAGCATGGCACTGCCCCTCCTCAAGAGCATCGCACTGCCTGTCAGTGGGCTGCAAGAGAGGTAGAAAGCTTGCCCCATCCCTCTTTGGCTTCTGCTGCACTAAGGGGTCATCTCGGCTCAGGGGCTTCCTGGAGTCTTGGCTGCTGGACCCACTGGTACAATGAGGCATTTGTAGGCCCCTGTCTCTTCCCAGCTCTGCTACCTTCTCAGCCTTGGGGATATTGCTTCTGAGTGTGCGCAGAAGTCTCCGTGTCATGGGCTGGGGATGTCACTCAGTCAGTAGAGAGCTTGCCTAAAGCTGACATAAAGCTCTGGGTTTCATTCTATCACATCATAAACTAGCCATGGTTGTACACACCTGTAATCCCAGGACTTAAAAGGAGGAGGCAGGAAAATCAGAAGTTCAAGGTCACCCTCCCTTACATAGGGAGTTCAAGGCCTGCCAAGGCAACATGAGGTCCTGACCAAAACAAAGGAAGGGAGAAAAAGAAATAAAAGGTGGGGGTGGGGGTGGGAAGAAAGCTTACAAGCAAATCTCTCCCTGGGAGTCGGGAGTTTCCTTGTTTGCTGGTTTATTGAGTGAACCAGCTTTAGGTACCAGGATGGTCAAATTTGACCTGTAAAGCATGTATTCCGTCTTTAAAATATTTCGCTGTCTTACTTCATTTTCTCTCACTAACCCGTGAGGCAGATAGACAATTATCCTGTCTCATAAGCGCATAGAAGACGCAGAAAGAACACGTGCCTGACATAAGCTCACATACCCTGCGTAAGATGAACGGATCTAAGCCCCCGCCCTTCCCCCTCACCTGACCCAAGATCTGCCCTCTGGTTACTGCAATAGACACAGCTAGTGGGTGAAGGACAACACACAAGATAGGTAAACTGAGGCAAAAGTCAGCGCTGGCTACGCTGGATGGTGCACTTCTGAAGCCAGAGCTTGTCTATTTTCTCTGGGGTTCCCAACGGGTCACTGTGGAATCTTGAGGAAGAGACGTTCTCTAGGACAAACGGGCATCTCTAGACATATGTACCTGACTTGGGTGTCTACAGCAAGTAGTTGCATGCTTCCTGCTTGACAATGGTCCCTCAGATAAAAGACACATGTGTGTGTCTGAGAACCAGGATCAGAGGGGGGCATCAAATCAGCATTCCTCCCTGGGGACAAGACTGCCCTTGGATGCAACTTCCTGTTCCTCTCTCCCTGCCCCTCTCCTGACTGGGAATAAAGCAGAAGTTTGTTAGTCCAGGAGGGTAGCATCTGTTGACTACCTAATATTATCTGGACTCGGTTGACTACGTAATATTATCTGGACTAGAAACTGCAATGGAAGGGTCAGCCTTCAAAATCAGTGGCACCCAGAAACCTTTCTAAGACGACAATGAAGTATGTCAACAACACACAAACTCTACATGGGCAAAACTAAAGTGGGGGCTGGAGAGGTGGCTCAGCATGTAAGAGCATTGGCTTGCTCTTCTGAAGTACCCAGGTTCCATTCCCAGCACCTGCACGGCAGCTCACAACTGTCTGTTGTGACTCCAGTTCCAGGGGATCGAATATCCTTACACAGACATAGAGACAGGCAAAAAAGACCAATGCACATAAAATAAAAATTAATAAATCACCTCATAAAAACTAATAGGAAAGAGGGCCAGTGAGATGGGTTCAGAGCATAAAGCACTTGCTGCTCAAATCTGATCACCTGAGTTCTCTCCCGAGAAACCTGGGAGAAAGAAGACATAGAGAACCAACTCCACAAAGCTGTCCTCTGACCTCCACACGTGCACTGTAGCATGGTGGCACCCATGCACACACACTAATAATAAACAACTTTAGAATTCTATTATATATTTCTACCGTGTTGAATAAGAAGAAAGCAAGGAAGAGGAACCAAGGGCAGAGACAAGGAGAACTTTCTGGATGTTCCAGTGGAAGTCAAAATCCCTGAAGACGGAGAAATGCTGGCTCTCTGGAATGAAGCTCCACCGTTCACTGTCAATGGGATCAAGGCCTTTCCCCATCTCCTGGCGGGAGAGGCATTGTCAGCTCCCAGCAGGAAGGACAGGCCGAAGAAGGGTGGCCAGCTCCACAGCTGAAGAGCTCTTCTGAGGAAAGTTCCCTTCCTGGCCAAGGCGTGCTTCGGGCTCTTGGGCATCCTCAAGTTCCATGCCTGAACTGAATCCAGGGGAATCTGAGGGCTGAACTCCAGACGTTGCAGCCTCCGAGAGAGGCACGGGCAGGGTGGAGATGCACAGGAGCAGAACTGAGTTCCCAGAGAGGTAGCTGCTGAGGGCGGCAGTCACCAGCATTACAAGGTCTTCCCCCCCCCCCCTGAGCTCTCAGTGTGGATGTGAAGTGCGTGCTAAGAGCCAGGGTTCTGGGGCAGGGGAGGTGGCTTGGCCGTTAAGAGCACCGGCTGCTCTTCCAGGGGGTACTGAGTCCAATCCCCAGCACCCACATGGTGGCTTACAAACATCAGTAATGGGATCCAATGCCTTCTTCTGGTATGTCAGCAACAGCATACTCATACACATAAAATTAATTAAGTAAGTAAGTAGCTAATTAATTAAAAGAACCAGGCTTCTGGATCTGGGGAGATAACAAAGTGGATTCTGTGCAAGTATGGGGTTCTGGGTTCAATCCTAGAACCCATGTTAAAAAAAAATAAAGCCAAATATAGTGGTATATATTTGTAAGCCCAGGGCTGGGCAGGCAGAGACAGGAGGATCCCTGAGCTCACTAACCAACCAGTTCCAGGCCAGTCAGAGATTTGTTTCAAAACAACAGCAACAATTTTGAAAGGCAGATGGCTCATGAGGAACAACATCTGAGATTGTTCTGTAGTGCAAACTCACACACACACACACACACACACACAGAGATTGGAGAAGGTTCTGGTACCCAAGAGAAGAATGGCATTCAGACTTCTCCCTTCCAGGACAGCTCCTGCCTCTAAGTGCCCATCCAGAGCTCAGATCCAGCAGGCTTCACCTGGGAAAACCAGTGCCGCATCAAGGCAGTGCGGCCAGTGACTTGTGTGGACTCTGTGCTGGCCCCACCTCGCACTCCGTCTTCCAGAGCATCTGCTAGGGTGGTGTTACAGGATTCTCAGACACAGCATCCTCACTTCTTAGCCTTTCTACACCTCTTGAGTTAGCTAGGTGAAGGAAACAGAGACCCAAGACAGTTGCTGCTCTTTCATCCTCGAGACAGCCAGAGCCTCACCTTCATGGGAATAGAGAGTGAAAAGGACAAAGAGGATTCACCTAGGACACATGGCAGCTGAATGAGGCAAGGAGCTAGCTGCCCACACAATGCCACGATTGAGCTCAAAAGCAGAACACACACACACACACACACAGAGAGAGAGAGAGAGAGAGAGAGAGAGAGAGGGAGGGAGGGAGGGAGAAAGAGAGAGGGGGAGAGAGAGAGAGTGGGGGTGGCTGAGAAAAGAATGGAATCTTGAACAATGCCCATTTATATAAATGAAAAGTCCAAACACCAAATGGCCAATAAACCATGAAAAAGTGCTCAGTTTCATTAGTCACCAGGGAAATGTCAATTAAACCACAATGAGAAACCTCTGCACACCCACTCAAGAGAACAAAGCAAAAAAAAAAAAAAAATTACAAAAATACCCAGGGCTGGAGAACGTAGATGAACCAGAGTAGTCATTGTAGTGGCATGGATGCTGGCAGAACCAGTTTGGAAAACTGGCACATCTACAAATGGTGGACACACTCTACCGAAGACCCGGTAACTCTCTGTCAGGTTCAGGGGCACATGCGTTCACTTGGTTCATGTCCCAGAGTGTCCATAGTGTGCTATCCATCCTAGCCCTAAACCAGCAGACACTCAAACGTCCATCAGCAGTACAACAGAGAAGAGCCAACGGACTAGAACAAAGACAAAACAGTAACATGGACGGACTGACGGATGGACTGACAGATACATACTGATCTTGAAAAATGAGACATAAAAGAGTTTGCACTTTCTGGTTCCTTTTTAAATACAAAGTCAAAGCAAGCAAACTTGAGCCCAGTGCTCTGGGTCCTTGGATAAAGGCTGGCAGCGCCAGCCTGCCATCTGAGTTTGTCCCTGGAATCCACATGAAGGTGGAAGGCAAGAGCCAACTCCATAAAATATGCTCCTGACCTGTACAAGTGGGCCATGGTGTGCGCACCCACGCCCACCCTTCATCATCATCAATAAACATTTTACAGCAAGTGGGCCATGGTGTGCACCCACACCCACACTTCATCATCATCAATAAACATTTTACAGCAAGTGGGCCATGGTGTGCGCACCCACGCCCACCCTTCATCATCATCAATAAACATTTTACAGCAAGTGGGCCATGGTGTGCACCCACACCCACACTTCATCATCATCAGTAAACATTTTTAGAGCAAGCAGAAGCAACAAGATGGCTGGGTAGGTCAAGACTCCTGCCTGCCACCAAGACTGGGGACCAGAGTTCAAGCCCCAGAACTCACATGGTGGAAAGACAGAACTGACTCTTGCAAGTTATCCTCCAAGTTACAAACACAGACACACAGACACACACACACACACACACACACACACACACACACTAAAATAAAATGAGTTCAAATGTTTAAAAAAAAAAAAAGGTAAAACTAGCCAAGAGAATTTGATGTAGTCAACCCTGGGGTTCAAATTAGAACTGTTAAGGGATTTCTGGGCTGTGGTAGTGTTTGGTCTCCATGTGCTGGTTATAAAGATTTGTTTGAGGGAGCCCTCATATTAAACACTTAGGGCATGTGTACTTTCCTATGGGCAGGTTTGATATAAGGGGCCAGAGTCTTGAACAGTCAGAGATAAACCAGAAGGCCTAGCATGGGGCTAGCGTGGGCCCTAGCATGCATACTCCTTTTTACAAGAGCATGTGCTTTCTCAGGAATTCCCTTTTTACGAAGGTGTGCTTTCTCAGGAATTCCCTTTTCTATTAGGAAGGATGTTTATTGAATAAGGGACAGCAGTGCACTGCTGGTGGAAATGGGAAAGAAAGGAAGGCCCTGTGTTGGTTAGTGTTCGCCGTTAACTGGACAGCTCCTAGAATCCCCGGGAGACCCACTTCTGGGTTTGTCTGATAGAATTCCTAGAAAGATCCACCCTCATTGTGGACAGCATCCTTGGGGCGGGGGGGACTGCAGTGAATAAAAAGAAGAGAGTAGGCTGAACACCAGCCTCACGCGTCTCTGCTTCCTGACTGTAGGTGCAATGTGATCAGCCACCTTACGCCCCTGCCTGGGCCTTTTGCCATGATGGACGGACGGTCCATGAGTTCTGGGGCTTGAACTCTGGTCCCCAGTCTTGGTGGCAGGCAGGAGTCTTGACCTACCCAGCCATCTTGTTGCTTCTGCTTGCTCTAAAAATGTTTACTGATGATGATGAAGTGTGGGTGTGGGTGCCCACACCATGGCCCTCATGCTGTCAACCAGAATAAACCTGCTTCCTTAAGTTGCTTTTGTCGGGTGTTTTGTGTTTTGCTTCGGCAATGAGACGAGAAATGACGCAGTCATAGGAGAGAGCAGTCTCAGAGCCCGGAAAGACAGCGTGTCTAATTCAACTTTGAACCGGAGGAGTGGAAGGATGGGATAACAATGAAAAGAAGAACCTTCGCTGCCTCTATCTAGCTGCTCAGTGCATGTTCCTCATTTACTAAATAGCGCCCGACAAAGAGGGGAGGGTACCCTGGATCCGGAGGATTTCTTAGTGATGGTGGTGCCGAATACTCCAGGTGCCTGCTGCCCTTTCTCGCACTGTGCATCCTGTCTCAGAGTCCCAGTTGTGCGTTCATGATTGAGTCTCCAGTGGGTATGGCTTTTCATTTCTCCTTCCACAGGCTTTACACACACACACACACACACACACACACACAGAGAGAGAGAGAGAGAGAGAGAGAGAGAGACAGAGACAGAGACAGAGACAGAGACAGAGACAGAGACAGAGAGACAGAGAGTCAGAGAGACAGAGAGACAGAGAGAGAGAGATTAAACCAGGTGTATTGATGCACTGTGTAACCCACCTATCCGGGCAACATCCTCTGGCACAGCACTGAGGAGAAAGGATAAAAACCACTCAGAATTAGGAGTAAGGGAGACTTCCTCTCTAATTCCCAGTACCGTTAGTTTCAGCCTCTCTCCGTTCCGAAAGTCCATTTGCAAGTCTGAATCTGAACACTGAATCCAGAGGCTGCTGGTTAAAGATTTCAAGGAGGGTGGGTCGTTCCGGTCCTTGATTTGCCTCCTGCCTGATGGGTGTGGGTTTCAGCTCTGCGAAGGTGAGTCCCCACTGCGGGATCTATCCGCAAGGGGACCGTTGGATGCACTTCTCATCTTGACCACTAGTGGGAGCTGCTGCCCAACCTCAGGCCTGACAGGAGTTAGAGGCCAGCCGCTGAGTGATTTGTGGTCCATCAGTCAGACCCTCTGGGGTTCATCCCTGTCAGAGTCTGGAACATCACTGTGGATTGATTTCTTACATATCCTCCACGGTACCAGAAACTCCTGGAGCCCCACACTCAAGTCCCAAATGGACAACACCACTGGCCCACAGCCACCTCTTCAAAATTCCAAGAAAGAAGTTGCTGGGCACACTTTCAAGACTTGTGAGGCAAAAACAGGCAGGTCGCTGTGAACTCAAGACCAGGAGAGCCAGAGTTACATGGTGAGACTGTGTCTCAAAACAAAACAAAACTGTATGTGTGTGTGTGTGTGCACGCATGCGTGTATGTGTGCCTGTGCATGCGCGCGCGTGTGTGCGTGTGTGTGTGAGTGTGTGCATGTGTGAGAGTGTGTGCGTGTGTGTGCATGTGTGTGTGCGTGCATGTGTGTGTGTGTGCACGCATGTATGTGTGCACATGTGCGTGCGCCCGTGTGTGTGTGTGTGTGTGCATGTGTGTGTGTGAGTGTGTATACATGTGTGCGCGCATGTGTGTGAGTGTGTGCGCGCATGTGTGTATGTGTGCGTGTGCATGCACGCGCGCGTGAGGGTGTGTACGGGTGTGAGTGTGTTGCGTGTGTGTGCATGTGTGTGAGTGTGTGTGTGTGTATGTGTGCGTGCATGCGTGTGTGAGTGTGTGTGTGCATGTGTGTGAGCGTGTGCGTGTGTGTGTGTGAGTGTATGTATATGCATGCGTGTGTGAGTGTGTGTGTGTGTGTGTTTCAGCTCTCACACAAGCACATGTATGACCCATGCATATCCTGGCTCCCAAACCCAGAACCCCAGCGCCCTTTGAAGGCCAGTGCCAGCTTTACCTTCCCAGAGTGCTTGTTTCCTAGCAGCCTGACAACACTGCAGAGAAGGAGAACTCTCCGGGAAAAGGACAGCGTGTGTGTTTGTGTGCACCTCTGTGTTCCTGTGATAGCTCTGGACGCTGGAGCGCTGTCCTTCACAATGGCCTATGGTACTGGCCTCTCATGTTTAATTAAATATGGGAGATGTACTCCCGCTGGCCCCGTGCCTCTCCCTGTGGGTCTGCCTGACTGTATGAGCCAATGTATGAATCTGTACCTACATGTACACGGTTGTCTGTCCAAGTGTATGAGTGCTTGCGACAGTGTCCTTGTTGGACAGTGCTGTCGGTGTGGAACTTGGTATCCCTCTGTAGGTCAACGTCTCCAGAGGGTGCGTGTGTGGAGATGTTCCTGTCTGTGTGTTGGCTAGTGTTGGCTGTTTGTGTGTTTAATACAGAGTCTGGGGTGTGTTTGATTTCTGTCTGCTCCCATGTGTCAGCATGACCACATAAATATCTATATTGCATGGATTTCTGTACTGTCATTGTGGCTCTAGAAATGTGGTTCTAAGTGTCCCCACATCAATGTGTCAATGGATGTCTCTAAGTCACGTGGTATAATTAGGTTTATCAGTATGTGTTCCTCAACGCCAGAGTATGTCAATGGTGGCTCGGTATCTGGATCCGTGTCCACGTATGTCAGTGTAAGTGCATGTGTGTCAGTGTGTCTCAGCATGGATGTCAGGTCATGCCCATGTCCATGCACGTGGATAAATGAGGTGCCTGGGGTAGGGTCCCCAGATCATCGAGGAGGGGCGTGTCTGTGTACTCTGGCTTGGGCAGTGCGTGTGCCAACGTTTGTCGGTGTGTGCCGGTCCAGGTCTGCGTGGGTGGCTCTCTGTAGCGAGGCGTCCGCAGGTCGGCGTGCGTCCGCATGTCTGTCTGTCCGTGTCCGTGTGGGCGGCCGTCTCCAGCAGGGCGCGCCCGGGGTCAAAGTGGTGGGCGTGCGCCCCGCCGGGCAGGGTGGCTCTCCCCGCGAGCCAGGCGGGCGCAGCGCCACGTGCGGAGCCCCGGGCGCGTCGCTCTGGGGCGGAGCCAGCCCGGGGCCCCGGAGCCCCAGGCCGAGCCCAGGCGGGGCCCGCCCCCGACCCCGCCCCCAGCCCGAGCCCGCGCCGCCCGCCGAGCCCGGGAGCCCGAGCGGAGCGGCGGAGCCGAGACGGCGGCGGCACCCGTGGGATGCGGGGATCGCGCCCCCGGGGCCGCTGAGCCTGCGCCCGCTGCCCCAAGCCCTACGCCGAGCCGAGCCCGCGCCGCGCTGAAGCCGCCCACCCCTAGGCGCGGGCAGGGGACCAGCAGGTGAGCGATCACCCTCCGTGTCCCGCAGCCCCCCGCGCCCCTCTGTCCGCCGCCGCCGCCCAACTTTCCTCCCCGATGGCCCGGAGCCGCCCGGCCCGGTCCCCAGCCCCCGCAGCCACTGTCCCCGAGGGGGGAGGGGCAGGAGAGGCGCAGGTGGCCCGGGCCGGGGTTCCCCTGGTCGTCTCTGATCGCCGCGGGTCTCCTCCCGTCCCCTCTCCTTCCGGGTTCCCCGTGCGCTGTCGAGGGCCGGGGGATGGGGAGATTCGGCCCCGGCTCCCGGACCATCGCTGGCGCAGGCTCGCCGAGGGGCTGGGATTGGGACCCGGATTCCCGAGGCCGGAGACCCCAAGGTCAGAGCAGCGACAAGGCGCGCGGAGAATGTGGCTCTCGAGAGCTGGGGGTGAAAGGGCTGAGCGGACACTGATCGGGGCTAGGGAGCAGGCCAAGCGCTCCTTTGCTCTGGGCCCCGGGGGTGGAGGAACCCGGCACTGGGGCTATGCCCTCGGTTAGACGAGATCTCTGCACCCTAGGAAGGAATCTGTGAACTCTATTGGGGGTCAGATCTACCAGTGTGCCCTGTCTTTGGGCGCTCCCACCACGCCAAGATCTTGGTGCCCTGTTGTAGCCTTGAAGCGGTCGCATCTCCTCTTGTCTCTGTGCGCTCTGAGAAGGGAGAGATCTCTGGACATGGAAATTCGGGAGAATTCTTTACCCTCCTTGGTTTGACCTGGACAGACTTGCGCACCCACCCGGACGGGAGAGGGAGGAGGTCTCGGACCTCTGCATTATTTGATCTTATTTGATCGTCTTTGGAGGTGCCCTGAGAGGAAGTGGAGGTGCCTAGCTTTGTCTGAGTATTGGTGGGGACAGTGATATGGTGGGGACTGGTGGCCGCAGTGCTCATGATGCGAGGAGGAAACACTCAGGATGAGGCCTGGCTGTAGGCAGGCCTTCCAAACACCTGTTGGAGGGCAGCTTACAAAGATCGGATCGGCCATGGAACTCACTCTTGTCTCCTTAGCGACTTCTGTCTAGTGGGACTGTGGGATCAGTGTGCCCTTGGGGTCCTGAGCTGCCCCTTACAGCAGTGACCCCCAAGCACCATCTAGAGAGGCACAGAACAGGACCTCCATGAACCCCAGACCTTCTGTAGATTCCCTGTGGTTCAGAACTAAGGCTCCGCGCAGCCAAGGGCGACACTACCCCTCCACTTCTCTACTGGTCCCTTCCCACTTAGAATTTGGCTGGATGCACATAAATGATGGTAATACACTGGACGGTGAACTGAAGGTGGGACAGGCTGCTGCCACAGAAGCAAGAGACAGCTGGAACAGGGGACACTAGGTCTTTGCTAGAAGGTTCAAGGTTCCGAAACTCTCACTACCACCACCTGTAATGGGGGGGGGGGGTCAATAACTTATCCAAGGTCACACAGAATCATTGGACTGGGGAGAACCCCCAGGATAAAAATCCCTTGGAATTGACTTCTTGGAGTCCACATTGGCTCAGAACTGACCAAAGAGTGTCTAAGTAGAGAGGAGAATGGCCCTCAGGTGCTAAGAACCCATTTTCAAAGCCTGATGTGGCCTGGACAGCTGTCGTCCTCTAGAGAGCCTAGTCCCTGTATGTGGTGGCCATCAGAGCTCCTCTGGAAGAATTCCAGGGTTGACTCACTTGGCATGAAGAGCAAGCATGGAGGAACAGTGGGAAGCAGCGGAGACAGCTGGGGATGGGGGAGTGGAGGAGGCCGGTGCCCAGGCAATTCACAGAGAAGAGGCTCCGAGGGGCAACCGGCAGCAGTGAAAGACCCGCAGGTCCTTTCACTGGAGACTCATTCCTGTCCCCAAGAAAGCTTTTAGAAGAGTGCAATGACAGAAGTGTCTCCCCAGAAACACAGTAGAGGTCACGATGATTTTGATTAAGAGAGTTAAGAGTATTGCTTAGCCTAGATAACCTTCCGCTTGGGTTTTGAAGCATGAACAGAAGTTTTCCAGGTGAGGATAGTGTAGTTCCATCATCCATCAATCGATACAAAATGCAGAGGGATAAACTAGCTCTGAGCCGGGTGATCCGTTGGGCCCCGTGTTGTGAGGAGAAGCCGAGGCCACAGTCACGGGGGCATTAGCAAGCTCTTCTCATGAATTGGGAATTTATCCTTAGTAATGGTTCTAAAAATAGCTAACAGGCACTGAGTGCTTTCTGTAGACCAGACCACACCAGGCACTTCGTAGGGTTCATCTCCCAGAGTGTCCACATCAGCCCAAAGTGGGGACCTCAGTCACAACCATTCTGCAGATGATAAAGCTAAAGGCCAGCCGGGAAGGGAGCAGCTGGGTCATGGCGCGTGGCTCCCAAGGAGCCTGACAATGCTGTAGATGGGGCCTGTGCAGACTTAGAAAGCCCTTCAGCTGAGGGGGTGCATGAGGCAGGCCACTGGTGACACCCTGCCTTCCGGGCACCCAGAGCTACCCACCCTTTACCCTGTATATACAGTGAGGGGCATGGGTGGGTGAAGTCTGGGTGGTCAAGCTTGATCTGAGCAGTTTGACTTCAATTGGGCGTTAGAGGGAAGGATCCAGGAATGAAGCTTCCTGAAGGAGATGGGGCTGGAGGTAGGTGCTGCAGAAGGCAGCATGGGCTGTTCGTGGGAACCAGGGCTGCCTGGCCACCGGAACGTCGGGAAGCTTTACATAAAAACATCTGCTTGGAGCTCCTCCCCCAGGCATGCTAATTATCTTGGTTCTGGGGTGGAGCAGGCAGCGTCCTTCTGAAAACAGAAGACAGGTGGTTCTGATGGTGTTAGAGGCTGGAGCCAGATGCTCAGAGACACTGGACAGCCTGGTCAGCAGGAAAGCCAGGAGGGTATGTGGCACCGACCAGAGGCAGAAAGGGCCCCTCCCCCAGGGAAGGGAAATCCCCCATTTCTGCTGAGAGATTTTTAGGAGGTACCGTCTGCGCTGTTCATGGGCAGATGAACAAGAATGAATAATTTAGAGAGAAGTGCCCATTAGATTGAGCTGCAGAGAGGGCACCGGTGACCTCGGCAAGAGAGATGGCACTCTCTGAGCCCACGGGATGTGGTGCCCGGCGTGGATGGGTTCTGGTGAATGAACACACTGGGCATGCAAGCTGGTTTGGAGTGTGTTAAGGCATGACCAGGAGCTGGTGGTCTGGGGGAACACGGTGGACAGCAGTCTCAAGGGTTTGACGGCTGGAGAGAGAGGGAGCACATGAGGGGTGGGTCCATTTCGGCTTTAGGTAGAACCTGAGTAGGTACCGTTGACGAGGCAGTCCTGCGGTGCATCATGGGCAAGGGCTTATGGAAAAAAGTCTCAAGTAAAGGACCAAAAGTCTGTAGCTCAAAACTGCACCTGAGAAGTGCACACGTCACAGTTTGCCCATTGGGCCAGTCAGGGAGGCCAGGGTGAGGTGACCTCTGTACGGAAGGTCATGGTGGGAACTGATCCCCGCCCCTGCATGCTGAGTGGGTCCCTTTCTCTAGGGAGAAAAGGGAATCCCCAAAGCTGTGTTTAGAGACAAGAGGCAGGTGGGGCCTGCCTAGAGCAGGTGTCCATGGTGACAGAATTTGGACGAGGGAGGCTGGAACCAAACTCCCACAGCTAGACTGAGGAGGGGGAGGCAGAGAGAAGACACAGTTGGAGGCTGGACATCTGGGGAGCAGTGCAGCTGTAGGAATGCCCGGGTCTGATAGCTACCCCTTCTGCCAGGCCAGGGTAATCACACACAGAGTTCAGAGGCAATAGAGCCCAGCCTGGAAGGTGGGGTGGGCAGTACAGAGAAAACCTTCAGCATCTACTGTGTGCCTTGGAAGGTTCTAAGTATCAAAGCCAGGCACAGCGGCTGTAAAGTTTGCATAGTCCTGGGGAGAGAGAGACTATGTATCATGAAACAGGTAGAGGATAATTTTAGGTAGTGGCAAGTGCCATGGAAGGGTGAACCAGGATTCCTGGTGAGGGACGGTGAATCCGAGTAGCCTAGCTGACCAGGGAGCCTCTGAAGGAGACAGCCGATCAGGAATACCAAGAAAGATGTAGGGAGAGCATACTGAGAGGGAAGCTGTCTGTGCAAAGGCCCTGAGGCAGAAACTAGCTCAAGGATGTCCGCCGTGGCTGGAGCAGAGGGTGAGGAATGTAGAGAAGCCAAGCCTCCCTTGTGGCCCCGCCCCCTCAGTAGACTGCCCCTTCTGTGTGCCTACACCACTCTCCTTGGGCTGCCGCTGGCAGCAGTTCTTGGGAATGAAGCTATTTTTAGATACGACTCTCCTCTCCTGTGGGCCCAGAACATACCGTGTCTTTTAAAGATGATCAATATGTGCTGGCACTATTTATAGAGACCCCATGTCAACTCCTGGGGCCTGGGACCCCCAGACTTTTGGGATAGGCATTACAGTACAACCTTAGAGACACTGACATACAGTCTTCAGTCGACTCCTTGGTCTATCTTCTACTCTCGAGGGGTACCGAGGACCTTGGAGCCTCCCACTATCACCCTGGGCCCGAAAGACCTGTCCAGGACAGACAGAAGACAAGCTTGGAATGGAGGTCCAGGCACCCCTATGGAGAGCTGGTCAGTGTGGAACAGCAGGAAGCCTGCCTGCAGGAGACAGGCCTGGAGTCTACCGGGAAAGGCTGCAAGGGAGGGAGGGCTGAGCTTGGTTCTCCCAGCCTGTAGTTGGCGGTGCTCGGTACAGATAGGGTGTTTATGCTCTGGGCCTGAGCCCTTTCTCGCCTCTTCAGTGCAGTCTCATTAAGTCTCCCAGGGAGTCAGTGGAAAGTGGAGTCCCCCAAGGGGTATTTGCTGATGGCAGGGGTGGAGTTGTTCTTCCAGTGCCTGTGTGGCCCTGTGTTTCTCTTGCCCACTCAGAGAGCCCTGTGTGCTGACTACCAACGGCTGTTCTTACACCCCTGGAGCCAGGGACAGCACTGGCTACCCTGGGGTCTCAGGGTCACCCAGGGACACAGGCAGGCCCTAGCCAGTCAGGACCTTGGTCCTGGATGCCACTTTGTGAACAGTGGCTTATCTTGGACTGGGAAGGTAGAAAACACCTCTCTGGCAGGAATGGATTCCTGAAAGGACCTGGCGTTGGAGGTGGTTTTCAAAGAGCTTATAAGGCAGGCAGAGGCAGCCTGAGAGCTTAGGCACCAGAGCAGTGTGTAGTCTGCACCTAAGGCAGACTGGGTGGGGAGGGCTGATCGCAGAGCAAGGGTACCCTGCCAAGGGAGGAACCAGTCTCAACAGTCAGTCCCTCTGCCCAGCATTAGAGCCCAGCCTCTTTGATCTAGGCAAGGGACTAAGACCAACCTCTTGGGCTACCCAGCTAAGCTGGGAAGCCCAGGTTATTCCTTCCTTGGCCGGGGCCCCACCCAGGGGTCAGTGCAGGGAAGTCAAGGGACAGAGGCCTACCCACACAGCCAGAGACCTGAGCAGAAGAAGGCCCAGGCACCCAGCGCCCACCCCACAGTGCACTTGGGTCGGATGCAGCACAGACTGCCAGTTAAATAAAGAGACAGCTAGTTGCCAACAGCACTGGAAACCCAGGGAAAGCCCCCACTCGTTCTGTGAGCCCGAGTGCCGATTAGATGTATAATTGCTGAGCTTCCGTTTCAGAATCTGTCCAAGGCAAGGAGACGAGGAAGAAAAAAAAAAACCTTCCTAAGGCGCCTCCGCTGCCTACCATCCCCAGAGAACAGACACCGGCACCCTCTAGTCCTCCTCATCTTCATCTGCGCCCACGTGGGTCACTTCTAGCCTCAATGCACACGTAGTTTACTGTGTACTCACCCACAAATGAGAGCCAGCTTGCCTAAAACAGCCCGCCTGTATTTGTGATGCTCTACAAGAGGCCACGCGAATCTATGTGCTAGGCATTAAGCAGGTGACTGAAAGGGCCAGAGCAGGGACCTTAGGGGACGAGAATGTCTTAGTTGGGTGGCAGTACACACCTAACTGTACACACTTGATGAGTGTGTTTCTTGAGTTTAAATTATACGTCGGTTGAGAAGTGCGTTAAGTGCGTTATATGGTTATAGTATGTCCTGGATACCTTTGTGGCATACATTCTGTGTCTCCGTGGGTTAGTCCATGTCCCTCTGGGCAGTAAGATGCCCCAGAGGGAGAACCTCTCAGCTTTCCTTGGGGGTATGAATAGCTCCTTCGATGTACACAGTAGGTGCCCCATAAATGCCTCGGTTGCCATAGCATCCATACACAGTTCCCCTGTGAAGGCTTTTTTTTCAGCTCAGATATCAGAAAGATGAGTTGGAAGACACAGGACTCGGCAGAGTCAGGTTGCTGGTGGCTGTCTTCTCGCAGTGCACGCTTTGAGGGTCTACAGGAGCCCATGCAGGGCTGTGTGTGTGCGGGGGGTGTGGGGTGGGAGTACTGTTCAGAGTCTGGGATAGGTGGCCCCTTTGTGACTAAGCCAGTCCTCTAACCCTGTCTCTCTGTGGTCACAGGGTGTTAGATCATCCACTTCCCTGCCCTGGGATCGGGGGCTGGGCGATGTTGGGCCCTTGGAGAACCTGTCTTAGAGATTCTGTGCGCACGGGCCTATGAGAAGGCTGATGACAGGGAAGGCTGGGCATGGGGGTAGGGTGCTGGGTTTGCAGGGTACTGCAGTGTGTGTGTGTGTGTGTGTGTGTTGTGTTTAGGGGATCCTATGGATTCTGTGGTTCCCCAGACCTAGCATCTAGACACATACCAGTACAAGGGAGTGGAGGAGCCATTGCTCTGTGCTTTCTGTGGGGGAGTGGGGAGAGAAAAGGACAAGGTTTAGAAGGGAAACTCCCGGTTTTGTCTTTGGCAGGTGTGTGAATCCAAGGTAGGACCCGATGAGCCAGACCCCACCGCAGCTCCTAGCCCTGGACAGAGCCAGGTTCTATTCCTACCTGGGGATTCACTTCTGTAAAACTAAAGCTGATAGGGTTTTCCTGTCTACAGAATTAGCTGGGTGTTGGAATAAATGAGATGCAAATGTGTGTAAATTAGGGCATCCCCAGAAGCTGGGGTGGGCGTGTTCTCCTCGAGAGGGATGGGGGAGATTGGGCAGGACTTCCCCGAGATTTCTGGAAGGGAGGGGGAGGGGCTCAGGCTTGCCCTGCTCCTCCTTGTGGTTGGACTAGACAGGGTTAAAGTCTCTGCTGCAGCCTCAAAGGAGCCAGCCAGCAGGGAGCAGGTTAGCTGAGGCCCGGGTGCAAGGACGTGTCAATGTGCCTTTGATCTGGGAACAGGGACCTCTGAATGCAGAGGCCGGGGCACCAGCTGGCATCCCTGTGGAGCCTTTGTCCAAGCAGTTACCCTGGAGAGCTGGGGTTGTACAGATAATTGCTTGGGCAGGAGGGATGGTGTGAACACTCGGTGGGCCCCATCCCCCCCACTCTCCCATCATCCCTACCTGTGGCTTTAGCTTCTGTGGCCACCCATAACCACTGCCAGAAACCAGGTGGCTACTTTCTGGTCTACCAGTACAAGTCTTTTTTCAACCGCTTCTGTGGCTCCAGCCCCGCCTCCAGAGGCCTGATGCCAGAGCAGGTGGGGCCGTAGAAGATTCACTTTGCTGAGCATCACTGTCCAACCGAACTGGACAGTATCCCTGGATGCCAGCCACGGATGGGGGGAGGGTCCTCTGGTAGTTATATTTTCTGTAAAGTAAAAAGAAAACAGAAGTTATTTTAACATGTTTCTTTTGATCCAGTATTTTATCAAATTAAATATGCAATTAATAGTAATCAACATTAGAAATGATTGATAGACGGGTCGGGATTCTCTACCTCCTGCTAAGCCTGCACTGTGGGTCACACACAGGGTCTGTCCACAGTAGCCCCGTCCTCAGCCCTTAGAGCCACACACCGTGATTGAGTGACTGTTGGGCAGTGCCAGAACCAAGAGGAAAACTGCCAGAGAATCACTTCTGTCAGAGGAAATGCCAATGCTGGGCACAGGCAAGAACTGGCCAATTCTCCTTAGGCGCATCCACTCAGCCTCCTAGGGGCGAACCAGCCCTCTTTACACACAGTAATCTCCCTTTCTCTCAGTTTGGGCCAGAGATGAAGGAGACAGGTAGTGAGTGCAGTGGTTAGGAGCTTTCTAATGTCTGAGTATCAGATTTCTCACCTAGAAAGGAAGGCTAATAACCTCCTCCGTTCGTGGGATTGTAGCAAGGATGAAATGCCATGCTCCAAAACAGCACTCACTGACACATGTGCACACTCACTCAAACATGCACACACACACACATACACACACTCGTACAATGACAGACTCATAAAGAACATGAGGTAACTCTGGCATGGCTCTTAGCCCCATGTCTACTCCCCACCC
The DNA here is from genome assembly GCF_008632895.1 of Mastomys coucha. Classification (NCBI taxonomy): domain Eukaryota; kingdom Metazoa; phylum Chordata; class Mammalia; order Rodentia; family Muridae; genus Mastomys; species Mastomys coucha. Next base: position 113,459,524 of record NW_022196906.1, on the reverse strand, counting down.
CTCGAAGGGGCCAGAGTCAGGGTGTGGCTTCTCCTCTAGACAGCTTTTACCCAAGCATTTGCTCCTTCACCTATCCAATTCATTCTGCTCTGCTCCGAGAGCTCAAGATAAATGCTGGGGGTTGGGGGTGAGGTAAGGTGTACATAGAAATGAAGTCTCTGCTAGGTTGTAAGCATTCAGGTGTCCCAGGGACTTAAAAGGAAAGAGACAGACAGGGTGGTCTGGTGTGGAAGGAGGCGCTCTGAGCGGGGTCTCCATGCAGACAATAATTCAGTTACTTGGTGTGTAACAGTGTACACACAGTGGTGACGGGCCACATAGAGGACTGGGGTCTCTGGAGGCTCAGAGAGCTGCAAAGTACCTACTACCTGGTGTGCTGTAGCTATCCTAACATCTCAGCACAGGGCTGTCCTTGTGTGTGTGTGTGTGTGTGTGTGCGGCACAGAGCTGTCCTTGTGTGTGTGTGTGTGTGTGTGTGTGTGTGTGTGTGCGGCATAGAGCTGTCCTTGTGTGTGTGTGTGTGTGGCACAGAGCTGTCTTTGTGTGTGCGTGTGCAGCACAGAGCTGTCCTTGTGTGTGTGTGTGCGTGTGCAGCACAGAGCTGTCCTTGTGTGTGTGTGTGCAGCACAGAGCTGTCCTTGTGTGTGTGCATGTGTGCAGCACAGAGCTGTCCTTGTGTGTGTGTGTGCGTGTGCAGCACAGAGCTGTCCTTGTGTGTGCGTGTGCAGCACAGAGCTGTCCTTATGTGTGCGTGTGCAGCACAGAGCTGTCCTTGTGTTTGTGTGTGTGTGGCACAGAGCTGTCCTTGTGTGTGTGTGT
>NW_022196906.1:113423803-113457326 GCF_008632895.1 Mastomys coucha | reverse complement strand
ATGTGTGCAGCACAGAGCTGTCCTTGTGTTTGTGTGTGTGTGTGTGCAGCACAGAGCTGTCCTTGTGTGTGTGTGTGTGTGTGTGTGCGCAGCACAGAGCTGTCCTTGTGTTTGTGTGTGTGCAGCACAGAATTGTCCTTGTGTGTGTGTGTGCAGCACAGAGCTGTCCTTGTGTGTGTGTGTATGTGCAGCACAGAGTTGTCCTTGTGTGTGTGTGTGCAGCACAGAGCTGTCCTTGTGTGTGTGTGTGTGTGCGTGTGCAGCACAGAGCTGTCCTTGTGTGTGTGTGTGTGCATGTGTGCAGCACAGGTCTGCCCTTGTGTGTGTGTGTGCGTGCATGTGTGCATACTTGTGTGCTGCTCTGGAAACGAACCTATATTGTGATCATAAAGTGTTTGTGCGATTATGAATAGTGTGTGATCCTTGGCAACAGTAAGCAACTACGTTATTAGCTTGATTGTTTTTAGCTTTTTTAAAATCATTTACATGTATGTGTGTGATCCTGTGTGAGCTTATGTTTATGTATGCAGGAGCCCATGTAGACCAGAAGAGGGTGTCATGGAATCTCCTAAAGCCAGGGTTAGAGACGGTTGCGAGCTACCCAACGTGGGTGCTGGGAACCAAACTTGGGTCTTGTGCAAGGACAGTGCGTGCCCTCAGGTGCTGAGCTCAACCTCTGTCGCCCTGCTTTGTGTACTTTCTGGGCTGTGTCCTGAAAGGCAGGCAACTGCCTGACATGGTCTGTGTGTATCACCTCTCCACACTGCACTGAGGCTACACGGGTCCAGGCTGGTCTGCTCGGGGGAACGGTTGTGTTGAAAGTGCTTAGTGTGGAGAGAAAGCAACCACATCAAGTGACTAATCTGCATCATACAGGTTTGTGTAAATGCACGTTCCTGTTCACAGGACGAATGGCCCAATGATGCAATATTATGGCTCTTCAAGATTAAATGACAGTGACAGCAAAGACCACAGGACAACAGCAGCTAGTGACCACTGCATTTGTGCTGTGGCCAAGATCTGGGACAGGAACAGCAACATATGTTCACACTGCAGAACAACCCTCGGAATAGGAGTGTTCTCCCCCCCCCCCCACTCTCTCTCCCTCCCCCACCTCCTCTTGATTTTTTTTTGAGATATGGTCTCAGTAAATCACTATGTAGCCCTGGCTGTCCTAGAACTCCATTATGTAAACCAGGCTGGCCTCAAACTCACGGACATCTGCTTGCCTTTGCTCCCAAGAGACCACACCTGTCTCTAGGAAGTTTCTCTCCTCCGCTTGACCCACAGAGAAACAAAGTAACTCACCCTAGGACTTGTGGCAAGCAAGTGCCAGAGCCCAGGTTCACCTGCATGGGCTGGCTTCCAACCCACTGCCCTAGCCACTTCCTCATCCCATATAAGAACAGGAAATGTCTAAGAAGGAAATGGGGAGAGAGGAGCCATGGAAGAGGAGGCCGAGATGGATATGCGGCAGGCACTCTGGACAGGGTCATTTCCTCATTACCAGTCTCAGCAAGTCTGGAGAGAAAAATGTCCTTTCGGGTCAGCCTGGAGTCTGTGCTGACAGAGTCCTTTTCCCATTTGAGAACCATGATCTGGAGAAGAAAGGTTCCCTTTGAAACTACTGTAAGACCATGCGCACACTAGGCGCCAAATGTGTGCTCACCGCATCAATTATTGAAATGAGTGAGCAGAGATGTTCACTGGTATGTTCTCCTGAAGGAAGAAATTGAGTTGCCTGGTGCATGCACGGACCACAAATGGTGGCCCCACATGGGTGGGGGCTGTCACGGTGGACAGGAGGACATCCCGCTTGGCCCGCACCATCAACCTGATGAAGGGTTGATGACAACCTGTGGAAGCCGAGGGTCTGGACTGTGACATGCCAGTGAGCCACAGTCCTGGCCTCCCTGTCTGGGGCATAAGTTCTTTACCACCTAGGGGAAGGCAGCAGGGTAGTGTCAGGGCCAGGAAAGATGAACCTGGGTGGGTAAGGTAGCTGCCAGGGTGGTGGGTCACCCAGCCAGAGGTCATGGCACTGGGAAGCAGGAGGAAGAGAGTGCCAAACAGAGGAAGCAGGCAGAGATTTCCTAGGAAGCCTGGGAGCCACTTCCACAGAGGGCTGCGCATAAATTTACATGGCAAAGAATATTCTTTGCATGGTAGGTTCTCGAGATTCTGATTCCACAACGACCAAAATGCCAGACATGACTCAGGCAGGAGGCTGGAGTGAGCCTGCCTTCAGGCTCTGGGATTGAAGTAGGCAGGGAGGGGCTGCACAGAGCTGGAACCTAGAGCTGTCTCCTTCTTCCTCACCCCTCTGTGGGCATCCTGAAAGTTCACTGTTAAAGCCAGCCAAGTCCCATGCAAACCAGGACCCATGCAGCAACCTGACATTGGGCTCCTACCCTGAGGACAGGGGACAGTACCCGCAGCTGCACTCTAGGTTGCTTGGACGAGTGCTCACTTCAGTTGTCTTTGGCCGCTGGCATGAGCCACGTCTGCGTCTGTTCAGGAAGGCTCAGGAAGACCCTCCCCCCCCCGCATAGCGTTGACTCCCCACAGAATCTCAAACACCTTAAAGTCAGACGGTTAGGGTAGAATCCCTGTCCTGCCCTAAGCTAAGACATCCTGGCCAACTGGGCAAGGCAGATTTATCCCCAAAGACTGAGTGACCAGCAAAGCCTAGAAGCGGGGAGGGCCAGGTTGGAAGTGGGAAGGAGGAAGGGACGTCACACTGGACACTGGCCGTGCTCGGTAAGGTCTGTCACAGACTGGAGTGGAAGGAGAGGACTGTGGGTGTGCGGGGGCGTGGCCATTGTACAGGTTACTGTGTTTGCTGCTGTGGTGATGCGTAGAGGAGCGATGGAAGGAAGGAAGGGATTATTTTGGCTCACAGTTCACGGGATACAGCTCATTTCAGAGGGGAAGGCATTATTACAGAAGCAAGAGGTCGCTGGTCACATTGCTTCCGCAGTCAGGATGCAGAGAGGAGCGGGGTGGGGGTGGGAGCTGGGGCGTGGGCGGGAGTTGGGGCGGGGTCGGGGGCGTGGCTCCGGGGGTTCCCCCGCTGGTGTTCAGTTTGCCTTCCTCCCTTTTATCTAGTCTAGAACTTTATCCGCTGGGATGGTGCTACCAGCTTTCAGGGTGGGTCTCCCCGCGTCAGTTAACTCAGTGTAGAAAATCCCTCACAGTGTGTTTAGAAGTGATTTTAAACGCTGTCAGGTTGACAATATTAACCCATTACAGTGCGATCCAAGCAGGGGTTGGGAGCCGTCCTGGGCTGTGATATTGGGGATGGAGGTGGAAACATTGGGTGAATGTTCAGGCATGTGTCCAGGACAGGTGCCAGCATAAGCTAGTTGGGAGGAGGCCGAACCATTTGCTCCTGCTAACTCCAGAGTCAGTGGGACTTAGGGAGCCGAGTACCGGTGACCTAAGGCAGAGGGATGTAGTTTGGATCGAGTAGACTTCTGGGAGGTGGGGGGTTGCCAGGACGGGGGAGACTACCCTAGGCAGAAGGGGCAGCTAGAAGAAGCTGCCCCAGTTTTCAGAACAGCTGTAGGACTAGTGCTGAGGGAGATGCCAACAGAGGGGAAGCAATGTTGGAGCAAGGCAGTGGCATGTCCTCCTGTCCCGCTGTGCAGTGGGGACTGCCATCTTGAAACTCCAGAGCCTCCCAGCCTCAGGAGTTGAACGAGGGAGGCTCGGCTGCGTTTTCTTCCTGCCTTCCACAGCCTTGGAGGCCCCCACACCCTCAGCGCACTCAGACCACTCTGGAGCTCACCTCATCCTGGCAGCCTGTAATCCTGCAGCTGGGCTGGACCAGGCATAGCAGGGTGTGAGCTCTGAGCTGCTGAAGGAAGGGCGGGGCCAGAGCCAGGTGCAGGCAGAAGAACAAGAGAGAAAGCCGATCCTGCCCGCCCACCGCGAGTAGCCCAGAACACAAAGGCCACTCTTGGCCGGTTTACTTTGGAACCTGAGGCTGCGGGGCGGCTCGGAGGCAGAAAAGTGTTATCTGGAATCTAGTTTCAGACAGACCTCTAATGCCAGGGGCTCCCAGGGTGTGAGTGCTAACCCACCTTGGACCCACAACCCTTGGCCAAATTGGGTTGGAGGGAGCAAGAGGGTGTGGCAATGCTCAGACACTAGTCTTTTTGTTAGCATTCTATATAAACTCCACCCCCACAGGCCCTATAAAAGGGGCTGCTTGCCCCCTCCTCTCTCTCTTACTCCTGCTTCTCTCCCTTGTCTCTTCCCCCTTGCTCCCCCTCTCTCCCCATTTTTCCCCCTCTCTCCACGTGGTCATGGCCATCCCCTACTTCTCTCCTCTCTCCTCTCTGCTTTTCTCTGCCTCTGCTACCCTCTTAACTCCCCTCCCCATGCCCTAAATAAACTCTATTCTATATTATACCGGTGTGTGTCTGGTCCCTCAGGGGGGAAGGGATGCCTTGGTATGCGCCTGCCCAGGCAACCCCTTTCCCCACACCTCTCCAGAACATATTCGTATAGCTCGTTCTCTTTTTATGATCACAACACCTTTAACCTTAGACGGTTCCTGAGATTCCCGGGCTCCCCTAATGTGTTCTGTCTCTCACTCTGGAACCCAGCAGGACTCAGAATCTGCCAAGGTCAAGGGGTGGGGAGGCTGGGCTCCCCAGGCTATGCTTCCATCTTTAGGAGTCAGCAATGGTGATCTCCAACCCTGCCCAGGGATGTCCCCAAATCCCAGGGAGCCAGAGAGAGGCTGACACCCACCACAGTGGATCCCAGGATGATTTGGAGGAACCTCCTACCCACAGCAAGGGAAGATGGACCCCAGGCTCAGTGACTGAGCAGGGACTGAGCCAGAATGTTGGAGTCCTCCAACCCATTGAGATCTCATCGTCCGTTTTTAAGACGTAGCATTAAAATAGAAATCAATGGTATTGAATAAAGCTGTTGGTAGACTTAAAAAACCAAATTTCGATAGAGTGTGGGCCTCTCTAATAGGATCATGCAGGAACTGAAAGCGTTATGACGTCAAAGTCGGGGGCAGCGGTAGGATCTGAGGTGTGCACAGCTGCAGTAAGGGACAGGGATGTGGGGTCTCTGGGTCATTGAGTTATAGTGGTTCAGGCTACCTTTACGGATGAAGGAAGTACTGCCATCTCTTCTCCCCCCAATAGTTTCTGTCTCTCCAAGAACCCCCAAACTCACCAGGGGAGTGAGAGGCTATTCTCGATGCTGTCTTGGGGGGGGGCGGACACATGAGGTGCTGCTTCTTAGCACAGATGCTCAGTATGTGAAAGTTCACCCACCTGTGCACCCCCTGGCATCTGTTTGCACGAATCCTCTATTTCAATAGAAATTACAAACACATCTCTACTGAGCAGATGCATATGCGGGTGCACGCCTGTACACACGTGTGTTCTGCCAGTGTGTGCAAGTCCCTGGGCTTCCACGTGTCTCTAGAACCCTTGCAGGCGTGTGGACACAGATGGATACCCTGATCTGGAGAACACTGTTTTTAGCAAATCTTCCTAAGCTAAGGGGTGGCTTCCCTGTTGCTCACCATGGAGAGGGCTGCGCGGTCCTCCCGTCCTCGGGCTGGCTGGGCTCTTTGTTTCTTACGTGAAATGAATAATGGCTGTATTGTTTTGCAAGCTCATCCTAGCAGATGCAAGCAATGAGGGAAGGTGCAAAGAAAGTTTAAAAATGTCCCAAATCCTCCTCATCTCGGGTGAGAGAAAACACCATTCATGTTTGCTGATAGGCGCTGCAGATAGCTGCCTTCTGCTCAGTCAGAGGTGGAGGCTAGCCGGGGAAAGGCTCTCCTGAAGTGGGGACCTACTCTCATCTGCTATTTTTAACAGAGATGGCCCTTTAACTTCGTGTGAATCAAACAAGAAGCTGCAGAAGGAAGAGGAGGGTGGAAAGGGAATCTCTGTCTTTCTGGTTCTACAGTATTCATTTCGTACTGTGCTGGCCCAGGGGTACACACACACATGCAAACCATAGACACACACACACACCATGCACATGCACACACACATGCAAACCATAGACACACACACACACCATGCGCATGCACACACACATGCAAACCATAGACACACACACACCATGCACATGCACCATACACAGAGACACACACACACCATGTACATGCACACACACCACACATACATACAAACTACACCAGCATGCACACCCATACACATGCACACCCATCATACACACACACCATACACAGTCACATACCATATACACACACATACACCATACACACATACCACACACACCATATACACACACATCATACACACTCACACACCAAGTACACACACACATCAAACATGCACACACAAACCACACACACCAGAATGCACACCCATACACATGCACACACATCATAATACACCATATACACTCATATACCTTATATACACACACACATATACATATACATATGTGTATATATATATATGTATACCACACACACATCATACACTCTCATATACCATGTGCACCATAGACACATACAACACACACACACACACCATACACACTGTATGCTCATGTCTGTGTGTGTGTCCCAGTGCAGAGACTCTCATGTGCCAGCCATGTGGAGGCCGAAGGTCAACTTGCAGCAGCACCATTCCTCGGGAGCTGTCCGACTTGTTTTCTGAGCCAGGATTTCTCGTAGGACCTGGGGCTAGGATCATGGCCCAGCGAGCAGACCCCAGGGATCTTCCTGCCTCTGTTTCCCCGCAATAGAATCACAGGCAGGCACTTTCAACACTGTACCACCTGAGCCATCTTCCCTGTCCCTAGAGGTGCCCTCTCCGTGCTTTGTCATTCATTTCCATTCTCACGTGTTCTCCCCCACCCACCCGCCCGCCTCATGTGTGTGCACTTATCGCTGCAACAAACGTGGAGGTCAAATCAACCACAGGAGTCAGTTCTCTGCTTCCACCAACCTTGTGGGGATCCAAGGATTGAACTCAGGTGGTCAGGCTTGGCAGTGCGGGCTGAACCGGCGCGGTAGCCCTGGAGCGGTTAAGGCTGCGTGTTTGCTCATTCTTTACCTGCCATCTGTGTTGCTCGGGCACCCCGCGTCGGGGTCCCTGTTGACCATGTGCTGGCATGGGTGCCACAGCAGCTTATGGGTCATTGATGACATGCTCCATGGAGTAAGCTCAGGGCGAAGCCCTTGGCTGACAGGAAGGGAGTGTGTCCCTGGCAGACGGCTCCAGCAGGTGTCCAGTCTGCCCTGTTGAGCCGGTGCCCAGCCGTTCCAGGGTTTGATGTGGTAATTAGCAGCCTCCTGGCTTGGTGTCATAGTCAGGAGCCCTCTGGCCACATCCTGTTTTGGTGAGCCCGACAGAAATGCATTCTTCTGCCTTGCTGTCATAGACAGAGTGTGTTTGCACCAGGTTCTGAGTCTTTTGAGGCCACCAGGGGCCACATTCTCCCTGTTTGACGTCACGTCACACACATGTGCCTGTTGGAAGTCCTCTTCACCAGTGGTCACTGCCTTCCGGTGCTGCTGTCCCCTTTTATGGGAGAAGAGGGGACAGTGTGATGAGCCAGAGACCCGCCTGTCACGTTTCCCGTCTTTAGAATCAGTCTGGCTAGGGACGGCGCTGCACCCAGGGGATTCCTATGAGATCCTCAACAGGGTCTGCACAGTTGGACACACCACATGCCAACATCTGGATGCCAACTCTTATGTTCCTGTTTGGCAGTTGCTGAAAACCCTACATCCCTTGGGGGCAAACGCTGCCTCCAGTTGCTGCCTCCTATGCCTCAGGTTTGATTTGCACCTCTTGTGTGAGGGCATGGGAATTGGGGGGGGGGCACTGGACACCACTCAGGCTGGGAGTGCTCCCTGGAGAGGAGGGGTAGGACCCTGTCCTGTGCAGGGCCAAATCCTGACATATATATGCTTCACCTTTTATTAGGGAAAGGTCCTTCTGTCAGGGTCTGGGCTAAAATGAATGACATCTCTTCCCATCCCTGCCCTATGGAGGCCAGGGAGCCAGTTGTGGTGGAACTGTCTTAAAGGGGGGTCAGCTGAGGTGTCTTTATTTTGGTGTGGGGTGGGCAGGGTAACCCCGTCCTGAGGGCGCACTTTCTCTTGATCACTGATGTTTCCACGTCGCTGGCCCTCCTCACACACACACACACACACACACCTCAGTGGAGGAGAGCATCATTGTTCACCCCAGCTGCGGTCAGTCTTGTACGCCTGTACAGTGATTGCAACGGGGGTCGGGAGGAACAAGCTGTATGGTTTTCCTGCCCCAGCCGGGCTGGCTGACTACCGTGCCCTCTGGCCATGGCACCCTATCACACCCTGTCTTTGTCTTCCAGCAGCCTGAGGAGAGCCTGTGCCTCCAGAAGCAGGATGAGAAGATGGCAAACTTCCTGTTACCTCGGGGCACCAGCAGCTTCCGTAGGTTCACCCGGGAGTCACTGGCGGCCATCGAGAAGCGCATGGCTGAAAAACAAGCCCGTGGTTCGGCCACCTCACAGGAGAGCCGCGAGGGCCTGCCAGAGGAGGAGGCTCCCCGGCCCCAGCTGGACCTACAGGCCTCCAAAAAGCTGCCAGATCTCTATGGCAACCCACCCCGAGAGCTCATCGGGGAGCCCCTGGAAGACCTGGACCCTTTCTATAGTACCCAGAAGGTGACTGCCACCCCCTCAGCACCCTCTCATCCTTTTAGGTAGCTCCTAGGAAGGCAGCAGACAGATGGAGCTTTGCTCATGTGGAGTTCTGTGTGGGGCCAGCTCCCCTGGGCTCTGGGGGAGGGAGGGGGTGATTCACGATCAATCTATATTCCAGTCACCTTTATTTTGGAGTTCTGGGGTAAAGACATAAATCATACCGTTTGGGCCCCTAACTGGGGGATGGGAGGACCACTGAGATGTCGCCTTGTTTTGTAGTTCTCTGGTATATGCCTCTGGGAATTCCTTCCAGTCCCCAGACGCGTGGGCACTTGGAATGAAGCCCTGCGTGGCCCCCCTCCTAACTAAAGGCAGCATGTGCGCCTCCTGTCCCTCTAGCCGCTCAGAGAATTAGCCAGGCATCGTCCTCAGAGCCAGCTGGCTCGAGCTGAGCCACAGTAGCGGTCTCCTGAGCCTTATGGCCTTCCCTGGACCACAGAGGTCATGGCAAGGCTGAGGGGATGAACAGGCCATGGCTGCTAAGGCATGGAGTGTGGGGAGCCTTGTGCTGGGCTGCTGTTGTTGCCTGGAGAGCGGGAGGAGAGCGTTGTGTTGTTTCTACAAGAGACCCTTCCCTGCACCAAATGATGCGACAGACATGCAGGTCTCCTACAGAGGAACAAGCTGCCCACACAACTGTCCACTCGTGGGCCTGATTGTGGGGGTTGTGGCAGGAGGACAGGCTGGGATCTAGAGGAAGGCCTTTCCAGGAAGGCTAGGCACCAGAGACCAGAGTGGCCAGCTCCATGCTAGCACAGAGCAACACCAGAGGGACTGGAAAGATAAGTACAGTCAGTGTGGGGACCTGTGTAGCATGTGTCTGTCTGTCTGTCTGTCACGATGGTTAGAAACAGTGTTTTGGAGACTAAGAGCCTGAGTGTGCACTTCTGTGTGTGTGTGCATATGCATAGGTGCACGTGTGATCAGCTATGGGTGCAAAGGGACACACACACACACACACACACACACACGCACACGCACGCACGCACACTCCATCTACACAGACAGCAGGAGAGCTGACCTGGGCCCTGAGGGACACACACACTCTATCTACACAGACAGGAGAGCTGACCTGAGCCCTGAGGAACACACACATACACACACACACACACACACACACACACACACACACAAACACACACACACTCCATCTACACAGACAAACAGCAGGAGAGCCTATCTGAGCCCTGCTCCTAGGCTGAGGATTCAGAACTTCTTGGTTCAAGTGACTGGAGTAGGGTTAGAGTGAGATGTGAGTGTGAGCTGTGGGAGTGAGTGGGAAGGCTCAGGTCTTGCTTGCTCAGAGCTGATGGAATTAGGATTAGGGTTAGGGACACGGCTGAGGATGAGTCTAGGTTACCAAGGGGAACAGAAAGGACTAGGCAGGACTCAGATGAGACCAGTAGTGAGCAGGGCAGGTGACCCTAAGGACAGAGCCCAGGCTGCCCTTACAGGCCACCCCCAACCCAGCACAGGTCGCCAGGCCTCACCCCCAACCCAGCACAGGTCGCCAAGGACACCATCTTTTTTTGTCTCTATGTATCTGGGAATGCTTGATGTCTGGTGAGTGCCCTGGGTTCCATCCTGTCTCCCTTGCCATCCCTGGCTACACCACCTGAGGTCTCACAGGCTGGCACCCCATGGAACTCCTAGTTCTGATCTATCCACTCATGCTCACTATGGCCTACCAGCCAAGGTTAAATAGGACTTTGTCCCATCCCTTCGGCCCATGAGGATGAGTGATCTCAGAGCCTGCGGCCACCATGCCCCTGGTGGGCTGGCTCCCTTTGGCTCCAGCTTCCACTCTGCAGCCTCGAGGTCTCACAGTTCCCCTGCCCCATTATGCCAGACAGGCATATCTTCTAGAAACGAAGGGAGGTCCTCAAAGTCCAGGCCATGAGTGCGATTTGGAGGCTGACCTTTGACCTTAGGCAAGCATGGACATGGACGGCTCTTTCGCTTTCCTTCCTCACCCATAAGTCTCTGCTGACCCAGCTGTGAGCAGGACTCTCTGTTACAGTTCTGTGCAGGGTGGGAGAGGGGGAGGGAGGAGGCCTCCCTGGGCCTTACAGGCGTCTGCTGTGGAGGCAGCTGGCACGGACCTGGGGAGTGTTCTTGCCTCCGCCTCCCAGGGGCTGGCGTTATAGGCATGTGCCACCATGCTCGGTTGAAAGGTCCCCTGTTGAGAGGGTAATTCTAAGACTGAACTAAATCTAAACCCACCTGACATCACCCAGACTCCACCTTCCCGCTCTTCACTCATGGCCCAGGAGTGGGTGTCCAAGGTGAAGGGAAGTCCTTCCTCCTTCATTCCCTCCTCACCCTGCAGCCATGGCTTCAGGGCTCCTAGGTGATGGCCAGCTCCAGACCTAACTAACAACAGTTCCCTCTGTCCACAGACCTTCATCGTGCTGAATAAGGGTAAAACCATCTTCCGGTTCAGCGCCACCAATGCCTTGTACGTCCTCAGCCCCTTCCACCCGGTGCGCAGAGCAGCTGTGAAGATCCTGGTACACTCATATCCTTCGCTCTTCATCCTTTATGGTTGCCTCTGTCCTGGGGTACACACAGGTGCTGAGCTCAGGCCAGGGTGGTGCCTGGGTCCTCTCACTCCGCCTGGGACAAGCAGCATAGTTAGAAATCACCAGTGGACGGTCAGAAACATAGAGCCCTGACTGCCACCCTAGACACGCTGAGTCGGCGCCAGCATTTTAACACGATCCCTAAGGGTTGTTGGGGTGTAGGGAAGTCTGAGAACCCCTCATATCTCCTCCACTTCTTCAGGAGGAAAAATACCCTTGAAGCCGAGGAGCTGGGGTTCAGAGGAAATGACTTCCCAGCATTCCCCTGTCTCTGATGGCTCCAAATGTCTCCACCCACCACCACCCTGAGCCCTCTACTCCTGGCTGGCCCTTGCAGAGTCTCAAGCCTAGGAAAAGCCATTCCTTGGGATTTTTTTTTTTTAAGATTTATTTATTATTATATCTAAGTACACTGTCATTGTCTTCAGATATACCAGAAGAGAGCATCAGATCTCATTATGGATGGTTGTGAGCCACCATGTTGTTGCTGGGATTTGAACTCAGGACCTTCAGAAGAGCAGTCAGTGCTCTTACCCGCTGAGTCATCTCTCCAGCCCCCTCCTTGGGATTTTTCTAAGGTCTCTAGGTTTTTTTTTTTTTTTTTTTCTCATGTGGGCAGCGCTTGCTTCTGAACTAGGTGTTGACAAATGTTTGCAGTTTGAGAGCTTCTCAAAGAACTCTGGTTAGCGTCCAATTACATAAACTGCGGCCTAAAAATGCTTCGTGCCTGCTGACAGAGCTGTTGGAATGGAGCAGAGGGAGAAGCGGCACCAAGCCAGCCTCGGGGTCCTAGTTCAGGCAGCACCTGAAGGGGGCCACCTTCTCTGGATCTCATTTTTAAGATACATTCGTACTTACTGTGTTTTTATGTGCATGGGGAGTGTGGGGGTCAAAGGGCAAGCTGTGGGACTCAGTTGTCGCCTGTGACCGTGTGGGTTCCAGGGTGGTCAGGCTTGACAGCAAGTAATTTTGCCCCTGAGCCAACTCGCTGGCCCAGTCACCTCTGGATATCAGAGAAGGGATCAGAAGATGGAGTCACAGAGAGGGTCGGTGCAGTCCACAAAGGCAGAGGCATACACACCTTATGGTGGAGACCTGGAAACCAGTGCCACCATAGCCACTGGTGACCTAGATGAGGGCATGCTTGTAGGACATGCCCATTGTCCTTTGGTTAGTTGATTTTGGCTTTCTGTTGTTTTAAATTTTGTATTATTTTATGTACTTATTTATCCATTTACTTGTGTGGTTGGGGGAAGCGTATACAGATCATGGTGTGTATGTGGAGGTCAGGAGGCAGAAGTCTTCTTTCCATGATCTGGGTCAGGGGATCGAACTCAGGTCATCAGACTTGGCAGCAAGCACCCTAACCCACTGAGCCAGCCCCGGGGCCAGAAGTGCCACCTTTCATCTCTGTCATGTTGCTGAGCTGCAAACGATGGTATGTACTAGTTGTGGGTATTGCTGACGGGCTGGATAGAGCTCCGGCAGCCCTTCCCAGCCACCTCCAGCCCGACTCTGAATGGGCGTTTCCCCGGCAGAGAGCCCCCTAAGAGTGACGAGTCTGCTACGAAGTGGTCATTCCCTCCAGAGTGTGGTCACAGATTTGTAGAAGGAATAGAGTTGAGGCAGGAGGGAACCAGTTTCCTTAGTGCTCCGAGCTGTTCTCCAACCCGCCACAGGGGTGTGGCCACCCTGAAAGCATCCTCCAGCCTCATCCGGGGCTGCTTCTCCAGGTATCTAACCAACCCGGTGCTGTTTGGCAACCACAGAAATCTCTGGAGATGCAGCCGGGTCCCTTGACTCTCCCCAGGCACTGGCTGTGACTCGCTAGGCAGATGAGAGCTGGGAAGCACGTGGATGAGGAAGACAGTGGGACATGGGGGCGGGAGGGGGGTGGTCCTCAGCTCAGCCCGAGGTGCACTGAGGCGTAGCTCCGAGGCTATGAGTTTCTGGCCCTGTCTGGTAAGACCAGCCTCGAGGGCCCCGAGCTGCCTGCCTGCCTCCCCCAGGGCAGCCACCCCAGGGAAGTGATCAGGCCTGTGAGGCCCTACCCTAGGCTCCGTGGCTCTGCCGCACTCCTTTACCTGGGGCTGGGCTGATAGCCCCCGACAGCGCCACCTAGTGGACGAAGGGGCTTAGGTTTGTAGTCTTTGGAAGCCCACCCAGTCCCAGTGCCCCCAGCCTCCTCAGTGTGATGCAGCACCGGGCCTTCCAGTATCGCTGGGATTTTGTAGAAACGGCAGAACCCTAGGCCCTACCTGGGAACCTGCATTTAGTCGTTCCACCTTTCAGGATGTAAGGGTCTCCTCTGTGCCACCCAGGAAGTTGAGTTAAAACTCGGGGCTTTCTAGAGCAGACTCTAGCTGAAGAGCCAGGCATCTGCAAGCCGTCCGCCGCCGACTCCTGGAAGGATGTCGTGTGCCACACATGCTAATTCACGAGCATTGCTTTTATTACTTTTTAAATTCTCCATTTCTATTCCCATCTCTCAGTTCCTCGCTCTCTTTGTGTTTGTGTGTGTGTATGTGAGTCAGTGTTGTATGTGTATATGAGTGTGCGTGAGACAGTATGTGTGATTGTGTGTGTGAGCATGTGTATGTATATGTGAGTGTGTGTGAGTCTGTATGTGATAGTGTATGTTTGTGTGTTGTGTATGTATGTTGTGAGTATGTGTGTGAGAGTGAGTGTGATTATATGAATGTGTGTATGAGTGTATGTGTATGTATATGTGTATGTGTTGTGAGTATGTGTGTGAAAGTGTGTGTGATTTGATTGTATGTATGTGTGTGTGTGAGTGTATGGGTGTGAGAGACTGTTGTGATTGTGAGTATGTATGTGTGAGTGTGTATGTTGTGATTGTGTGAGTATGTGTGAGTGTGTATGTGTGTGAGTGTGCATATATGTGTGAATATGTATATGTGTGTGTTGTGAATATGTGTGTGAGAGTGTGTGATTGTGTGTGTGAGAGAGTGTTGTGAGAATGCATGTGTGTGTGAGTGTGCGTATGTGTGTGAAAATGTATATGTGTGTGTTGTGAATATGTGTGTGAGAGTGTGTGTGATTGTATGTGTGAGAGAGTGTATGTGAGAATGCATGTGTGTGAGTGTGCATATGTATGTGAATATGTATATATGTGTGTTGTGAATATGTATGTGAGAGTGTGTGTTATTGTGTGTGTGAGAGAGAGTATGTGTGTGTGAGAGTGTGTGTGTGTGTGCACGCGCGTGTGTGCGCATGTGTGTCTGCTATAAGGGGCTAAGTTCTTGTGGATGTCAGATCCTCGTGGAGCTGCAGTTACAGATGGTTGCCTGCTCCCCAGTGTCAACACAAGTTCTTTGCAAGGACACTGTTCACTTTTAATTTCTGAGCCATCTCTCCAGCCCATACAACTCATTTTAAAGTATGTGATTCCATGATTTTCTTAAGTGTAATAATTCTAAGGCTGCTCAATCATCACTGCTACCTATTTCTAGAGGATTCCATCAGCCCCCAAACTGGGCTGAGCCTGTGCCCATTAGCTACCACAGTACAGTTCTTTTTGAGCCAGGGACTTGTTAGGTAGACCAGGCTGTCTCAAATTTGTGAACATCCACCTGCCTTCCAGCTGCTGGGACTAGAGGTGTGAGTGCCACTCCCCGCAGCACAGAGCAGCTCTGCTAGGCTTTTAGCTTTTTTCTGAGGGCTGTACTCTCGATCCCAGCTTGACCCAGAACTCAGAGCATCCCCCAGCCTCCACGTCTGGAGTACCAGGGGTCGTGGGTCAATGTGCCTGGTTCAGCGGAAAGTCTGGACTCATGTTTTCAATGGTAAAGTTTCACTGTGTTTAAACTCCCACATCCATTCAAATACCCACTAAGTCTCCACATGTGCAGAGTTGTGTTTGATAGTCTTTGTAGGCTGAGCAAAGAAATTTAAAGAGGGGCAAGAATGCATCCTGGTCTCCTGTGACAATTTAGGCTCCTGGTGTGACATGCAAGTGCCACCACTGCTCTGGTCTTTGTCCTGAGCTTGTGGTATGTCCCTAGGAAATGGCTGGAAAAGTAAATACGGGCATGTAGAATTGATTTGTTCCTATGTATTTTTGTCATAATTCTGCAGAATGTGTTCCTGCCACGATTAAATAAAAGAAACTAAGGGAACTCTGAATTCCCGTGCAGTCACATTCAGAGCCCTAGTGCCAAGAATCCGTTTGTCTTCTTCGGTGCCCAGGAGCTGTTCACAAAACCCTCCCACGCTTCTCTACCAGATTCAAATGGGCAATCAAACTAAGTGTGTGTGTGAGTGTGTGTGTGAGTATGTGTGTGTACAGTGTGTGTGTGTGAGTGTGTATGTACAGTGTGTGTGTGAGTGTGTGTGCACAGTGTGTGTGAGTGTGTGTGTGAGTGTACAGTGTGTGTGTGAGTGTGTGTGTGTACAGTGTGTGTGTGTATGTGCCCAGGAGCTGTTCACAGAATCCTCCTACGCTTCTCTACCAGATTTAAATGGGCAATCAAACTAAGTGTGTGTGTGAATGTGTGTGTATGTGTACAGTGTGTGTGTACAGTGTGTGTGTGAGTGTGTGTGTGTGTGTCTGTGTGTGAGTGTGTGAGTGTGTGTGAGAGTGTATATATGTACAGTGTGTGTAAGTGTGTGTGTACAGTGTGTGAGTGTATGTGTGTGTCTGTGTGTGAGTGAGTGTGTGTGTGTATGTACAGTGTGTGTGAGTGTGTGTGTACAGTGTGTGTGAGTGTATGTGTGAGTGTGTGTGTGTGAGTGTTGTGAGTGTGTGTCTGTGTGTGTACAGTGTGTGTGAGTGTGAGTGCGTGTATGTGTACAGTGTGTGTGTACAGTGTGTATGTACAGTCTGTGTCTGTGTCTGTACTATGTGTGTGTGTGAGTGTGAGTGTGTGTGTGTACTGTGTGTGTGTGTGAGTGTGTGAGTGTGTGTGTGTGTACATGTTCATTGAACAGCAGAAACAATGACAGTACCCACCCATGTTTAATTCCCTTCTCTTTGGGAGACTTAGTTGCCCAGTTGTCAGGCAGTCTCCGTGGTTACACAGGCAGTCTCCGTGGTTGCACACACAGTCTCCGAATTTGCACACACAGTCTCCATGGTTACACACACAGTCTCCGTGGTTGCACACACAGTCTCCGTGGTTGCACATGCAGTCTCCGTGGTTGCACATGCAGTCTCTGGTGGCATTTTAATTGTGAATCTGGGAGTGGGTGTTTGGGACAATGACACGGCAGGGTTGAAGATGTTCTGCTGTGCACATGGCTATAGAACTGGTCTTAGCCTCTGCCCACACAAAGGACCAGCTTGATATTGGTCTGAAACTAGCAAGCAGCACGAACAGATGTGTCCTGGCTGGGAGTTCAGATGACCCCTAAGTCTGGTACTGGCCCTTGCTGGGCTCTTTGGGGTCTTGGAGTATTTAGGGACGGGGTCTGAAAGTCAGGGGCTTGGACTAGGTGGGGAGAGATATTTCTCGTCATACACAAAGACTAGTGTGTCAGTGCAATCCCTAAAGCTAAGGAAGTCAGGTGAAGCTTCTGAGGTGCCAGACAGACAGAAGGACATGAGCTTAGTTCACCCCAGCTCATCTCCAGACCTGGGAAACCTAGACAGTGTCCCAGAACTCGCTCATCTTACTGATCAGGTTTGTACTCATCTCTCTAGCTGCATCCTTATGTGTATCCACATCGCCGCCTGTACAGCTACTCTCTGGAGTTGTCAGTGATCCATCCACCCAGAGTAGAAAAATCCTGGTTTTAACATAGAAGGCTGTGTCTGGGCCTTCTATAGAACATAGAAGAAGATGTCTGGGCTGACTGGTTGCTGGAACAGTCTTATATGCCTCCTCCACGGAGCCTTCCTGCCCAGCCCCACTAGAGGCACAATGTCCCATTTTGTTGTGTGTCAAGGACAGGGCCCTGCTGTCATGCATCCATGACCTGGTAATGTTCGCTCTTTTTTTTTTTTAAGACAGGGTTTCTCTGTGTAGCCCTGGCTATCCTGAAACTCACTCTGTGGACCAGGCTGGCCTTGAACTCAGAAATCCACCTGCCTCTGCCTCCCAAGTGCTGAGATTAAAGGCGTGCGCCACCACAGCCTGGCTGACGTTTGCTCTTTAAAAGATACATAAAGGCTGCAGAGGTGGCTCAGTCCGTCAAGTACTTGCCTTGCAAGCATGGGGACCGGACCAGAGATTATCCCAGAATCCATGTGAATAGGCCGGGCATGGTGGCACACAGCTGCAGTCTCAGCACTAGGGAGGTAGAGACAGAGATCCCTGGAGCTCTTGGTCAGCCTGATCGACTCGGCAAGCTCCAGGCCACTGAGACCCTTCCTCCAAAAGCAAAGGTGGAAGTTCCTGAGGAATGACGCCCAAGATCGTCCTGTGGTCTACACACACCATGTATACATGTGCACGTGTACCTTCACACATACATGCATATACAAGACGACACCATTTTCTTGCCCTTCCTGTGTGGCACTCTCCATCCAGTACCATGGCTGGTAAGGAACAGCATGCTTGTTGTCAAGGGAGGGTCAAGGTGCTGTAACTAACATGATGTCATCCTCCATTCCAGAGACAGGAGAGTGGACCAGAGGGTAGCTGAGTCCCTTCTGTAGAGAGACTGCTCCAGAGGGTCTCCTGAACCCAGAAGGGTACCCATGGGGCCCAGGCCAGCTCCATCCTCCATTGGTGCTGTCCCTTGGGGAACCAGGCAGCTCGCTTCTCAGAGTGCACACCTATCATTTTAGAGCGCGGGAGGCTCGCGCTGGGCGGAAATCAAGGTGTCTGCAGGGCTCCGCTCCTTTCTGGAGCCTCTGGGGTGAGGTGTGTTTCTAGGTTTGTCCTCTTTCTGCGGTACAGTCTCACACTCCTGAGCTCATGCACTGTCTGAAAGAGAGCAGTGACCATGAGAGCAAGAGCCTCATACCCTCCCGACCCCGTGATGACTGCAGCTGGATAATCCAGGGAAACGGTGCTTACCACATCTGCAGTGCTACATCACACTTGCTGTTCAAGCGCACAGCGCTGGCTACCAGGGGTTCAGCAGCCAGCATCTTCGGGCAAGCATCCTGCCTGATGCGGCGACCTTCAACTGGACCGACTTGTGCATCCATTTTCTTATCTCTTCAGATGGGGGCAAAACTCGAACCTCTTAGGGTTATTAAGGGAGTCAGGCTGGCTGATGTGCAGAGCTGGGCTCCTAGGAGGGGCTCAGCAGGTATTTGCTATGGGCACTGTCCTGTACATACTTCAAAATTTTTCTTAAGGTCTTCTACAGTTCAGCTGTGGGTCCGTGCAAGTGGAGAACGCTGGCTGAGGGCCTCGTAACCTGTTCAGCCACTGAGAGAAGTTTCATCCCAGAGCCTGGCTATGGAAAGGCATCGGGGATAGGGATGGGATCCTTCGATCAGTGTCTGAGCCCTAGAAGACAGACAGGATGGTAGGCCTGGCATAGTGACTGTTCTAGTTTGATTTCTGTTGCTGTGATAAAACACTGACCAAATACAGCATAGGGGGTGGGGGGAAGGGTTTGTTTGAGCTTATGCGTTATGGTCCTGACTGAGGGAAGTCATGGCAGGAACTTAAGAGCCTGGGGGTGGGGGGAGGTGCGGTGCCACTTACTGGTTTGCACACAAGCTCTCACTTAGTGAGCTTTCTTACATGACCTGGGACCAGCGTCTGCCCATGGGATGGTGCCGCCCACAGTGGGCTGGGCCCTCGTACGTCACTAATCCATCAAGACAGTCCTCCACAGGCGTGCCACAGGCCAGTCTGGTCTTGGTAGTCCCGCCGTTGAGGCTTTCCTTTCATGGCTTGGCTGTGTTAAGTTGGCAATTAAAGCTAACCAGGACCCTGCAGCATGGCATATTAAGTAAGGACCCCAGGGCCTGTAGCCATGCCCCCTCTGGCTGGGCAGTCCTGTAGGCCAGCCGTGAGTTGATGAAACAGCCTGATCACCTCTCTCTCTTTTTATGAGAAACTAGGGAATTAATTATAAATGAGGCTGCTTTTCTAATTAACTGGGCTATCTAGGAGCCTGGAGGTAGGATGCATATTCACCTGGCCAGACTCGATTCACACACAACCCAAGCATGCAACAGTAAGGGACAGCCTGGGCTCAGGAGCATGGAACTGTTTACAGAGGAAGAAGGAGACCCTGAGATCTGGGCTGCCCTGGGGAGTCACCTTTGGCAGCCACGTGCTCAGGGCTGAGGGTGGGCTGTGGTGTCCCACAGCCTGGAGGCAGCCACAGGGAGTGGTCAGTGCAGCCTCTCTCTGGGGTGGGGAGGGGAAATCTGTGAATACAGCCAGGTCCCTGGGGCCCCCAGTCCCTAGGAGAGCCGGGGTCTGATCCTTCCTCATCTTACAGAAGCCAAGGACAGAGTGAAGGAAGTCGGTCAGAGCTTTGTCCAGCTGAAGCAACAGCTAAGACACAGCTGGAGTTGGGGATGGTGGGTTAGCTGGGACCCCACAGCTGGAGTTGGGGATGGTGGGTTAGCTGGGACCCCACAGCTGGAGTTGGGGGTGGGTTAGCTGATACCCGGGACCCCACAGCTGGAGTTGGGATGGTGGGTTAGCTGGTTAGCTGATACCCGGGACCCCACAGCTGGAGTTGGGGATGGTGGGGTAGCTGATACCGGGGATGCCATAGAGATACCCAGGACACAGGGGTAGTGTTTGCAGAGTCCCCTTTCTGGCAAGCAAACAGATGGGTTGACATTCAATGAGAAGCCACAGGCTAAAAGGGGGATGGCTGGCCTCTGGGGGTGTGGTGCTACAACAGCCAATGAGTCGAGGTGGTCTTCGGGGGGTGGGGGGGGTAGGGGCTGGGACCTTCCTGATGAGGGGATTTTGAAAAGCCAGGAGTGCAAGGCATGGGACTAAGGTAAGAGGCAGGTGTCGAGGCCAGAAGCACACCGGAAATGCCCCCCTCCAGCATGGCAGCTCACTGCCAGGTGTGCTTTGCACTGCGGGCAGAAGTCAACCCTAGGGTTTGGGGTGTCCCTTCACCCCACACTGGGTCCCCCAGAGATCCCTGCAGGAGATGTGGTGCCTAGAGGACACAGAGAATGGACTACTTGCTCGGTAGGGAGGCCTTGATGCTAAGGACTCGCAGCACCGGTTCACTGATCTGGCAACATTTGCCTGGCAGTGACATCAGGCCCATCCCCTTGGCGGCTATGGTGGCTCAGCTGACCTCCTCCCGTTGACTTGTGTGGTCCCTCCCACAGCTTTCTTTGGCCTCTCTGTAGATTTGTGGATGGGACCTCTATGGTCTCCTGCAGCCTCTTCCGTAGCTTTCAGAGGGAGATCCCTTCTGTGGCTTTATGGGTAGAGTTTTCTCTTAGTTTCTTGTGGCTCCCCCCATAGCCTTCTGAGGGATTTGTGGGTAAGCCCCTCCCACAGCTTCCTCTGTGGATCCTCTGTGTGGGTTGTCGTCAGCCCCTCCCACGGCTTCCTCTGTGTGGGTTGTCGTCAGCCCCTCCAATGGCTTCCTCTGAGGACCCTCTGTGTGGGTTTGTCGTCAGCCCCTCCCACGGCTTCCTCTGTGGATCCTCTGTGTGGGTTGTCGTCAGCCCCTCCCACGGCTTCCTTAACTACAGCATCACGCTCTTCAGCATGCTCATCATGTGCACCATCCTGACCAACTGTGTGTTCATGGCCCAGCATGACCCTCCGCCTTGGACCAAATATGTTGAGTGAGTATCTCCGGGGGCCTCTCCTCCTGCCCTATCCCTCCCTTTCTCTCCCATGCCACCCGCGGGCCCTGGAGTTGCCAGAGACGGAGGCTCCGCCCAGACCTGGAGTCCCGCCCAGGAGGGTGGCCTTTGCTCAGCTTCTGCCCGCCTACCATTCTCACGCTTTATGCTTGTTCTAAGTTGGTGGCCTCAGAAGTGGAAGCTCTGCACACTGTCTATGGGGGAATCCTGCCAGCCCCTAAAGAGGGTCATGCCAGGCACTGTCACAAGATTAGGAAGCATTATCTCTGCTAACCCGGGATCTGCACAGCCCTGTCACCAGATGGGAAGACTGAGGGCTGGAGCCCAGGCTGACCTGAGAGGCAGCTGGGAGCACAGCAGCAGCAGGAAGGCAATGGCGGCCACCTCCCTGCTCTGGACTACACAGTTGCCTTGGCCCCCACCCGAGTCCTGCCTCCTACAACTCTTTGAGGTTTTAGACCCCTGTCTCTGAGTCTTCCCTTCCTGAGGAAATGTCTAATTCCTCCAGGGTCTAAACAGACTTGGTGGGCCCTTACCACACTCAGCTCCCGGTTTATGAAAGCCTCTGGAAGGTTCAGCTGCCTCTCCTATAAGAGTGGCTTGGGAAGAGGGCCAGGGCTGGTGTTGCCATGGCTGTGCCTGGCTGCTCTGAAGCCTGCGTTACTGCCCTTCCCGGGGGCCAGCCCCAGGACACGGCCATTTTGGATTCCTTGGGCTGCTGTAGGCAGAAAGGATCTACCAGCCTTACACACTAGAAGACCTGCACTCCCTCTAGCCCAGGATAGGCAGCTAGAACCCTGGTCCTACGTGCCTGAGGGTGTCCCTGGTCCCCATTGCTAGTGGCCGAGAACCCACCAGCATGACTAATGATCAGTGACTCTCCCTATCCATGGTGTTCCGCTGTGTAGACTCGGTAGTCACCATATGCCAGGGGTCATACTCCCCAGAGCTGGAGTGAGGGATACATAGGGCTCTTCCAGCCGGGGTGAAAGTGAAGAGTCCCCCAGACACGTGACAGTCTCTCTGTAAGGCAAAGGGGCAGGTGGAGTTGTTAGCTAGATGTTTGGCACAGACCGGCAGCACCCTATTAAAGCTTTATCACATGGCACAGGCCACTGTGATGGCTCTGGTGTGAGGAGCTGCCCAGGGTTCACACCAGGTGGGAAAGCTTATGAACCCAGTCTGTAGGCTCCAGTTCCCCTGACGGCCTCTGATGGCCTCTCCTCCTCAGGTACACCTTCACTGCCATCTACACCTTTGAGTCTCTGGTCAAGATCCTCGCTCGGGGCTTCTGCCTGCATGCATTCACCTTCCTTCGGGACCCGTGGAACTGGCTGGACTTCAGTGTGATCGTCATGGCGTAAGTACCCAGCTCCTCACACCAGGGCGCATCACACTAGCTATGCAGGGTTGGGTTGAGGCAGGGTTTTTGTGCCCCGTGTCCCGGGTTCTCCAGGTTTCCCTGCTGTAGTTCACATAAGCCGCAGTATGCCACAAAGGAGTGCCTGCCTTGCTGTGTGTGTGGCAAGGTGAACACAGGGTAGACTTACAGCTCATTCTAGCAAGGAGAGGCAGCCCGCCAGGGACACAGTGCTTGAGCATTCTGGCTCATCTAGGGACCACGATAGCCCTATGTGAAAGGGGCATCGTTGATATCCGTATCTATGTGAAAGGGACATTGTTGATATCAGTATCTATGTGAAAGGGACATCGTTGATATCAGTAGCTACGTCTTGGTGTTTGGGCTAAGGTCAAGCCAAGAGTCTGCTTCAGGCATTTGGGAGGCTGAGCCTGAAAGATTGACTTTGAGGCCAACCTGGGCTTCATAGTAAGCATATGTGAGGTGAGCCTGGTTTAACAAGACCTGATCTCAGGAGATGGAGTGGAGTGAGGTGGATTGATTCTGCTTTGGCTGCCCCTGTGCTATCCACCAAGAAATCCAGCCCCAAATCCCAGAGACCGATGACCTGGCATCCAAGGTAATTAATAGTGAGCCTTCAGTAGAGAAGCCTGGGGAAGCAGCCAGCTTCCCCTAGAGCTTGTGCCAGGAGAGCTCCTGTCTGGCATTTCTTAAAAGCCACTGACCCAGCTCACAGGGTGCTTGCCCTAGCCGAGGAGGTATGCTAGAGGCAAGCCAGCCACGCCCGGCCTTTTGACATTGCAAGATGACACGATCATCTATGAAGTACATGCCCTAATCCACACAATCTTGATATTTTCACCAAGTTCACAATTTTCTGTCGAGCCTGGGCCATGAGCATCTGCATGGGGCCTCTGGGCTACAGGATAGACGTATCCCTTAGTCACATTTTACAAGCAAGAAAGCTCGCACCTGGATCAGGACACTCAGGAACCCACCACAAAGTGATCACGCCCCGAGGCTTGCTGTAGGCCCAGCTCCAGCTTTAATTCCTTTCCTAGGGACACTTGCAGAGTGTTAGGAGTTGAGGTGCTCCTGCACCGGATGTCAGGAACCAGGTACCTGTCTCTGTTGAGACAACTGACTAAGGCAGGGCTGTTGTACTGAAGTTCTGGTCAAGAGCTGACCTAGCATACCCTTTCTTCAAGAGAGGACCCAGTATGTTCTAGACTGAGTCCTGCACCTCTACAAAGAGCATGCTAGGAGTTGTAGTCCATGCCTGTGCAAGTCCTGGCCTCCCTGGTGAGACAGAGGCTTAGTTCAGTTCCTGCTTTCTTGGATTCTTGGATGTACCTGAGCTATGCTCTAGAGGAAGGGGAGCTGAGAGGGGAGCTGGGCTCTCGGGATGCTCTTGGGACACCTTCAGGCTGGATGGAGAACGTGGTGGATGGATAGTCTATCCAAAGCTGTTTCTAGGTGTTTGCAAACTGATTCCAGGCCTCCCGTTTTCCAGACAGAGAAGCAGGCTCAGAGACAATACACCACCTACCTGAACTGCAGACACACACCTGGGTGGAGCTGAGTGAGCCAAGGAAATAACGATAAGACAGGAACTTGAAGAGCGATAGCTGGGGGTAGACCATAGTGTCTGTCCACAGAGGTCATGTCAGAGCCAGGAGGGATGAGAACTGCTAAGGGGAGAGGGAGAGCTGGCTAAGCTGCGAGATGATGGAGCCACTGTGTGGACCACAGACTGGAGATAAGATGTGTAGAGACAGACAGGAGCTAATGGTCTACTGTCAAAGCCAAGAGAGGGAGGGAGGGAGAGAGGTGGGAGAGAGGGAGGGAGTTGGAGAGAGAGAGAGAGAGAGAGAGAGAGAGAGAGAGAGAGAGAGAGAGATGGAGAGAGAGAGGAAGAGAGGAAGGGAGGGAAGGGGAGAGAGAGGGGGGGGCAGAGAGGCAGAGACGGAGGGAGGGAGAGGAGTGCAGCATCTGAGCAGAGCAGAGGAACCCTAGTCAGTGCTGGGTATTCTGAAGATGACTGCCAGGTTTTGCTTGGAACCCATGGTCATGCGGATGGCAGTACCGTTTGTGGGGGGAGGCTCAGAGGAGGAAGGGAATCAGAAGTAGAGAGCTATGGAAGGATGGAAGGGTGAGATACAGCAGGAGTGTGGGCAAGTGACCCAAGGTGGAGGCACCAAAGTGAAGACACTGAAAGCCAGATAAGAAAAGCCAGGACTGAGCATGGCACAACACGTCTATGGGACATGCCAACATCCTGAGGTCAAGTAACAGGGTATTCAGTTGTTAAGAGCACTTTCTGCTCTTCAAAGAGAGGACCTGGGTTCAATTCCCAGCACCCATTTTGAGTGGCTTACAACCACCTGCAGTTCTAGTTCCAGGGGACCTGATGCCCTCTCCTGGTGTCCACCAGCACTGCACACACGTGGCACACATTCACACACCTGGGCACACACATATACAGAAAATAAGTACTCTCTTTTAGGGAGCAGAGGATTGGTGAGATGGCTTAGTGGTTAAGGGCACTGGCCGTTCTTTCACAAGACCTAGGTCCAGTTACCACACACAGATAGTGGCTCACAACTGTCTATAACTCCGGTTCCAGGAAATCTGACCTCTGGCCTTTGTGGGCACCAGGCACACAAGCAAAATACCCATACACATAAAATAAGAAAGGAAGGGCCTGGCACACAAAGATCAGAGAGAATTGGCCAGCAAGCAAGGAAGACACCCAGGAGATTGGTACCCAGAAACCAGCAAGAAAGACTGTTCAGGAGGAAGCGGGCAAGTGCAATGACAGCCAATGGCTCGTTAGACTTTGGGTGGCCACTGGTGCTCCTGCCAAGGGGTCACAATGGAGTGGGAGGCTCTACATCCCGGTAGAGAGGGTCTGGGTGGGGGGAGGAGTTGTGAAATACAGGTATTTAGTTCTTAGAGTTCCTGTGAAACGAGACAGAAAATGGCAAGGTGGCCGGAGGGAAATGAGGGTCAAGGAAGGCCTTTCAAAGAAGAGAGACTAATGGAAATGATCCTGAAGAGAGGGGACCTCTGATGAAGGCAGGAGGGGGCTGGGGGAATCACAGGAACAAAGCCCTCGAATTTCCTGACTGAGTGGGGCTCCGGGCATGGAGGTGAAGAACTGACCTTCAGCTCAGGGAAGGCAAGAGTTCTGGCTGGAGGCGGAGGTAGGCTGACAGAGCTGATGAAGAGCGAAGGGGGAATTTCTCTTCTGATTGCCTCTATTTTCTCCGTGAAATAAGAAGCAGGATCATCAGGGAGAATGGAGTGGGGAGACGAGAGGGAGAACTTGCCAGGGACTGAGGCCACACTGGCTGGGCGTTTGAGTGCAGCGGCAGGCTGGGCTCTGGCTCTGGGGTCTCTGCAGGCTGCAGGGGTAAGCAGTGATCTACCCACCATGAAGAGCTTCAGGCAAGAGAGCAGCCAGCATCTGTCTGGGCCTCACCTGTCTTCTGCATCCTGGACCTACAGAAAGTTGCCATGGAGATGCTCCTGTTGTCAGGAGAAAGCCTTCACCAGGACCTGGTGCATAGAGAGAGCGCCCTCTGTGGCCTCATGCTGCTACAGGGCCCTGTCCCCATCCTCCAGTGGACTCCATGGCATCCACTCCTACTCTCAAGCACAAAGAAAATGCAATGTGCCTCTTCCTGATGAGCCCAGCCACACCTGTGCCGAGAACAGGCATGGCAGAGGAGCCAGACGCCATTCTTGGATAGTCACTGCAATGCGGAGCTTCCACAGAAATGGCCAGGACAGAATGGACTGCTGTATTGCTAGCTTTCTGCCCCCGGTCAGACCTTCCCCTCAGCGTTGATTGATGTCCACTCTGCCTGGTGAAAGCCAGTTAGCTACCCACCCACCACTAAGAAATGTTCTCTTATAGAGAAATGGGTCCCCAGGATAATCCAGGGAGTCTCAGGCTGGGCAAAGTCGAATGAAGTGAAACTGACCATCCAACCTTCCCTTTTACCTTTGGGGAAACTGAGGCTCAGAGAGAACTGACCTGCCCATAATGACAGCGTCGGCAGCTGTGCTGGGACTGAATGCCAGTGTCCCACCTCCGCCCCAGCTGCACCTCCACCTCTGGACAGACTTCCCTCTCACACCCCACCCAGTTTAGAAACTGGTGCAAGGGGTGCTGGGAACCTGCCAGGCTCAGGTCACAGGCCAGAGACTACCCATACCCCAAACTGGGCATTACCTGCCAGCTAACACAGCCTCCCACCTTCTGGAGTTGTTATGGAAACCAAACCCAGAGGGAAAGGAGGGAGGGCACAGAGGAGGGGGTGGTCACCACAGGAGCTAACAGCATGGGTTCTGTTGTCTCAGGATAAGGGCCGGGCAGGGGGAAAGCCAGCATGTGCCAGTCCTTGAAGTTCGGCAGCTGCCAGATGGGGCTGGTGAGACAGTGTAGGCCTCTCACCCACCACCCTCTGCTCTTTCATGGCAGGCCCATGATCTTACCCCACTTGCCTACCACCAGCCAGCTCTTTGGCCAGCTAAGAGGTTGATTGGCTTGTGGGGCAGTTTGCCCACCCCTTACCCTGTCTATCCATGTCACCTCTGAGGACAGCTCTCTGCCATGATAGGGTCTCCTTTGTTCTGCCACATTTGCTCCCACTGCCCCCCAAAAGAGACCTTAGGAGGCCTGGTGTTCCTTGGTAGGAATAGCCAAGTTCTATCTAGGTAGCCACCTTGTCTTGTGCTACCATGGTCCCAGGCTGCCTGTCACTCAGCTCTGGCTCCTCCTTCCAGACTTCCTCCCACCCCTGGCTGGACTTCCAGCCAAATCCCACCAGCACTTAAGTTTCATTTCCATCCACATGGTGGTGGCAAGCCTACCAGGGGCATAGTTGTGGGTCCCCTCTGCTGTCACCAGCCTGTCCTTGTCTCCTGGGATCCTGGCTCCTTTGCACTCAGCACTCACAGCTGAAGAGGCAGGACCATCTGCTCAGAGCTTTGAAGGCAGGGTAGGTGGGTCAGGCAGGTCTTCCCTGAGACACCAGCAGACAAACCAGGCTTTCAGGGGTATGAGAGGAAAGCAAGATGGTCAGTTCCCTCTCTTTCCTGTATCTTGTGCTCCTGGAGCCATCTTGAGAGCACTGAGGGAAGGGGGAGGGACAGGCATCACAGGCCACACCAGGAGTCCAGCGATGGGGATCGGTTGGTTCCTCGGACATCTGAGCCGAGTCTTCCGTGAAACAGCGGTGTCAGCAATATTTCAGGCTCAACCGTATAGTCCTGTGGCGATCAAGACAGTGACCAGGAACGGGATGGGGACAGAGGTCTGGGGTGTGGGTCAACCAGGAGAGGAGAGGAACTCTAATGCTGGAAGAGCTTGCATCAAATTAGCCATCGTCTGTGAGCCAGAACAAGGGAGGCGATTTCTGCTCCTCAGTGGATGATGGATCCGCTTGCTGCACCAGAATGTGTAAACAGAGACACATCTGGGGGGTGGAAAGGAAGCCACGGAAAGGCCTTGGTGGGCCAGAGAAGGAAGACATTGGGAATAACCCATGCCTAAGAGGGGAACAGACACATCCACAGGACCCTGTGACAGTGGATGGACCCCAAGAGGGAAGACAGCCAGGCGAAGCTGGCCCCGATGGTCCCAGGACATGGCGTCCTTTGACAGCCTTACCTGGAGACAGTAACAGTCCTTGGAGGACTTCAGACGTCCTGAGCAGTGTGAATCATGATGTTCTCTGTGGGTCTGGACTGTTGGGTGGACCAAACTATGCAGGACTGATGGCCTGGCCTGACACCACCCAGACATCTGGGCCAGACACACTTGGTTAAACATCAGACACCCCGAGTTCGACATCCTTTGTTAAACATCGGATTCCTTCAGCTAAATGTCAGATGTCCTGCATGTGAGGCCTCTGGTTAAATATCACAGGTCATCTGCCACTGTCCCAATGGCCTTGGTCACGTACTGTGCATTTGTCTCTCCAATACTTTGTGGTCATGTGGCCTGCCCAGTGCATGCATGGCCTCACATTCTACTTGAGCACATCCCTGCCCCTTCTCCAGACAGCTGCCTTCTCCTTCTATGCCCGTAGACATCAGAGATGGACCGCTGTCCAAGTTCAAGATGGGAATCTCATAGCCGCTCGTCTCTGCCAAGCCTCCCTCAGACCAATGCAGGACAGCCATAGAACAACCTCCCTACCTTCTTCTAAAACCTCCTCCATCTCGGGACCGATTTTCCCCACGAATTCTCACGCCGTCTCTTGTGAGATCATAGCCTATGATCATTCTGCACAGAGAGAGCTGTGGTAAGGAAGAGCAAGTGAGCAGTTCCCAGACATCCAGCGGCCTCAGCCAATGCTTCGGAGTCAGTCAAGTACACAGTGTTGGAAGACACGGAGAAATCCTAGGAAGACCGGAAGCCCACATACTTCCCACATTGCCTCCTGGAGCCATTTCCCTCTCCACACTGATGTGTCCCCAGCCTCAGACCTAGTCTTGGAGTTTTATGTTCAGTCCCCAGAGTCGCCGCCTCCTAGCACCCGTTGACCTTGGGATCATCCCTGAGAAAGCCATCCGGGAGCTTGCTGTGCACACCCTTAAAGCTGCTAGGCTAAGATCAGGTGTTGAGAGGGTGATGGGTCAGGAGGAAGGCCAGGGGAGGGCCCAAGTCTGCCACCTCACCACACAATGGGACCAGAAGGGAGGGGTGGGGGTAGGCACACTGCCGGGAAAAGGGAGAGGGGTAGGGGTGGGCACCTCCGCTTTGTAACTTGCGGTAACTGTGGTTTGGTCCCACAGGTATGTATCAGAAAATATAAAGCTAGGCAATTTGTCGGCTCTTCGAACTTTCAGAGTCCTGAGAGCTCTGAAAACGATTTCAGTAATCCCAGGTAAGGCCAGGTTTGCCTTCCGACCTCAGCCACAAGTGACTCTCTCTCTGTTTCCCGCCCTCTCCTCCTCTGACCGTGTGTCTCCTGTTGGTGTGCTGTCATTGTGTCGTGTGTGAATCTCCCTTGTTACAGGTACACAACTGAATTTGTGGACCTGGGCAATGTCTCAGCCTTACGCACCTTCCGAGTCCTCCGCGCCCTGAAAACTATATCGGTCATTTCAGGTGAAAAAATCAGGTTAAAGGCCGAGGCTGGAGGGACACGCCTGGGCCTTTCCAGCCACCTGGGAGGCAGAGCTGTCTCCCAGAAGGCCCTTTAGATGTGCCTGTCACCAGAACACCTTTGCCAGAGCTGGGAGGTAGTGGGAGGATCCTTCTCCCTGGAACCTCAGAATGGGTTCTGGACCCAGCCAAGCCCACTCTTAGACACCGGGCATTCAGACCAACCCACGGCAAGACAAAACTGGTCCCCAATGCTTCCCCAAAATGCTCAGTTCTTTCTCCAACCTGAACTCAGCTGCTTTCCTAGTAAGAATCTGGAGCTCGAATTACAGGAAGCAACCAATGCTGGTCAGGAAAACAAAAAGGTGGTGTTTGAGAGAACCCAGCACACCCCCAGCAGTCTTGTGACAGTGCCAGAGCCCAGCCTCGTGTCCCATATGGTGACTCGTGCAGGCCTCAGCCCTGATCCCGAGACGCAAAGCGTCGTCTGTTGACAGGCATCATCGGGCCTTGGCGTCTTCCAGCCCTCGCTGCATGGCGCAGTAGAGGTTTAGCAAACCATGCATGGTAGCCTCGGGAAGAAATCCTCCGTGACAGATGTTGGCAACTGTACCCTGGAAACCTTAGCCTCAGCAGTAACCATTTCACTGGTCCACACAGGAAAGTACCCAGAAGCCCATCTGTGTGCAGTTTGGTGCTAAAAGGGGCACCACTCACCCTGGCCCGTAGAGCCTCTCACCCCACCCCCTCTTTACCTCACCCTCTCCAGGTTAGCATGAGCTTAGACTCCATCTATTTTATGCACTTGTTCTGGAGGAGCAGGGACCAGAACCTAGGAGCCCCTGTGAGTACAGAGCCCTCAGAATGGGCAAGTTACTTAAGAAGGTGGCTAGAGGGCCGGGGAGCAGGGTGTGGCTCAGTGGGGAGTGTACTTATAGCTCCACCTTGAGGGCCTGACTTTAGATCCCCAGAAGCCACATTTAAAAAGCTGGTCATGGTGGCATGTGCCTGTGATCTCACACTGGAGAGGCAGAGATAGGAGGATCTTGGGGAACTCACTAGCTAGCCAGTCTAGCAGAAAATGGTGAATATCAGGTTCCATACGGGACCCTGTCTCAGAATGTAAGGTGTAGAGCAGTAGAGGGAGACACCAGATTGCCTCTCTACACATGGAGCTGCCCCAGAGCTGAAGAACTCCCTGGACCAACAATAGCCTCTACTCCTAGAGGGGAATGCTGGTGGCTTCCAGGCCTGTTGCTAACCTTAGGGCATCAGGAGCCAGAGACCCTGGGCCACAGGTTAATTTCATAAGCATAACTCCTCCTGACCATTCTGTATTTAGACTAAATCTCAAAATATCTCTCCTCAGAACCTGCTTAGTATGTCCACCGCGAGGCCATGTCTTCCCAGTGTGCCACACTAGTGTCCCAGATTCCTGCCATGATGGGGTGACCCCTCAGTAACTCCCATGAAGCAGATGTCACCAGCTGAGGGGAGTCTGAAGGGAGTCTGCAGTTTCTGATGCCTGGGAGGCTGACAGGAGATGTAGCCTGCCTGAGCTACCGAGTGGTTCGAGGCCAAACAAGAATCTTGTCTCAAATGTTTTAAATTCATAAAAGAACTGAGATGTAGACAGGTATAAAAGGTTTGCTTAAGGTACCCAAGACCCCTGAGTCCGATTCCCTAAAAGACACAAGGTAAAGGGGCATTAACAATCCTTTCGAGGTCACCAGCAGCTAAGAGAGGCCTCAGAGTGGATTTAGAAAGTGGTGTTTGCATCTAATGGAGTGTTGCCTGCAGGAGTCCCCAGGGCCGAAGCCAGAGGGGGCAGATTCCAAACACCTGCAGCTTGTCTAAACCCATTCTTGACATAAGTGATCTCTCTCTCTCTCTCTTTGTTATGAGGGAAGATTTTAATGGGTGGGTGACCTTTGCTGCTGTCTCCACAGGCCCGAGCAGGATTGCTTTGCCAGCCCTGGTGAGACTATTTTGGGTCAAAGATCCTTAAGCTTGGCTGGTGTGGTACAGTCTGATGTGGGCATCCAAGCTCCAGCCATATCCCTGTCGTGTCCCCCTGAAATACATCACTCCCCAAGCTAGAGGCCCGGCACCACACACGTGTCTCCCAGTAGGTGCTCAGAGTTCTGAACTGTGACGGACACGTGGCTGGCTCTCTACCCGACTCCCACCCACTGGGCAGTTGCCAACATGTGCCAGGATGATTTCCATGGAGTCCCAAGTGCCAGAGCCC
This sequence comes from Mastomys coucha, assembly GCF_008632895.1. Classification (NCBI taxonomy): domain Eukaryota; kingdom Metazoa; phylum Chordata; class Mammalia; order Rodentia; family Muridae; genus Mastomys; species Mastomys coucha. The sequence goes on along the minus strand of NW_022196906.1, from coordinate 113,425,571 downwards.
TTGGCAGGCAGCAATGATGGTATCATTGTGAGGGGGCCGTGCGCTTCTCTCTTGTCCATCCGTCACTGCTTCCCTGTCTCTGGCCCGAGGACATAATAGTCACAGGTGCTCCTAACACATTAATGGGCTGGACAATGGATGGATGGGGCTTAACCTGAGATCTGGCCGCTTGGGGGCTGGGGCTGGGGGCCCTGCTGCTGGCAGCAAGCCCCTTGCCTCTGATGCTCTGCTCGCACTTGCCCTAGGACAGTAGCTGAGGGTCAGATGGGATGTGTGCACACATGCTTCTCTGTCACTCCGCTGTATGGTGCTGGCTTCTGCAAGGAGTTGAACCATGCAACTAACAGATCACAGCCACTCCGCTTTGGGAGAATGGGAGGGGTGGGGAGGGCTCCAAGGATCAGCAAATGAGGCAGAGGGGTGTATAGTTCAACCTGGTCCCTGCCTGTAGCCTTCCCCAAAGATGGTTCTACACTCTTAGGACATCACCTAACCCTGCCAAACCTTCCCCCCACCCCCTGAGCCCCATGTCTGCCCTTTACACTAACCAGCCACATCCCAAGCACAGACCCTGGCTTCCTTAGCTTCATTCCAACGATTGAAACCCACAGTAGACAAGACAGCTGGCCCCAGCGGTAGAGCAGCAGGAAGACCTCCCACCAGGACCAGCTGTGTCGCTCCCATTTCCAGACCAAACTGAGGCCCCTTTGCACTGACTTAAAGTGGGTCTGGGCCTCAGCCTCCTCTGTCGTGGCCTATGTTCAAAAGGCCAGACTGGTGCACTTTAGAACGTAGCAGCCACGGTGGGACCTTAAGACATTTTTCATCCACTCTATCTATATCTTCCTATGCTGGGCTGGTAGAGAGTGAAGAGTTCTGATCTCCTCTGAAAACACAAAGCTGGGCTGGGCTCTTTGCCCTTGGCAGTCACTGGTCTTAAGACCGCTGGTCTTAAAGGCCCAGGAAGCCTCCTTCACTATATCTGTGCATTGTGGTTGCCATCCCTATCCACAGCCCAGTCAGTGCAGGACCTGGGGAGGCCCAGTGCCCTTCCCCGGGCCCAGCCTCCATCCAGAGGATCATAGAGCAGACTAGCTGTGGGTCACCCTGTGCTCCGTCTCACTTCCCCAGGCCTGAAGACAATCGTGGGAGCGCTGATCCAGTCTGTGAAAAAGCTGGCTGATGTCATGGTCCTTACCGTCTTCTGCCTCAGTGTCTTTGCCCTCATTGGCCTGCAGCTCTTCATGGGCAACCTGAGGCACAAGTGTGTGCGTAACTTTACTGAGCTCAACGGTACCAACGGTTCTGTGGAGGCTGACGGCCTTGTCTGGAACTCTCTGGATGACTACCTCAACGACCCAGGTATGGACTCACTATGCCTCTGGAGAGAGAACCAGGAGGCCATCAAAGCTGGGTGTCTCACACCCAGGCTTCGCTTGTGGGTAGCAGGCAAGTCTTTAGGCCCATCCAGCCATGGCTAGGACTCAAGGCAGGCTAGGGGTGTCCCCTCGTAGGTGCTCAGGCTAGCTGGAGAGATGGTGTTCAAAGGGTGGGATGCAGTGGGAGGTGGGGGGAGTAGGGAGATGGTTCAGTCAGCAAAGTGCTTGCTATAAACATGAAGACCTGAGTTCAACTCCCATGCCTAGATCATAAAGCAACGTGTGATAGATAGATGGATGGATAGATAGATGGATGGATAGATAGATGGATGGAATGAAGGATGGATGAATGGGTGGGTGAGTGGGTGGGTGGATGGATGGATGGATGG
>NW_022196906.1:113411511-113423480 GCF_008632895.1 Mastomys coucha | reverse complement strand
GGGTGGGTGGATCATGGGTGGGTGGGTGGGTGGATGGATAGATAGATAGATCATGGGTGGATGTGGGTATGGGTCTTTTGTGGCCTCATAGAAATGAATGACTCTAGACTTCAGCATTCACCAGAGTCACCCGAAAGATTCCAGACAACAGGCTACAGGCCCTGGTCTGCTTCTGGATCAAGCATAGCTCGCATTTGGGAAGCTATAGCTCAATCAGTCCCCAGACACTAATGTTACCCACCAGGACCACACTTAGAGTAATGCTTCCCAAGACAAAGGTGGGTCATGGTGACTGAGGGAGAGATGGCAAGGCAGGTGGGCTGTGCCTCACCTGGTCTGGACCCAGCCTCATCGGAACAGATCACAATGTTGCCATGGTGATCGGCAGGCATCTCTCCCACCAGTTTATGTCATGGCAGTGGGCCACACAGTGACACAGCAGCCAAGCTGGAGCTCTGCCCAGACCCTTGCCTCCTGGCTCAGGGCTCTCTTGGCCCTGGCTGGCCCCCCAAGTGGTTTGAAGCTAGGTGCGGAAGCTACCTATAGGGACAGAGGGACAACTGAGCCCTGCCCAGGGCTTCCTGCGTCTTCAAGAGTGTGTGAGACACTGGCAGAGGAACGGCAGTGAAAATGATAGATGAGTTAGAGAAGTAGCCAGGGTCACCAAGTCCTGGCTGGGTATAGGTGAGGATCAGGACAGTGGCCAAGGAAACTGAACAGTAATGGTGTCTTTTGCAGAACCCAGTGTGAGGTGGACACCCAGAACTGGGCCACCCAAGCCACTCACACCCAGGCTTTTTCTTGCAGCCAATTACCTGCTCAAGAATGGCACCACGGACGTGTTGCTGTGTGGGAACAGCTCTGACGCCGGGTAGGTGGGACAGTCCTCCAGTAGCTTTTGGTACTTCCCCCGCTACTGTGTCTAAGACTTTTCCTGGCCAGAACCCTGAAAGTTTCCATACCACCTCCCCTGTCACACAAGAGAGAACTGGAAAGACAGACCAGGGACAGGTCTGTCAGGACAGGAGAGGCCTAAAGATGGGCTGGGGTAAGGAAGGCGCCCACGGTACCCCGCAGGGTCCTAGCTAGACCTTGGCTCCATCTCTACTGTTCTGCCCTTCGGGGCTGAGTGTGGCCTCAATCTAGCAGCTGGACTGTGTTCATGGCCAAGCAGAACACGATCCTGCAGCCTCACGTGCCCTGTCTCCAGGGGCAGTTTCCAGGACTCTGTGCATGATAGTCTAGGACTGGATGAGGGTCACAGGCTTACCATGTGGCAGTTGGTTCCTGGCTTACACTTTGCTGGCTCCTTCCACCCTGAGGGAGATGTCTGCAGTGCCTTGGGTTTGAGGCACCCTTAGGAATATCCTGGCACTTGCTAAGTTTCTCCAGTCAGATTTCTCTCTCTTCTCTTCCTCTCCCCTCCCTCCCAACATATACATATACACACCCTGTCAAGGAGAGAGACTGAACATGGTGCTTGTGTGTGTGTGTGTGTGTGTGTGTGTGTGTGTGTGTGTGTGTGTTAGATAGACACTTTTCTAGATACAACACAGTCCAGCCCTTCATCTGCCTCTGGCCACACTTAGCCAGGCTTTGCTGGTCCCCCTCTCCCTCTGGAACTCCGATGTGTTCAGCTCCCCAGGGGGTGGACAAGCCAAGGAAGGAACACGGGCTTCCTCCAGGGGAGGAGGCAACAGCAGCAACAGCAGCAGTCGCCAGGAAGGGTGTGTCATGTGGACAGAGGGGAACTGGATGTGGGCCTTAGAAATTCCAAGTAGGTCTAAGAGAGAGGAAGGTGGTGACCTGGCCAGCCATGAAAGTGGCGAGGACAAGATCATAGGTGCAGGACCCAAAAGTCTGGCACCATGTCGGTGACGCAACCTCAGAGCCTTTGAGCATAGGCTGGGCTGCCCAGGGAAATGAACCAGGATCCTTCACAGCATGAGACAGTGTGTGTGTGTGTGTCTGGCTATAGGACATGTCCTGAGGGCTACCGGTGCCTGAAGGCAGGTGAGAACCCAGACCATGGTTACACCAGCTTCGACTCCTTCGCCTGGGCCTTCCTTGCGCTCTTCCGCCTGATGACACAGGACTGTTGGGAACGCCTATACCAGCAGGTGCATGAGTTCCGGGGCCGGTGGAGGGGGTGCTAGGCATGGACTCCAGAGCAGGCTGCACAAATAGCTAGCTAGAAATGTCCCCAGTAGCTTTCCACTGGTAAGGGCTATGGAGGGAGCGGGGAAAGGGCTGGCGACTGAGTTCCAGTCCCTTAGAGAGGACAGTATTCTGTGGATGAGGTGTTCCTTCACCCAGTAGGACAGAGCATTCTCTGTAGACACAACAGTCTCCCCGTCAGGTGAGATGCCTGCCTCCTCCTAAGTGGCACACTCTCCTGCGGGCTAGCACATGACCTTCTACAGCTGGGACATACTTTTCTCCGCCCCCAGTTTTAGGACACTTAGCCCTTGGCATAGCCAGACTGGTGACTTAGAAACGCCGTAACTTGGCACGTCAGTGAGGGTGACCTCTGGCCCTTGCTCCTCCAGACCCTGAGGTCTGCGGGAAAGATCTACATGATCTTCTTCATGCTCGTCATCTTCCTGGGCTCCTTCTACCTGGTAAACTTGATCCTGGCTGTGGTGGCCATGGCCTACGAGGAGCAAAACCAAGCCACCATCGCTGAGACGGAAGAGAAGGAGAAGCGTTTCCAGGAGGCCATGGAGATGCTCAAGAAAGAACATGAGGTGAGTGAGCAGTGCATGCTGGGTAGGGCTGGTAGGTGGGTGACGCATTCAGAGTGGCGGGCAGTGCCCGCTGAGCAAGGTGGGCCTGTTGGTGTGGGGTACAGTGGGTAAAATTGGTTCCTGTGCCACTGGGTTTTCTAGGCAAGGGTAATACGGAATGGGAGGGGTGCAGGTGACAGTGACTCAGAGTGGCCACTGTGGGCACAGCCGGTGCCTGGGACAAGATCCAGGTCCGTGCATGGGACCTGCTCTGATCGAGGGATAGTTCCTAACGGGGGAGTAAGGAAAGTGCAAGGCTTAAGACTTGTGCACTGGCTGTTCTGCCCTGGCTCCCCACATCCGGCTTTTCTTGTGGTAGCTGTCGGAAACCAAAGGGGCTGGGAAAATGAGTCAGTTATTAAAGTGTTTGCCACACAGGCATGAGAATCTGAGTTCAGTCCCCAGGACTCCCATTAGAAAGCACTGTGTGACTTGTCACCCTACCGCTGGGAAGGTAGAAATGGGCAGATCCATGGGGCTCACTGGCCAGCCAGCCCAAACTAAATCAGTAAGTCCTGGGTCCCAATGCGATATATCTTAAAAACCAAAGTGGGGTGGTCCTGAGGAATGGCACCTGGGGTTTACCTCTGGCCTACACATACAAGTTCACTCACACGGAAAAAAAAATCAGAACAAAGAAACCCATCTAGAGACATCGGTGTGTGCTTTCTGCCTCCATGACCTGCCCCCCCGCCTGCCCCCCCACCAGGCGAACCTTCTAGAAGACCCCTGACCTCGATTCTGCTGTTTCTTCTGTTCGCCAACAGCCCTCTCTCACCCCTCCCACACCCCGACTCGGCTACTTGCTCTCCCTTCCAGGTCCTCTGTCTTTCTCAAAGCATTGTGGGTCTGCCTGGGATCAACTCCATGATGGCTGCACTCTGAGTCACGCCTGAAGTCTGACGGGGCAGCTTGCCTAGGCCTGAGGCTGGCCAGGGTTTCTCTGTGACCCAAACACCCTTCCCCCACCCTTTTGCAGGCTCTCACCATCAGGGGCGTGGATACCGCGTCCCGTAGCTCTTTGGAGATGTCTCCTTTGGCCCCAGTAACCAACCATGAGAGAAGGAGCAAGAGGAGGAAACGACTGTCTTCGGGGACGGGGACGGAGGACGGCGGGGATGACAGGCTCCCCAAGTCGGACTCAGAAGATGGCCCCAGAGCACTGGTAATCCCGACTTGGTTCTGGCCCTGCAAAGCCCATGATGGTGGGGCCCCGGTGTGGTCACGATCCTAAGCGTAGTCTCCAAGAAAGGGAAGCTTGGACCCTTCCCATCCCTTCCAGTTTCCCATAATCATTCTTAAACTGGGGAAGAGCTAGGGTGGTTTATGTTAATGCTGCCTCCTGCCTAGAACTAGTCCTCACGTATGGGGACCAGCACTGAGAGTGGGGGGCCTGTGGTGTGCGGTGATGGGGCCCAAGCACTGGTCCTAGCTCTTGCTGCCCAGACTAGCCCCACCCCTGGGCCCAGAGCAGCTTCAGAGTCAAACCCAGAGATACAGGGATGAAGTGAGTAGAGACCCCAGAAGATGCAGAGGATGCCCCATTTCTTCCTAAGCGCCCACCCAGCCCCCCCTGTGACCAGCAGAAGTGCTCTCAAAAGTGAGAGGGGCTGAGGCAGAGGCCAAGGCCTGTGTGTGGGTCACGCACCCTCCCTGTACCCTCAGAATCAGCTCAGCCTTACCCACGGGCTTAGCCGGACATCCATGAGGCCCCGCTCCAGCCGAGGGAGCATTTTCACGTTCCGAAGACGGGATCAAGGCTCCGAGGCAGACTTTGCTGATGATGAGAACAGTACGGCGGGGGAGAGCGAGAGCCACGGCACGTCGCTGCTGGTGCCCTGGCCCCTGCGCCGGGCCAGCGCCCAAGGACAGCCCGGCCTTGGAACCTCAGCTCCTGCTCATGTCCTCAATGGCAAAAGAAACAGCGCTGTGGACTGCAATGGGGTGGTTTCCTTGCTGGGGACAGGTGACGCAGAGGCCACCTCTCCAGGGAGTCACCTTCTCCGCCCTATGGTGCTGGACAGACCCCCAGACACGGTGAGCCACCCCGCCCCCGGCCTACGAGCACCAGCTCAGATCTGTCTCCCAAATTGGCGATAGGTAGGAGGCGCAAAACTACTTGCTAAATGTTTTATCAAGCACCTACTGTGTGCCCCACAACCAGAACATCTCTCCCCTTATAGTTCCCATGCCATCTGGGTAGGCAGACAAGTCAAGAGAAAAAAAGAGAAGACAGAAAGAAAAATGTCTATGTAAACACGTGTGGTGTAATAATGAGTGAGGAGAGTCAGAGATTTCCCACCTGATGCAGCGTCCATGCTGAGGTGCCACAGTAGACCAGTGTCCCGGAGGCCACATGCTGTATCAAGTGCCTCCTGCATCCGCAGGACTGGAACAAGGCAAGCCTGGGACCAAGGCTGGGTGGCAAAGGGATCCTCAGAGGATTCCAGAAAGCACTCACTCAGTGAGTGAGAAATAGTCTAGAACTTTACTAACTTGTAACACAGTGCCAGCCGTGGTAGTAAGTATTGGGAGTGGGGGGCAGGAAGAGGAGAGAGGAACCCCTAAGACACATGCTAGGAGGCATTTAATCGGCAACCACAAGAAGAGGAGCCAGGTTGCTTTCTACGTCTGGGAGGGCTGGCGTGCAGAGTGGTTAGTGTCCAAGCTCTGGACATTAGCCTAGGTTTGGGTTCTGGAGCGCAGCTTACCAGCTAGACAGCAAGTCTTTGGTGCTCTTCTGCACCTTTAGTGTCTCATCTGTATAATGGGCGAAAAATAGCCAAAGTGGCTAATGTAGAAGGACCACAGACATACAGGAACGTGGTTGGCACTGTTAAAATGTCGCAGTCCCATGCTTTTGATACCAAAGTGTGTCACACACAGCCAAAGGGCAGACAGCCTGGGGAAGAGTCTGTCTGGCACCATGAGGTCTGCGAGGCTGGAAGAGGCAGCAACTGTTAGAGCAGTTGTCAGCCAGGTGCTCACAGTTGCGGAAGGTCTCTCGTAGCACACTGGTGACTGCCCAGTGGGCCCCTGCAACTCCACATACCAGTGCCCGAACAGCCCGCTCAGGAACACATATACAGACAGGATAGCAACTATGGGGAAACCACTGGACAATGGGATCTTAGTCAGGAAGGTGATGCGAAGAGGGAGGGCCCAGTCCACATGGCCAATAGCTGTGGGTTAATCTGGAGCCTCAATTTCCTACAAAGTGGAAATCAGATTTAACATGTACGTCAGCAGGTGGTAGTGGGACCAGGGGAACTGAAACAGGTCCAGGGCGTAGGCCAGATCTCGCTGCTCCAGCATGTTACTGGTTACTGTTTCTATGAGCTGTTGACACAAGTGAGCAAAGGCTTCTGGGATGCATTGCCAAGAGTCCAAGCCCTATATAGGGAGTGAAAGGGAGGAACTTCAAGACACCCTGAGGGCTGCAGAGTCATCTGTGTCCTTCAGGACCCGTCACCTGGAGGGTAGGGTATCTGGCTTCCAGGCCGGCTCAGGCAGGCAGAGCTGGAGCGCTAATAGAATTTCCTAATCCCATTAGGGAGAAAATCATCTCATTGTGCTGCACATGTCGGGAGGAATCCAAGTTCACACACTTCATTACCGGGAACTCTGACTTCACCCATTCTCACTTCTGCAGGGCCCATTTGTAACTTTAAAGGGATTAGCGGGCCGAGGCAGAGTCGTTTGTAAGGTTAAAGGAATTAGCCTCCAAGATGGAGACATTTGAAAAGTCAAAGAGATTAGCCAGCAGAAGCCCTGGGAATGCCTTCCCCACTCCCTGCTGGTCCCCTGTGAGCCCGTTTCTAGTCTGCAAACAGAGCCCTGTGTTGGGTACATAGGGCCTCGGTCAGTGTGGGGTTGGGGGGGAGGAGTGGGGGTTGGAGGAGGCCTCTCTGGTTCAGGGTGGGTTAGGGGAAGGAGCCTAGAGAGGCCCACCGGCCCACCGCTGCCGCCCTTAGCCAGAGGTGTCTTTGGTTATTGGAGGGCAACCCAGAGACTCGTGAAGTGAGCTCATAAAGTGAGCAGGGACCTGTCTGGCATTTTCACTGTGCCGGGCCCCTGTTCCACAAGCATCAGCACTTTGGCAATTGGGTGTCCATTCTCCAGATCTTTGTCTTGCTCTTACATCTAACTCTGTCTTAGCGATGTGCTGACTCTCTAGAGTGGGAGTATACCCAGATCAGCTTCTCACTGTGGTCTGCATCAGAGTTTAGGGTTGGGCAGGAGCCATGATTGATTTTAATCATCTTCCTATGAGCTAGTCGTTTCGTTTAGTTACGAGGAACAGTGCCGCAAAGAACAGTATTTCTCTGCATTCTTGGTGTGTGTATAAAAGTGTTTATGAGGGTAGATTGCAAGACAAGGAATCGCAGGACCATTTCAAAACTTCTAAGTAGAGGTTGGAGAGATGACTCAGGGGTTACGAGCACCAGCTGCTCTTCTAGAGGACCAGAGTTTGATTCCCAGCGCCTGTGTACGAGCATCCCAGCGGATGCTCGCTGGCAGACCTCTGACCCCCGCATGCTCACAACTGTCTGCCACCTCAGTAACAAGGACCCAATAGTGTTTATAGGCACCAAGCACACACATGGTACACCGACATATACGCGCAGGCAGAACACTCATGTATACAAAGTATGATCATTCAAAATTAAAATTTTCTGATTTAGACCCAAGCATACCTCCTCTGCATGACATGGTCTGCCACCAGCCACATCTAAGCACTGTGCTGGTTTCATGTACGTTTCTCTGAATGTCATCCAAGATCATGTCACACCCTTTCAGCCTCTCTGTTCTTGACATTAGAGAACTCTGATGAGGATCATTGTTGTGTGTACTAATGCAGATGGTGTGCTGGTACTGGAGGGGCCTGTGTGGTGTGGTGAACACGGAAGGAAAGAGATGGTGGTGGACAGGAGGAGCAAGGATCAGGGAATTCGCAGCTGGAGTAGGGTTGGTTCTCCAAGCCCAGCCTTCCTTAACCCAGCAAGACCTCTATGCTCGGGGCTTTGATGTAGCTCAGTAGGGAAAGAGGTCAGAATGCTTGCCTAGCATGCATGGAGTTCGGGGTTTGATTCCCCAGCACAGCATGAACTAGATGTGGTGGCACACACCTGTAACCCCAGCAGCTCTTGGGAGGTACGGACCAAAGGATCAGGAGTTCAAGGACATCCTCAGATGCATGTCAAGTTCAAGGCCAGCCTGGGCTATATGAGACCCTGTATAAATAAATAAATAAATAAGGGCTAGTGAGATGGCTATGTCGGCAAAGGTTACAGCTGCCAGCCTTTAGAACCTGAGTTCAGTCCCCGAGACACACATGACAGGGGAGACAGCGGATGCTCGCTGGCAGACCTCTGACCTCCGCATGTACACACACCCACAAGAATGAATAGATAAATGAGTGAATGCAATTTTAAAATTAAAGAGCAAAACACAGAAACAAGACTGCCACTCCATCTTCCTGAGTTCTCCTGGGCTGACGCATGTCTCCCGGTTGCACTCAGACCACGCCGTCAGAGGAGCCAGGTGGGCCCCAGATGCTGACGCCGCAGGCTCCATGTGCAGATGGTTTTGAGGAGCCCGGAGCACGGCAACGGGCACTCAGCGCCGTCAGTGTACTCACCAGCGCCCTGGAAGGTTAGTGCCCCACTCTCCCCTCGCGCTTTAACCTCCATTTCAGCCCCCTCAGTGTCGTGTCAGCTCCCTCACCTGGACCCCTCCCCCAGTACCTCTCCCAGCTACTCTTCTTCTGGCTGTGAATGTCCTTGCCTGTTCTCTGGTCTCTTCTCTAGTTCTCCTACTTCTTTCCCAGGTACCCCCACATCCATCCACTGCCCCAGGCCCTTCCCTACCTCATCCACCCCTCTCCCAAGCATACCTCAGTCTGTCAAAAGCCACCCTGTCTCCTGCCTGCCCTTCCTGTTCTAGCCTATTGTCAGGCCAGTCCCATGTCCTCTTGGATTATTAATTACAGCAGTTCTGAATCCAAACCAGCTGGTCCCACCCTAGGCAACACCACATACCTTCCAAGCCAAACTGGGCGCCCTATCTTGTATCATCCTGCCCCAGATGTGCATGCCTGTGTTTTATCCCCTATCCCAGCACCTCACCTGAGTCATGTCAGAGCGTGGCTTCCCGTCCTCACCTGCAACCTGTCCCGTGCTGAGAACACCCATAGGCATGGGACGGAGTTGTCTTACATAAGCCTACACAGGCCTAATCTGACATAGCCCTGTTCCCCGAATCCAGCTTAGTCTCTTATCTTTGCAGCCGTTTCCTCTCACACTTCCAGAGTAAAGAGCTGAGACACAGGCCACCCACTTCCCTAGCCTTCCCTCAGTGGGCAGCAGCCACTTAGCACCCTGCTGTGCCCCTAACTTGAGTCACAAGATCTTTCTAGAATGCCACCAGATGCAGATGACTTGGTCAATAAACCGAGTTAACTTTCTGGCTGTCCCCAGAGTTGGAGGAGTCCCACCGGAAGTGCCCCCCATGCTGGAACCGCTTTGCCCAGCATTACCTCATCTGGGAATGCTGCCCACTCTGGATGTCCATCAAACAGAAGGTGAAGTTCGTGGTCATGGACCCATTTGCTGACCTCACAATCACCATGTGCATCGTGCTCAACACGCTCTTCATGGCTCTGGAGCATTATAACATGACAGAAGAGTTTGAGGAGATGCTGCAAGTCGGAAACCTGGTAAGGACACCTGTCATTGTCTCTAAAGTGGGCGTCCCTGAAGTGGGTGTCCCTGAAGGGCGTGGCTTTCATGGAGAAGGGATTCTGAACATTGAAGGGGCTTTTGAAGGGGTTGGTCCCTGGAGACATCTTGGAAGAAAGAGTTTGGGGAGTCTGGTTTTAAGGAGCAAAGATGTCGATTTGAGTGGGAGGATGGGGTTGAAGCTTGTGAACATGCTCAAATGCTACAAACAAAAGTGAGTGGATAGGTATAAAATGCATGGAGACTGGACAGTGGTGAGCAAATTAGGGAGGAAGCTCAGGATGGAAGGGGCTGCTCTGCAGGGCAGGGATTGTACAGATGAGCATCCATCCAGTGCTGCTGAGTGGGGGAAGGAGGGGTGAATGGGTAGGCAGAGGAAAGAAGGGGAGAATAGAGAGATGAGTGGATCATTAGAAGTCGTGAAAGACAAAGGGATGGATGATTCAATAAAGAATAGAACAAAAGAGAGGTGGTGGGGAGATGGTACGTGTATAAGTGTGGGGGAGATAGAGAGACAAATGGGTGGGTGGGAGGATGGATGGGATGATCAATGCATGGATGGGAGGATCGGTGGACAGATGAGAGGATGGATGAGAGGAGGGATAGATGGATGGATGGGAGGATATATAGATGGGAAGATAGATGGATAGATGGATGGATGGATGGATGGATGGATGGACGGATGGGAGGACAGATGGATAGGAGGATGATTAAAAAGGAATGAATAAGACTAGAAGGATGGACAGATGAATAATTGTGGAGAGAACAAAGGAAGAATAAAAAGATAGACAAATGATTAGAGATAATGGAATGGGAGATGGGTAGATAAATGCATCAATAATTAGATTGGGAGATAGAAGGTCGGAAGGGAAGATACTTGAATCTGCAGGTGATGGTTAGAGTGGGTGATGAGAGGGCAGCAGAGAGTGGGATCAGGTTGGATGGATGGGTGGGTAGGTGGGTGGGTGGGTGAATGGCTATAAAGAGAAGGAAGAAAAGAGAATGGATGTGTGGATAGATGGTGGCAGCCCGTGGGCAGGTAGATAGGTGATGGATAGCCGAGTGTGCTTAGTCAGCCACCAACAAGCAGGGCCGGGTTTGAATTCTGACTCAGCTCTTACTGACTATGAATCTCGAGCAAATTATTTAATCCTGGTAATTGGCACAATGAGTATTTGCTGAATTTAATAAATGCAAGAATCAGACGATATGAACCTCATCGGAAGCTAATAAGGCTGAATCAGATAATGTCTGTAACGTGCCTCCCTCCAACTTGCATGAACAACCAGCCATCAACATACATGATGACTGTAGTAACTGTTGTTATTACATAGACTGACCCCACATCCTCACTTTACAGATGAAGAAACTGAGGCAGGAGGGGTGACATGGTGGGAGTAGAATCAGGCATGCATTCAATGTATCCTGGCATCCTGGCACGTGGACACTGCCAGCCTCTCCAGAGGTCCTCAGCAGAGCTGGGCCCATTGCTCCAGCCAGTGGAGAGGGCCCTGGCTGGGTCTCAGGTCTGACTCACAGCAGACCTGGCCCTCTCTCAGGCCCAGCTGCTCCGGTGGCTTGCGAGCAGGTAGACCTCACACACACACACACACTGTGAGCTGTGGATATTTTCTTCCTAGCCTGCTTTATAAATGCAGGACTTTAGGTGGTCATTTGCAGAATGTATTCAACATTTTTCCACTCATGCAAGCCCATTTGGCTATTCTTGTATTTTCCTTCTTGTAATTCAAGGGGGAGATGTATCTAGCTCGTGGAGTCTCACAGTACAGCCGGGGTGTTCATTGAGTGGTCTTTGTACATCTCGGCACACAGTCTCCTGATACATCTGCAGACGCTGTGTGCCCATCGGATGGTCATTGCAGGATTTAAGTGTAGTTTGCTGGCTTGGACTGGGCAGAGGCTGGCTGTGATGAAGAGCCTGCTGTCCCGAACTGTCAGCCTGTGATTGACAGTTGTACTAAACCGATGTTCCTTACTGGCAACAGCTGCATTTTGTGCTGTTTAGATGGTGGTATTGCTAATATGAAAGGCTTTGGTTTTCTTGAATTTAATATAGTCCAAGTGGCTTAAATATTAAGGTAAAGAAACAAAACACCAAAATAAACATAGGTAGGTAATCTCGGTGTGGTGACAGACTCTTCAGGCAGATTCCATCAGAGAGGAGACTGGTGATTAAACTGTCCAGCCCATTACATAATCAAAGGCAACATCTGGGAAAAGATAGTTTGAAAAGTCTCCCATTGTGAAGGAATTAAAAATACAGCAGGTTGGGCTGGAGTTGGAGATGTGTCTCAGGGGCTAAGACCACTTACAGAGGTTCTGGGTTCAGTTCCCACATAGTGGCTCACTACTGTCTGAAGCTGCAGACTTCCTCCTGCCCCAGGCTCACACACACACACACACACACACACACACACACACA
>NW_022196906.1:113408106-113410363 GCF_008632895.1 Mastomys coucha | reverse complement strand
GCCCAGATAGTGCCCAGATAGTGCCCAGATAGTGCCCAGATAGTGCCCACTGTAGCGTACGACAAATATAGGTCCAGCCCACTACTGCTGCTATCTTGTGATAATGAATAAAACAGCATTAGATAGGGTGTGGTGGCGCACGCCTTTAATCCCAGCACTCAGGAGGCAGAGGCAGGGGGATCTTTGAGTTGGAGGTCAGCCTGGTCTACAGAGTGAGTTCCAGGAAAGCCAGGGCTACACAGAGAAACTCTGTCTTGAAAATAACAACCAAACAAAACAGAAAACTAGCATTGGAAGCAAATAAGAAAGATGTTAGCATTTTTTTGTTTTGTTTTGTTTTGTTTGAGGCAGGGTCTCAGGTACCTGGGCTAGCCTTGAACTCACTATAAAGCTAAGAATGACCTTGAACACCAGATCCCCCTGCCTCCACTCCCCAGTTCTGGGATTATGAGCATGTACCATCATGCCCAGCTCTTAAATTATTTCTTAACTTAAAAAAATAAAAATAAATGACAAACCTGGAAAATAACAGCAGTACATATAGCAGACGGGGGTAGCATTCCTAATCTAAATAGTATGTTTATATGTAATTCAAAAATAAGCAGTCGCTATAATAGGACAATCAACAACGAGTATGAACAGCAGTTTGGCAAAAGAATATACACAGAGATAAAGGAATGGCTGATCAAACAGCTGTGGATGAGGAGCCGAAACACAGGATTAGCATTAGAGGGAGACAGTTGTCACACGCTGCTCGTGGAGTTGGTTAAAACCTGTCTCTGAAGAGCAGTTAACCATATCAGAATCCCCACCGATGGCCACTGACACCGTTCCAATTTGAACAATATGTCTACAAAACGGTACTTATTATGACAGTCTTTCGAGAGAAGGCTGTCTACCATAGAGAATTAGTTACAATAGCAGGGCACATCTCTGCTGTAGGATATGCCACAGATGCTGATAGCAATGCGAGAAAAGAAAGGGGAGCTGCAAGCTGTGTTTAATCCGCATGGGAAGGAGTCACAATGTTACCCGCTAAGCTTGACCTTACACTGTGCATCATGTAGCCTCATGAAAGATAAACACCCCGGTCAAGAAGAGTCAAGGTTGAGACCCCTCGGGGCTCTGTGAAACCTTATCTCAAAAGGACTCCCTCTTGTACAAAAATATTCTTTATTCTTTGTGTGAGTGTTTTGTCTGTATGTCTGTATGTGTACCGTGTGTGCAGTGCCCAAGGAGGCCACAAGAGGGTATAAGACACTGGAGTTGGTATTACAGCCGGTTGTGAGCTGCAATGTGGGTGCTGGGAATTGAACTGGGTACTCTGGAAGAGCAGTCTGTGCTTTTAACGGCAGAAAGGTCTCTCAAATTCCAAGCTCCGCTGTTTGAGGTTCCCCAAGAGTTTCCCACTTGCTGGGAAGTCTCCATCCTCACTGATAGGGAAGCCTCTTGCTGAGGACTTGTGGGAGGTAGGAAGCCAACTCTCTGCTCAGATAGATGGAGGAGCTGGCCTGAGACCACAGGGCGTCAGAGCTTTCTCGGTGCCACACATCTGGTGGGTGAGAAGCTGGCCTGAGGTCACAGGGTGTCAGAGCTTTCTCGGTGCCACACATCTGGTTAGTATTCTGTGTTTCTGTGCACACCATACACCAACAGCTGGGAGCTTCGTTAAAGTGGAGAGCAAGAGCCTTTGCTGAGCACTGCGCCCCCCCTCTGAACTGAGGAATAACACCCACGAGCCCATCTGATAGGCCTTAGAAACATACTCACTCTCAGGTGCCCAGCAGGTCCTGGAGAAGTCCACGCCTGGGTCCTGAAGGAGGAGTTATCCAGTGGCCTCTCTTAGGGACTCTCAAGGATGCTGAGTGCTTTACAGGGAT
Organism: Mastomys coucha; assembly: GCF_008632895.1. Taxonomy (NCBI): domain Eukaryota; kingdom Metazoa; phylum Chordata; class Mammalia; order Rodentia; family Muridae; genus Mastomys; species Mastomys coucha. Next base: position 113,408,483 of record NW_022196906.1, on the reverse strand, counting down.
CTCAGTACAGCTGAGTAAGACTCAGGCTGGGCACATAAGGCTTCCATGAGGCATGGAAACAAGCATAGTGGTACCAGATGGGGGGCAGGGTAGCCTGCAGGTCAGAATCTAACTGCTGCTTGTTCCAGAGAGAGAAGGCTCCGTACAGATGCTACTGATGCTGTGAGGGGGAGGGACTGGGGAAAAGTGCTTGAAGGGCCTCGAAGATGAGTCAGGAAGCACACGGACTCTGTGCCTTTGAACGGACCTGAAGACAGTGAGTCTTGTGGGTGGAGCAGACGGATGAGGAGACCTGAGCAGATGGGGTCTGTGACGTGGAGAAACTATGGGAACAGGCGTGTGTGCTGGGGGAGGGGCATGGGAACAGGCATGTGTGC
>NW_022196906.1:113392379-113407926 GCF_008632895.1 Mastomys coucha | reverse complement strand
GTGTGCTGGGGGAGGGGCGTGGGAACAGGCGTGTGTGCTGGGGGAGGGGCAGAGGATAGCCCATATATTGGGGTGCAGCCTGGAGGATCTTGAGGTCCCCTCTGAGAAACAGTTCTTTCTAAGCAGTGAGCATGGGGCTGCATGGAGCCTGTGTGGCAAGTCCTCCCACAGCCTGCTTCCTCAGAGCCCCATCTGAACAGAGGCGAAAGGCTGTGTGGTCTCTGCTTTGGCAGAGTTCCCGAGGGTACCCAGACCAGCTAACCTCTTGCTGGATGCTGACCTCGTTGGTGTGCCCTCAACTCCCATGTTTCCATGCCGTCTGCAAGCCTGGTACAGTTTCCAGGGTGTGCTTACCGACCACCTTCCCCTTCAGAAGCTCCCGAATGCCTCTTCACTATGGCCAAGCTACCACATACAAACTCAGCAGAGATACCCTCAGGGATCATGCCGGTCAGGGCCTTGGGTTGTGTCATGGCTGCCTGCCAACACCACAGGCTCCTGGATTTCAAGGTCCACAAGCCACGGGCTGTTTTGTCACACATAAGCAAACCTGGGGAACAAGCCTCAGTTCCTATCCTCAGGAATGTCTTGGGAGAGCGCGTCCAGCCTTGGACACTGCAGCATGATATTGTCATCTAGGAAACCCACACTCAAGAACTAGGAAATTAAAAACAAAAATTGTTTTTATTTCAACTTTTAAGTGTACTTGTTCTGTTGGGCCTCAGCCACATGTGGGCTGCAGGCCACCGGTCAGGCCAACCTGTGACTATGTCCTTCAACAGGTTTCTAACTGTGACCCTAGACAGCTACTTCCTCTCTCAGTGCCTCCATTTACTTATCTGTGAAATGGGGACAGTGATACTTCCTCATCCAATTTTTGGATGAGTTTTCTTAAATGCGCATGAGATGGCTCATAGGTAAGAGTGCTTTCTGAGGAGAAAGGAGACCTGGGGAGAGGCGGAGCTCTGGAGTGTGTTGTAAGGATGCTCTAGCTGCCCCAGCTGCCCCTGCAGGTGGCTGTTAGACCCGCATGTCTGCAGAGCTCCTGATAAACGCGGGTTGTTTCTGAGCTGATGAGCCTGGCCAGTCGCCAAGAGGCTTTGAGAAAGACACCGGCAGGACAAGAGTCAGGAAGCAGGGAGCTTGCTGGCCAGGGTCTTCAGGACCCGCTGACTCCCGCTCTCTATTCAGGTCTTCACGGGAATCTTCACAGCGGAGATGACCTTCAAGATCATCGCCCTTGACCCCTACTACTACTTCCAGCAGGGCTGGAATATCTTCGACAGCATCATCGTCATTCTCAGTCTCATGGAGCTGGGCCTGTCCCGCATGGGCAACCTGTCTGTGCTCCGCTCCTTCCGTCTGGTATCTGCCTGGCCCCACTGCAGGGGGTGGGGCTCGGAACACCTCTCCACAGCCACTGTCGACATGCTTTGCCCTGTCCTGACCATGTCCAGACATTGTTAATTGCTCCCGGGTACCTGGCGAGTGTGGGGATGTCAGGTGGAGGTGGGCATTCCTTGGGGGAAAGCTGACAGCGGCAGCGGCATAGCCTGTCGTGTACCTCCTTAGTCCCAACAGGAACCAGGGGTGGGGTCTGTGTTGAGACATCCGCAGCTCACAGATGAGAGATGAAACTCAGGAGATAATGTCCTCCAGAGACATAAGTTAATAGGCCCAGCCAGGTCTGTGGGTGGCTCACTCGGGACGTTGCATTCTTTAAACTTGAGAGTGCCTGAATTATCCAAGATCTTTTGACACTGCAGAGGCAGATTCGGTGGGTCTCAGATGTTGCTGAGTCTGCTCTTTGGATCACATCTGGAATACCTGAGGTCCAGCTGGGCCTGGTGGTGTGATCAGGGACAGCTTCCTAGAGGAGAACTGTGGCAGTTTCCGTAGGAGCAGCAGGGAAAGCCCGGTCTAAGCTCTAATCTTGGTCCCATTCCTGTGAGCCAAGGGACTTTTCCTTTGAGGACCAAAAGAGAGCAGTAACCATGCCAACCTCATGTGGTTATCAGAAATCCAGATTAAGTCAGTCCGTCCTAAGCTTGGGCCTGGGACAGCCTGGGTACCCAATAAATATGAAGCAACCGCCATCTTTCTCTGTGCTCACTGAGAAGAAAGATGCTGGTGATTGGGTGAGTCAGATGGCTCTAAAGTAGCTGATGGGAACAGTTCCAAGAGAGGCAGGATGGACTAGGTCAGGAGACTCCACCAGAAAGCTTCTGGAAATGAGAGTAACGGGTAGGAGGTTAGTGTGGAGGCAGGCAGAGGGCTAAGCTAGAGAGACAGGCTCGGACTGGAGCACAGCAGGCTCCCCTCAGACTGTACCAAAAATCAGCAGGAATTCCCTAAGAGAAACTAGTTGGGGTGTGCATTAGGGGAACCGGCCTTCCAGGGCTTTCAGGCAAGATCTGGGGAAGTAACAGTGTTTGTGAGAAACAGCAACCCAGATCCACCACAAAGGCGCCTCCTCTCCCTACTTCCTCAGCTGCGGGTCTTCAAGCTGGCCAAATCATGGCCCACCCTGAACACGCTCATCAAGATCATCGGGAACTCTGTTGGCGCCCTGGGGAACCTTACCCTAGTGCTGGCCATCATCGTCTTCATCTTTGCTGTGGTGGGCATGCAGCTCTTCGGGAAGAACTACTCGGAGCTGAGGCACCGCATCAGTGACTCTGGCCTGCTCCCCCGCTGGCACATGATGGATTTCTTCCACGCCTTCCTCATCATCTTCCGCATCCTCTGCGGGGAGTGGATTGAGACCATGTGGGACTGCATGGAGGTGTCTGGGCAGTCGCTGTGCTTGCTGGTCTTCCTGCTTGTCATGGTCATTGGCAACCTTGTGGTGAGTCAGCCAGGGGCCTCAGAATGTACCCTGAACCCCATCTATCCCATCATCCATTTACCCCCATTTGCTTCACCACTAAGTTAGGCCAGTCACTCAGCTGTCCCTCAAACCATCCACCTCCCCACAAGCCTCTGATCCATCTACCCCTTCATTCTTCTGCTTGCTCACATGCCCATCTTTTTCCTTTCTACTCAACTATCCATCCTCATGCCTGTGTGCATACTTAGCCATCCACCTGTGCAATTATCATGAGCATATCAATTCACAACTCACTTTCATCTGTCTACACATCAGTATGTTCAGCTGTGCAGCTGACTACCCTCTTAGTCATCCATACACCATCTACCTTCTCATCCGTCTGCCTGATTAGTACCATCTATTCATTTATCCATCCATCTATCCATCCATCCATCAATTCATACATGCATCCATCCATTCATCCATCTATCCATTCATGCATCCATCTGTCATCCATCACCCATCATCTATCCATCATCCATCCACCCACCCATCCATCCATCATCAATCTATCCATTCATCCATCCATTCATGCATCTATCCACTCATGCATCCATCCATATACCTGTTCATCCATCCACCTATCATCTATCCACCCATCCATCCATCTGTCTGTCCATTCATTCATCCCATCCATCATCCATCCATCCATCTGTCCATCCATCCATCATCCATCTATCCATCCATCATTCATCTATCCATCCATCATCCATGCATCATCCATCTAACCATCCATCATCCATCCATCATCCATCCAACCATCCATCATCCATCCATCCATTCATCCATCATCCACTCATGCATCCATCCATCATCTATCCAACCATTCATCCATCTGCCAATCCACTCATTCAGTCATCTGTCTGCCAACTTCTCATTTGGGCACACTCATTCATGCCTGCTCATGCCATCCACCCGATCATCCCTCACTCATCCCTCTCCTCTCTCTACCCTCTACTCATTCCTCATCCATACCTATTCCTTATTCCTCCTTTTCCATTCATTCCTTATTCAGCTTACCCATACACCCCTCATTCACTGCTCCCATTCATTCATTAATCCATCCAGCAAGTGGTTCACTTAGCCGTTCACATTGACTTGCTCACTCTTTGTTGCATTTTGCTTGTTAATTCATCTGCACACCCTCTACACGTGTATCCATTATTCGCTTGTTTTTGATTCATTCACTTGCTTATTGACTTGTCCTCCATTACCAGTGAATTACTTCATGGTTTTCTACTCAGAGTAACAAGTCTTGTTAAGCATTTCTTGCAGGCCAAACATTATATGGTGGCTGTTGGTGGGCTTACAGAAGGAAGCATGGCCTAGCCCAAACACTCAACCAACTTGAGAGATGTGGGGAAACAACTCACAGACAGAAATAACTAGTCAGTGGCCCCAAGGAAGAATCCATGAGAGCCATTTTTCCCCAGCTAGGGAAGTTAAGGAAGGCCTCCAGCTCAGAAGAGACAAGTTAGTCATCAGTTCAAGATGGGTACCACCTCATTGGATACAGAGGTGACCAAAACAAGACACTTGCTCAGTCTGTCCCCTCTGTGACTACCATGTCCCTTCTGGGCAGCACAGGGTCTTACCAGTAGCTAGGCACATTGGGGCATTAGATTCACTTTCCTGCCTGCTGTGAAATCATAACTGTGGGGTTCAGAGCCATTCCCCAAACCCACCTGTTTTCAGTGTCCAGGTGCCTCAGCCAGGTCAGGCCAGGACCCAACAGATTGCCCGCCCCCCCGCCCCCCGCTCAGGCCCCAGACATAAAGCTCAAGGCCCCATCATCTTTCTTTGTCCCCTCAAAAGCTGCTTCTTGGGGTTGAGCCTCACTTAATCCCCTCCCTGGTCCCAAGGGCTGTCAGACTCTTTTCTGTTCCAAAAAGAAAAGCAAAAGCAAAATGTGCCCGGCACTCAGACCGATGCCAGGCTGAGCCACCCCTCACACAGAGCCCTGCCATTTCTGAGCGGATCTGCCTGGGGACAAGAAGATTAGAGGCTCTGGAGGAGGGACGCTACTGCCAGCCCACGCTGCCGCCTCAGGAACTGGGCCGCTGCTGGGGCCAGCCGCGTGGGTGGAAGCGAGCTCGCTGCTGAAATGGGAAGGGATCAGGCAAGGCTGGGAGCCACACATGATTGACGGGGAAGCCCTGGAAGAAACCAGATTTCGGAAGCTGGAGACAGAGGCCCTCAGGTCCCGAGTGGGTGGGCAAAGCCTCCTACCTTGCCTGAAGCTTAGACCTAGGACTCCCTACAGAGTCAGCATTTGTGGGATCAGTAATGGGTGAGGGATGTGGGCCACTAGGAGGACCTACAGTGGGCATCAGGAACATGCAGGCTGTGCCTAGACCCGGAAGACAAGCCGGGGCCAGGCTGGAGGTCAGCGCTGATAGCAGTTTTGATTAATATTGAATCATGCTTCCCTGGTAAGGACATGAAAGGGGTGACCAGGTGTCAGACGTGGTCGCTCCTCTGTAGAGCTGGCACAGGAGCACCTTTTAGCCTTTGCTGGCCATGGGATTGCATGTTACTTTGTAATCAATGGCTTCCTCCTGAGGCCTGGTCCTCACTGTCACCACCACTGTCACCAGAATGCTCACACTTGGTTTCCTGGCTGAGAAGGACTCCCTGTGGTGCGGTGCATCCCTGAGGAGCTTGAAAAAGATAGGGGTAGGGGCTCAGGGATTCATGTGGCCATCTGACTACAGAGCCCCTTCAGCTAAACTCTTTCCTGGGGACTGACAAGAGATCCCTGGTGCCAGGGAATGCTTTCAGGCCTGCTGCCATCTTCATTGCCCTCCGTGGGGCCAGGCGGTTCGCTTGTCCCACGACGTCCATCCAGGTGTGTCACACCCCACAGTCAATCTGAGACATGCCTGTTCCCCATGTCCTTTCCTGCTACTATCCCTTCTCTGCTCGCTTTCCTGTGACCCTCACGTGGAAAGGTGCCAAGACCATTTTAAAACAGGCAGAATGCTCTGTTATCAGCCACAGATGCTCAACAGGTAGCCCGCCTCTGTGGGGAGCCAGAGCTAATGGCTCCTTTTTACCCAGCCCTTACAAAGCTCCTTAAGTTGGGAGTGGTTTCTCTGAGGTCCTGCCTTGTCTCTAACTCCACACTTTCCACCCTCCCCCACTGTGCCCGCTGCCTCCTTAGTCCCGAGGGGCTGGGTGCAGAGGCTGCTGGTGCCTGGTTAAGGCTCTCCCCCACCTCTCTGTGTAACCCGGGGCAAGCCCCTCACTGTCCTCTCATCTGTGGCCCTCTAAACAAACAGAGGCTCTCCCCATGACCCTGAGCTGAAATACAAGGGACTGAGTCTGCACTCTAGCTGCCTGAGCCTTTTGCAAAAAGAACTTTAATTCATTTTTCTTTCGTAGATGAAGCTTCTATATGGAAGAGAAGGAGAGGGGTGGGTGAGAGTCCAGCATCCTGGGCTCTGTGCTTCTGAGCTATTTGTCTTCAGGAGTATTCAAGTCTGTTAGGGCCTCAGTTTCCCCTCCAGAGTCCAGCAGTGCCTGGGTGAACTTGACCCGTTGCCTCAACAGGTCCTGAATCTCTTCTTGGCCTTGCTGCTCAGCTCCTTCAGCGCAGACAACCTCACAGCCCCCGACGAGGATGGGGAGATGAACAACCTCCAGCTGGCCCTGGCTCGCATCCAAAGGGGCCTGCGCTTTGTCAAGCGGACCACCTGGGACTTCTGCTGCGGGCTCCTGCGGCGGCGACCTAAGAAGCCCGCGGCTCTTGCCACCCACAGCCAGCTGCCCAGCTGTATTACCGCCCCCAGGTCCCCACCACCCCCAGAGGTGGAAAAGGCGCCCCCAGCCCGCAAGGAAACACGGTTCGAGGAAGACAAGCGGCCGGGCCAGGGCGCCCCTGGGGACACGGAGCCTGTGTGTGTTCCCATCGCGGTGGCTGAGTCAGACACTGACGACCAGGAAGAAGAGGGTGAAGAAGACAGCCTTGGTACAGAAGAAGAGTCCAGCAAACAGGTCAGCCATCCCCCCACCCTGTCCTGATGGCACTGCCACCTGCTTGTACCTCAGCAGGGGTGCGGGGAGAGGGGAGGCCCCTCAGCAGCTGGCCCCTCAGCAGGCGCCAACTCCAGCTTGCCCATTTATCCTGTTAATTAGTATTCATCCCTGGCTAACCTTACAGACAGGGAACATGAGGCAGGGCTAAGCATTCTTGATGAATACCTCCATTCCCCCACCCCCAGCTCTGCCCATTGTCCGGCCCCAGGACCAGCAGAGACAGATACCAGGGTGAGAGAGGGCTACGGTTTGGTGACCTCACAAGCATCCCCTCCCCTCCTCCCATGCCTGAGGCTAATTCTGAGATTTAAAAATAAGTGACGCTGGAGGGGAGGTGTTGGAGACACCACTATCTTATCTCTCAACCTGTTATTTTTAACACTTAGGACCAGGGTCTGGCCAAAGCAGAGCTTCTGCCCCTCAGGTTTCCCTTGACCCGAGCTGGGCTCCATGTAGCTCCTTAGGCCCCTTGGTCAGGCATAACCAGTCTCCCTCCATGTCGGTGGCCCTTCCTGGCTGCTTTCTCAGCTGGCAATAGCTGGGCCCAGCCCTAGGGTTCTGCCTCAGTTGGCCTCACAGTCCAGCCTTGGCCCTTGTTGTAGGGCTCTAACAGGGGCAGTTGGGGGGGGGCGGGGCTGGTATTACTAGGACCACAGCTTCCAGTGTCTCCTGCACAGGACATGAGAGTTAGATTCTGGCTGAGCTTCCTTTTCCCCTTCCCCTGGAACCAGGACAAACGTGCGAGTGTGCTTGTGCAGGTGCACGTGTGTGTATGAGTGTGCATGGGTGTGTGCTCTGGTGTGTGCGTTGTGAGAATCAGTGCAGGCCAACTGCAGTACCTTCAGAACTTGAGACGTCAGCGCATCCTCCTGAAGAGAGTTGATAGCATTCTTAAGATGGGCATCGTGGTCCAGCCATGCCCTTTCGGGGAGCCTTAAATAGTTTTGGCTACAGGTCCTTTGCCCATACTTACTGGGGACCTCTCACTTACTGACCCAGGTCAGCAGAGGAAGGGGTCTTTAGTAGGTGGAGGTTCATGAAGAGGCCAGGAAGCAGTGGACAGGGCCTGCAGCCCACAAGGCCAGGGCCCTGGAGACCCTCTGCCCGGGTGTTTGGGCTCTGCTCATGGGGTCTTTTTAGCAGGAATCCCATGTTGTGTCTGATGGCCACGAGCCACCCCAGGAGCCCAGGGTCTGGAGCCAGGGGTCAGAGAGCACGTCCTCTGAAGCTGAGGCCAGTACATCTCAGGCAGACTGGCAGCAAGAGCGGAAAGCGGAGCCCCGGGCCCCGGGGTGTGGTGAGGTAACAGTGGGGTCTGCTCTGCTGCTGGGGCAAGGGCCAGGCTGTGAGGGGCCGCAGCACCGGCTAGAGCAAGTGTGTCACAGACGGGATGGAGATGTGTTCCAGAGAGGAGGGTGGGAAACCAGTGTCCTGACAGGGAGAGATGGTATCTACCCCAGGTCAAGACTCTGCAGCCCGACCAAGCCGGTCCCTCTGCGTGTTCACCCTTCTCCTCACGCTTTGCCCCTGTGTTCTTGTGCTGATCGGCAAGCATCTGTCCTGCAACTCACCGTATCCAGAGAGGACTCGGGTGGTCTTCAGAACAGTCCTCACCACATCTGTCAACTGATGCCTCTTCCCTGTGTTCCCTGCAAAAATTAAAAACATTTACTGTGGCTACAAAAAGGCTTTACTTTGAATTAACTGACACACGCTTGGGAGCTTTTGTGTGTGTGTGTGTGTTTTTTTTTTTAATCCATATTTCTTGTTTCTCTTGAAAACTTGAGAGTGGGGCTAACATGCTGTAAGACAGGAGGTAGCCATTCCCCAGCCTCCACCTGGAGCTCTCTGATTTGCCGCAGCACCACCTGCCCGATTGCATGTGTGACCTGCCTGGCTCCTCCGCACATCTGAGTTTTAAGCCCCTAAGCCAAGAGCCAGCCAACCACGCTGTTCAGCCTCACTCGCTTCAAGCATGTGCTCAGAGAGTGCTGGGTGACCTCACTCCTCAGCCCAGTGCTGGTGACTTTGGTCCTGTAAGACAGGCCCCAGGATGCTCCACCATCATTGCTGATCTTGGAGCACGCACGAGGCCCTGGTGACTATCCTCACCGTGTGGATCGGCCTTCTCCCTAGATGGTCTTACCTTACACTTGAGTGGAGTAGGAGGATCTGGGATGCCAAGCCTCAGGAGAGTGTGAGCTTTGCGGCTTCTTCCCTTCAGATGTTTGTGGTCCGGGGAGAGGAGTCGAGAGAAATGCTGTGGTGTTCCCAGGGGAAGGACTTCTTCCAGGCCGAACCTGTAGCTGGGTTGGTAGAGGGCTTGCCTAGTACACAAAGCCTTGGCACTGCATAAACAGGGAGCCTCAGCCTACAGTTGCAATCCCAGTGCTTGGGAAGATCGGAAGTTCAAGGTCAACAGCAGCTGCAGTGAGTTCCTGTCTCAGACAGAAATGACTGCCTCCCTCTTGCAGTAGGATCCGGAGAACTTCATGACAGCCCTCCTGGCCTTGCTCAGCTCCGAGCCTGCAGAACCCCAGCTGGGACAGCCAGCCTCAAGAGCATGGGCCAGGAGACAGAACCCTACCCCTCTGGCCACTCCCCTGAGACCTAGTCCCTGAGACCACAAACCTCAGAAGTAAGGAGAAACAAGAGGTACAGATACGGGCATAGGGACTCATCCCAGGAAGGGGAAAAAGGCAGTAGGAGCCACAGAGCCAGGCCCCAGCATTCAGTCAAGAGCCTAGGCTGGCCTCAGGCTGAGAGGAGAGTGAGGCAGGATGGAAGCAGATCAGTGGGGGTTAGGGGATGAGGGCTCCTTTCTCTACAGAGGCCTTCCTGACTCCCGTCATTGAGTTGTGTTCCCCTTAAGCAGAGGTAGGGACGTGACCTCTGTGTAAATGACTTGTAAGGGCAGTGCTCCCTAGAGAGGCCAGGAAGGACACAAGAGGAGCAGATTCGGAGAAGAGAGGAGCTAGACCAAGATCAAGAGCAGCTTTGCTGAAGTAGAATTCAGCTAGTAGGGAGCCACAGAGCATCAAGGCCTGAGATGATCACCCAGGGGGCAGTTCACTGGCTGAACTGTTCTGGAGGAGGGACCGGCTGAGCCTCAGGCTTCACAGTGGTAGGACTGGGTATTCTACACACATGTGGCACTACCCACAGCCACAAGGCACCTACACTCACAGGCTACCAGATGTCCTTCCTACAGCGGCAGCTCTCAACCTTCCTGATGCTGCGACCCTCTGATACAGTTTCTCATGTCGTGGTGACCCCCAACCATAAGATTATGTCGTTGTTATCTCATGACATAATGTTGCTCCTGTTATCAATTGTAATGTAAACATTTGGAGAGAGATAGGTTTTCGGAAGGGGTTGCAACCCAAGGGTTGAAAACCGCTGCCCTGGAGCCTCCCTGGGAACCAAGCAAGTTATCAAGGTCTAGGGCCAGGGAGGGAAGGTTCCAGCACTTTCTCTGCCCCCGTTCTAACCTGTGTGAGCTAAGCAGGAAGCATGGTGTACTGCTAGCATGTTCTCTGCATGTCTGACCTGCTGCCGTGTGCCTGTGTCTCGGCTGTGTGCTGTGTCTTGATTCTGATTCCGTTCTGGATATGTGTCTGCGCACCAATGGGTGATCCCATAGTGCCCCCACTTTGTCAGTCTTGTCTAAGCTAGATGTGTTCCTTACCCTGAGTTCTCCCAAACCCCCTTACTCCAACACACCCCAGCCCTAAACCCCATCTACCACAGACCCAGGAGTCCTGAAGCTCCACCCTCCCTAAGTGGCTCTGTGACAGGCATTGAGCCACCTCCACCTCAGAGTCCCACGTGTGCAAAGAGGGAGCCATCTGCACACACCCTAGGCTTCCCCCAGATGCTAGGCTGGAGCTGGAGGCTGGTCCTCAGCCCACGCCATCCCTCCCATCCCCCGCAGACCCCCGAGGACAGCTACTCGGAGGGTAGCACCGCTGACATGACCAATACCGCTGACCTCCTGGAGCAAATCCCAGACCTCGGTGAGGACGTCAAGGACCCAGAGGACTGCTTTACTGAAGGTACTGGGGGACAGGAGACCTGAGAGTGCCTCAGCACCTGGGCCCTGCTGTGCCTCACCCTGAGCTGCTTCCCGTTACCATTTCCCTGGGATGTGGGCCATAGTAGGCCTGCCCATGGTGCAGGACTGGACAGTATCGCTAAGGGATGATAGCCCTGTGCTTGTGGTGTGGCAGGCATGCGTAAGCCAGCTTAACCCAGATCCGCCACACCCTGCATATAAAGTCGTTCCCTGTCTACCCAAGTGGCAGTGTTAGTGACCAACATTCGCAACTTTGTGAATGGGTGCATTTGGAAGGTAGCTGTGGTTCTCCAGTGCTGGTGGTCACTTAGGGAGCCACCGTTCCCAAGGGGGTAGATCATGGAGATCAGTATTTCCAGAGTTCATTTCCTAAGGGGAACAAGCCAGCTGGCACCCATGCCATCCCCAGCCCCGCCCCCTGCTCAGTCCAGTCCACCCAGCATCCTCACAGAGTGTTTGCTGAGTGTGTGGCTCTGCAGGGAGAGCCCCCAGACCTCCCGCACTCTGACCCCACACCACGTACCCCATCATCCCAACCTTCCAGTCATCCCCTCAAACAGGCAGCCCTCTGCCATCAGACTGAAGTATTCACGGGCCTGTTGCCCTTCCCCACAGGCTGCGTCCGACGCTGTCCTTGCTGCATGGTAGACACGACGCAGGCCCCAGGGAAGGTCTGGTGGAGACTGCGAAAGACCTGCTACCGCATTGTGGAGCACAGCTGGTTCGAGACCTTCATCATCTTCATGATCCTGCTCAGCAGTGGAGCGCTGGTAAGGACAGGGATACGGGGCCAGGCAGGGAGGGCTACAAGAGGAAAGGAGAGCAGGGACAGGAGGGAGACATCTCCAGCTAGAGCACCAGGTCAGAAGTGGGGTGCACCTCTGTTGATGTGCTCCCCAGGCCCCTTGGAGCAGAGCAGCCTCTGAACTCCAACATCCACAGCAGCTACTGGGCCAGAGCAGAGAGGCTGGCCCCTGCCTTGTGCCCAGCCCACTGCCATGAAAGGGAAATTATTTTCTCTGGGTCTCCCGCCTCCCACATTGGAGTTCATCCACCTGCCCTCTGCATCAGACGTGCTGCTCGGCCATTAAACCACAGCCACGACTGATTGGGCATAGCAGCCCCACACCACCCATGCCTTCCGTGTGGGCCACAGGCTGAGCCATGTAGTTCACACGTTGTCACATTCTGTGGGTACGTCAGCTTCTATGGAAGCTACTGTCACTCACCCCCACCATTGAAAAGCCCTTGGTCTGGTGTATGAATACAGGCAGATGTGGCCTTAACTTTTCGTTTATTGATTGTCTTTTCTAAGCTCTCTGTGTTTCTGGCCTCGGGGTCTTCCACTCTACATGGAGAAACCAGATTCCACAGGCTTAAGAGGTCAAAGATCAGCCTGAGGTAGAAGCAGAGTGGGAATGGAAGGGAGGACTCTGAGTGGTGAGGTCAAGTGGAGGAGGGGCAGCTAGGGAGGACTCCCTGGGGTAAGATGGAGGCTCACAGTAAGAGGACAGCTAAGGAGAAGCAGTGAGACCCTGCAGGAAATTCCCATCTGACTTGCAGGCACCAGCTCTGGGCCTATAGGCCGTCTACAAAGATGGCCAGCCCTGGAGATGGTTGAGGGGGGTGCCAGTGGACAGGGAGTAATTCAGAGGAAGTGGGCAGCAGGCACGTGTGTTGTTGGCAACAAGAGAAGCGGGAACCCTCTGCACGCCCCTCCCCCCCTCCCCTTCCGCTTTAGAGTGGGCCTGGAGCCATGACTTGCAGCCAGCCCCGCTGTTTTACCATCTGCAGCCAGAGCCAAGTCTCTGTAGACTTCAGAGATGTATGATTTGACAATATGTTAACAAGTTTTGTTTTTAAACAGCCACAAACAAGGCCAGCCAGAGCCATTTAGTCTGGGCTGTGCGGGGAATCTCAGGCTGGCATAAGGGAGGAGGAGTTTTGGCAAGCATCTGGTGAATCTAATCAGGGTAGTCAGCCAAGCGCTGTTGCTAAAAAACCACATCAATGATATACTGGGAAAAAGACGGCCCATGTGTTGTTTAAAGTTATAGACTTATTTAACAGGAAGCAAACAGTCTCCCTTCCAAAGTGCTGAGGGGGGAATTTAAGAAAACAGAGACAAAAAGAAAGAAAGAAAGAAAGAAAGAAAGAAAGAAAGAAAGAAAGAAAGAAAGAAAGGAAGGAAGGAAGAGAGAGAGAGAGAAAGAAAGGAAGAAAGAGAGAAAGAAGGAGAGAGAAAGAGAAGGTATAAAAAAAAAACAGAAAATTATATAGCCAAGCAAGATCAAGCATGTTTTAATAATAAACATAACTGGGAAAAATTCACTTTTTAAAAGGAAAAGGACTCTGATCTTGAAAAAAAAATATCAGCCATGTGCAAGAAACTGACTCAAAAATACTAAACATAAAACAAAATTTAAGCTGGTTGAATTCCTTTATCCAAAATGCTTGGATCCAGAGTGTTTCTGATCTTAGGGGTTTGGGCATTTGAGACAATTTGCATAAAATTACCAGTTGAGCTGCCTAACCCCAAATTTCACGAATGCTCATATCTGGAACTTTGGTGTCATATCAGCTCTCAAAAAGTTTCAAATTTCATATTTTTTTGCATTAGGGATGTATATTTTATACTTTTCTTCCTGATACCTGATCAAAAGCACCTTAAGGGAGGAGGCCTGCTTTGGGGGGTCACATAATGAGAGTGCACAGTTAGTCCATCACAGCTGGGGAGGCCTGTTCTGGGGTTACACAGTGGGAGCACACAGTCAGTCCATCACAGCTGGGGAGGCCTGTTCTGGGGCCACACAGTGAGAGCACACAGTCAGTCCATCACAGCTGGGGAGGCCTATTCTGGGGTTACACAGTGGGAGCACACAGTCAGTCCATCACAGCTGGGGAGGCCTGTTCTGGGGTTACACAGTGGGAGCACACAGTCAGTCCATCACAGCTGGGGAGGTCTGCTTTGGGGTCACACAGTGAGAGTGCACAGTCAGTCCATCACAGCTGGGAAGGCCTGGGCTGGAGCGCAGGCTGCTCACCCACATCTGGGCTGATCCCGAAGCAGAGAGAGGTGGCTTTCAGCCCTCATCCTGCCTTTTCCAGTTTCTTCCCCCACCCCCAACCTATGGGAATAATGCCACTCACTTAAGAGTGAACAGATTAACTGGGCAGTTAATCCTGTCTGGAAACATACTCGCAGATATGGTCAGGCATGGTTTTATGGTAAATTTAGATCAGGTCAAGTTAACAGTGAAGATTGTGTGTGTGTGTGTGTGTGTGTGTGTGTGTGTGTTTGTGTGTGTGCACGCGTGTGTGTGCATGTGTGTGTGTTTGTGTGTGTGCATGTGTGTGCACGTGTGTGTGTGCATGCGTGTGTGTGCGTGTGTGTGCACGTGTGTTGTGCATGCGTGGTGTGTATGTCTTGTGTACATGCATGTGTATATATGTGTCCATGTACCTCTCTGTGAGTATCTATGTTCATGTGCACACGTGTGCAAGAGTCAATGGAGGCCAGAAGGGGTGTCAGATCCTCCTTGAGTCCCATTGGTTGTGAGCTGCCCAGTGTGGGTGCAGGAGACCAGGCCTTAGTCCTCTGCAATGCAGCCCATGCTGGGGACTCCCAGCCCCACCCCCAAGTGAAAGTGTTCGAAAAACAATGGAATTATTTTCTTCTCTCAGAACCAATTATTTTCTCTCCCATTAACAGACATGTCAACAGAAGTCAGGGCATTTTTCTTGGTGTATTAGTATTAAACAATGTTTAGTTTGAGGTAAAAAGCTTGAGATAAGACAATGAAGGCCCCAGCCTACAGTTAAAGTACAGCTATTGGGGCTGGAAAGGTGGCCCAGCAGTTAGGAGCATGCACTGCTCTTACAGAGGGTGTCCACGTCCCCACAAACACAGTGTGGCTCACAGCTGCATGTAACTCCAGCTCCAGAAGACCCAACAGCTCGAGCCTCTCTGGATATCTGCTTCCATATGCACAGACCCCCTATACATATATGTAATTAAAAGTAAAATTCATCCAGAAATGCAATATTGGAGCAAAAGAGATGGCTCAGCAGTTAAGAGCACTGGCTGCTCTTCCAGAGGACGTGGGTTCGATTCCCTACACCCACATAGGAACACACAACTGCCTGTAACTCCAGTCTCGGGGGACATGCTGCCCTTGCCTGGCCTCTGTGTGTACCAGGCAAACACATGTTACATAGACACATTCAGGTAAAACAGCCATACACATAAAAATAAATACATTAATTTTTAAAAAATTAAAATATGTTATGATTATTACTTGGGATTGCATAGCATTTAAACCTAAAGCAAAAGACTACTAGAGGAAAAGGGGGGAAAAAGGCAATCAAGTGCTCTTCCCTGTGGTAGGCTTGAGATAGATTAAGTAGAAAGGGCAAGACTGCGAAAGACGTTTTAAAAAAAATAAATAGCCAGGCAGTGGTGGTGCATGTCTTTAATCCCAGCACTTGGGAGGCAGAAGCAGGGGGATTTCTGAGTTGGAGGCCAGCCTGGTCTACAGGGTGAGTTCCAGGACAGCCAGGGCTAC
>NW_022196906.1:113391107-113392369 GCF_008632895.1 Mastomys coucha | reverse complement strand
AAAAAAAAAAAAAAAAAAGTAAATAATTAACACTTAAGTAGAACTGCATATGAGGCACTGTTTTAAATATTTCATAAATATTAATTTCAGTTAATTATCATGGAGCCCTTGGAAATGAGCACCACTGTTAAAACAGGTCTACAGATAAAGAACCTGCTATAAATACCAAACTAAGATCCGAGGATGCTTTGCCTGGACTATGAGAGAGAGAGAGAGAGAGAAAGAGAGAGAGAGAGATAGAGGAGAGAGAGGGAAGAGAGAGGGAGGGAGAGAGAGGGAGAGAGAGAGAGGGAGGAGAGAGAGAGAGAGACAGAGAAGAGAGAGGGAGGAGAGAGGGAGGGAGAGAGAGGGAGAGAGAGAGAGAGGAGAGAGGGAGGAGAGAGGGAGGGAGAGAGAGGGAGAGAGAGAGAGAGAAGGAAAGAGAGGGAGAGAAAGAGAGAGAGAGAGAGAGGAGAGGGAGAGAGGTGGGGAGAGAGACTGAATGGGGAAAAGCTCAGATAGAATGAACTGAGACTAGTGTGTGTGGTGCAGCCAGTGCTGTAATCAGAGGGAAATTCATAGTGAAACATTTTTATCAGTAAATGAAAAGAACAGGTTAAGAATTTTTTCTATTTTTATCAGATTTTTTTGCAAGTATTTTCACAACCGTTGAGATAACTACATGTTTTAAAACTCTTTTTTTAGTTCACATAAATAGATTTCCTGACATTCTGACGTTTTAGGATATATGTGTGATATATTATTTTAAATCTGTTACTGAATCCTATTGGCAAAGTTTGGGGTTTTGGGTGACCAAGCAACTGTTTAATTGAGGGAATTAGAAATCCAAGGTCAGAGCCATAGTTCAGCAGATAAAGGTCCTTGCCACAAAAACCTGGCAACCCAAGTCCCTTCCCTGAACCCGCGTAAAGATGGGAGAAGAGGAGCCATTCCATGGGATTGCTGTCTGACCTCCACACACACCAGGTGACCTCCACACACGCATACCAGGTGACCTCCACACACGCCAGGTGACCTCCACACACGCATACCAGGTGACCTCCACACATGCCAGGTGACCTCCACACACACCAGGTGACCTCCACACATGCCAGGTGACCTCCACACACACCAGGTGACCTCCACAAACACACGCCAGGTGACCTCCACAAATGCCAGGTGACCTCCACACACGCCAGGTGACCTCCACAAATGCCAGGTGACCTCCACACATGCCAGGTGACCTCCACAAATGCCAGGTGACCTCCACAAATGCCAGGTGA
>NW_022196906.1:113387058-113391019 GCF_008632895.1 Mastomys coucha | reverse complement strand
TCCACACATGCCAGGTGACCTCCACAAATGCCAGGTGACCTCCACAAATGCCAGGTGACCTCCACAAACACCAGGTGACCTTCACACACACCAAGTAACCTTCACACACGCCAGGGCACGCACACTCACCAGCCTCCACACACGCCAGGTGACCTCCACATATGCCAGGGCATGCACACTCACCAACCTCTCTCCCATTCAATTGCCAATCGATTAATAAAATTATTGAAATATTATAAATATAAGGACAAGACAATAATGAACAAACCAAAGGATGTGTAGTTAATGAATTAAAAATATAAATTAATGAATTGGAAAGTAAAGAGTCAATTGGTATAAAATTCTATAGCTAGTCCCTTGAAAATATGATCAGAAATCACTAGATAATCTAATTTCTCACATTTCCCAGGATGGAGTCTATTAGAGTCTGAGAAAGGAAAATAATTCCATTGGTATCTAAAATATTCTAACTTGGAGGCTAGAGAGATGGCCAGGTAGCTAAGAGCGTATAGTGCTCCTGTGCAGGACCAGAGTTGGGTTCCCAGCACACATATTGGGCAGCTCATAAGCACATGTGACTCCAGAGAGATCTGATGCCCTTTTCTGGGTTTCATGGGCACCTTTACACACACACACACACACACACACACACACACACACACACCCTGGAAGATAGAAAGAAAGAAAAGATAAAGAGAAAGAAAGAAAGGAAGGAAAGAAGAAGAAAGAAAGAGAAAGAAAGAAAGGAAGGAAGGAAGGAAGGAAGGAAGGAAGGAAAAAAGAAGAAAGAAAGAGAAAGAAAGAAAGAAAAGAAAAGAAAAAAAAGGAAGGAAGGAAGAAAGAAAGGAAGGAAGGAAGGAAAAGGCCTAAGAAAGGCTTAAGGGGAGTGCTCATTGCTCTAGTTAGAGAATCTAAGTTCAGTTCCCAGCACCCACATGACCATAGGCCACCATCTGTAACTCCAGTTTCAAGTGATCTGATGCCCTCTGCTGGCCTCCATGGGCACTGCACACATGATATATGTACGTACATACATAGACATGTACATGCATGCATGCAAAACACTCATGTATTGTAAAATAAACATAAATATTTAAGAAAAACCTAAAAATATTCTAATGTCTGAAAAAATGGGGAGCACATATACCTGTGAAAACTAAATCTGACTTCATAACCTTCAAGAGCAGGGACAAGGAGACATGCCAGTTTTCAAACCTCAGACTACATGCTCAGAAGTAATGGTACAAGTACCTGGCAAAATGCAAGTGGGATCGAGTAATAGAGTTTAAAGATTCGGTATAGTAATAGAGTTTAAAGATTCGGTATAGTAATAGAGTTTAACGATTCGGTATAGCAATAGAGTTTAAAGATTCGATATAGCAATAGAATTTAAAGATTTGGTATAGTAATAGAGTTTAAAGATTCGGTATAGTAATAGAGTTTAAAGATTTGGTATAGCACATGTATATTCTAAGAGGTCAAAATGCTGATATGTCCCAAAACCTATGTCTGTGAGTAGAAAACAGATAACACACAATTATTTAATTGAGGGAATAAAACTCAACAACGAAAAAAATAAAACATTTCCTTAGTTTACTGAAAAACTCAGCTTCTGTCCTCATTAGTGATAAATCACTTGAAACATTTTCATTAAAGTTAAGAATACGGAAAGAATCATTTAACTGCTCTCTAGCTATTAATCATTATCTAATAATAATCTTTAAGTACTTACCAGGATGATTAATTAGGTATATGAAAGAAAAATCAGTGACTATAAAAGCAAAAATTGAGGCCGGGCAGTGGTGGTACACAACTTTGATCCCAGCATTCAGGAGGCAGAGGCAGGTTGATCTCTGAGTTTGGCACCAGCCTGGTCTACAAAGCAAGTTCCAGGCCAGCCAGAGCTACATAGTAAAGTAGTAAGGTCCTGCCTCAGGACTCAGGAAAGAAAGAAAGGAAGGAAGGAAGGAAGGAAGAAAGAAAGAAAGAAAGAAAGAAAGAAAGAAAGAAAGAAAGAAAGACAGAAAGTGAGAGAGAGAAAGAGAGAGAGGAAAGAAGGAAGGAAGGAAGGAGACAAAGAGAAAGAGAAAAGAAAGACAGAGAGAGAAAGAAAAAAGAAAGTGAAAAAAGAAGGAAAGAGAAAGAAGGCTGGGACATGGTGTGGGCGCGGGGCAGGGTTGAGCTTGCCACACTAGAGCCGGGACCTGAGTTGGAATCCCTCCCACTTATGTGAAGCTGGATGTGTTGGCACACATCTATAATCCCATCACTTAGCAAGATGGGAAGTGGAGACGGGAGAAGCTCTGCAGCTCTTGGACCAGCTGCCCTGCTGCACACAAAGCAATTTAGAAACCCAGTCTCAAGGTGGAAGGTGGGGATTGACATGGGGTTGTTTGACTGACCTGCACATGCATTAATTGCTCACACACATGAGCATACACACACCCGAAAGAACTGGAGACGGGGCTGGAGAGATGGCTCAGAAGTTAAGAGCACTGGTTGTTCTTCCAAAAGACCTGAGTTCAATTCCCAATACCCACATGGCAGCTCCACTTCCAGGGGATCCAGCACCCTCTTCTGGTCTCTAAGGGCACTGTATGCATAAGGTGTACAGAAATGCAGGCAGGCAAACCTCCCATACACATAAAAGTAAAATATTTTTTAGAGTGGGGCTGGAGAGATGGTTCAATAGGTAAAAGCATTTGCCACTCTTCCTGAGGGCCTGGGTTTGATTCTCAGCACTCATATGGTGGCTCTCAACCATCTAAAACTCTGCTTCCAGGAGACCCTATGTCCTCTGTGAGAGTACAAAGCATGCATGTAGTCCATAGACACACATGCAAGCAAACACTCATACACATAAAATAAAAAGTAATCATAATCAGATGGGGGCTGAGGCTGTAGCTTAGTAATAAAAGGCCCTGAGTTCACTTCCCAATGTGTCAAGAAAAAAATTGAAATTAATAATAGTATTTATTTGTGGATAATACAGTCACATAGGGAAAAGATTAGTCCCTCTAAAAGTACTATGTGGGCCAAGGAGATAGCTCCGCGGATGAAGCGCTTGCCATGCAACCCTGAGGCCTGGATTCACTTCTGGAGCCGATTGGAAGGTGGACAGGAGAGCAGTGACTCCACAGACAAGCCCTCTCACCTCCACACACGTGTCACACACACCTCGAACGTAGATCACACAAACAACCTTTAAATCAACTTTTTAAATTAAAAGACGAAAGGAGTTTGAAATTACTCATACTAAAAAAAAAACCAAACAAACCATGGCCCACTGTAAAACGGGAGGCAGAGAGCTGTTGGCGCGGAGCGTGCTTCCTGTGGACGGAAAATGTAATGCTTCTCTGCTATCTCTCAGGTTTCTGTTGTTAAAAAGGACACCAAAAAATACTCCTGGTAACAGTTAGAACAAAATGGAAGAGAGGTCGGTTAAGTAAGTATAAAGTCTTGCAAGCCATGAAAGGAAGACAGACTCCACGCTGTGGTCTGAGGTAGGAAGGCTCTAGAGCAGTCGGCAAACAGTTAATTCTGGGTTGGTGAGAGGGCTCCTAAGGGAAAGCTGTTTGCCACCAAGCCCGAGGGCCTAAGTTGCTGCCCCCCCCACCTCTCATTCCTGGCCCACATGGTGGAAGGAGACAAACAGGTCCCTACAGTTGTCCTCTGACTTGGACATGTGCGCTATGGCATGCCCATGTCCCCACCCCACAAAAGTAATAACACCTTTTAAAAAAATGAAATAGTGCTACATTCTAATAATGACTCTGAATGAACTTGATAAAATATCACTAAAACTTATCTTCAAAATTACCCAAAACAAGACAAACAAACCAAAAAGGTCATGGGAACAGACAGCATCTGAGGGACAGCAGGATGGTGTGGGATGTGCCTCAGTGGTGTGGGTGTGCCTCAGTGGTGTGGGTGTGCCTCAGTGGTGTGGGGTGGGCCTCAG
>NW_022196906.1:113375982-113386334 GCF_008632895.1 Mastomys coucha | reverse complement strand
GGTGTGACTCAGTGGTGTGGGTGTGCCTCAGTGGTGTGGGTGTGCCTCAGTGGTGTGGGTGGGCCTCAGTGGTGTGGGTGGGCCTCAGTGACAGACCGCTTACCTGGATACAGGTCAGGCCTTAGGTCCCATCCCAGCGCAGAGAGGAACAAAGAACTAACCAACCCCAGAAAGGTTTGGGGGAACAAAAAACCAATTCCATTAAGGCGTGGAGCAGATCTACGCAAACAGAGAAATGTCACAGGCAGTAAGATTGACTTCTGATTAGTGGGTTTTATGTGGGCTTTTAAATAAAATGTTGGAGCAGTTGACAAATCACTGAGAAATTTTTATTAAAATATAATATATATTTACTCTTCACCAAATATATTAGATTTTTTAAAAATCATAATATAAACCACCAAACTGAGAGAGAGAGAGAGAGAGAGAGAGAGAGAGAGAGAGAGAGAGAGAATTCTTTTTTTATTTTCTGGTCTCAAATAGGCGAGGATTTTTTTAAAACAGGGGTTTCTTTTCAGTGTTAGGTTGTTCTGCCTGTGTGTATGCATGTGCATCATGTGTGTGCCTGGAGCCTGAGGAGGCTGGAAGCCCTCAGATCCCCTGGAACCGGGGTTACAGACCACCGTGTGGTTGCTGGGAATTGACCCCAGGTCCTCTCGAAATGCAGCCCGTGCTCTTAACCGCTGAGCCATCTCTCCAACCCCCAGGTGATGGCTTTCTTAATACAATATAAGAGATTGTGTCATGAAATTGGAAATGCCAATTTTGATCATTTCTGGGCGTGTGTGTGTGTGTGTGTGTGTGTGTGTGTGTGTGTGTGTGTGAATTTATCTAGGGCTCTGGAGATTGAACCCAGAGCTTTATGCATGCTTTTTTATTGAGCTATATCCCCAGGCCTTGTTTGATTTATAAGAAGCACATCGTTTTTTCTTTATTTCAGTAAAAATAAAGACATAGACATAAGTAGACCAATGAATCTCTTATTTTGAAGGTTCCCAAGTCCATCTGAGGGCCTGGATTGTACTGCCTTGCTGCCCACACAGGCCCAATTAGCCAGACCAAGGCCTCAGCTGTGTGTCCCTAGGCACTGCATGCAGTACTCATCCCTGGATCGCAGCAGAGGCCCTGAAGTCAGACAGGGGCCCAGGGTGACAGAAGGACGCAGCTCCCCAGGATCCCCGGTGACATGTTGCCTAGACAGGGAGCCTCAGAGCACTCTGGCTGGAGAGGAGCAGAGCAGAGGAGGAAGGGCGGCCGGAAGCCCCAGCCACTTCTCTGGTGGCTCAGAGGGGATGCTCCAGTAGGGGCAGGAAGGAGGAAGGAGGAGGGGACCTTTTCTCATCTTTACTGTGCTGGGACAGGTGGTCCCTGAGCCTCAGCCATGCAAGGCAGGACTCCTGGCCCGAGGCTTCACATTTGACCTCTAGATCCTGAGGAGAGATCTCTAGAGCCTGAGGAGTCCCGAATGTCAGAGCTTGTTGAAAATTCTGCTTTAGTTGGGCGTGGCGGTGCTCACCTTTAATCCAAGCACTGGGGAGGCAGAAGCAGGTGGATCTCTGAATTCAATGTCTGCCTGGTCTACAGAGAGAGTTTTAGGCTAGCCAGTGAGATCCTGTCTCAAAATAAGAAATAAGTAAATCAATTAATTAAAAATAATAAGTGTCATGTGGCTGATATTTGGGGAATGTTGGAATATCTGTATTTTAAAAAGAAAGAAAATTCTGCTTTGGACCAAGTGTTGCTGGGTTTTTGTTTATTAAGTGTGTTCATTATAAGGGGACCTTAGTCTTTGTTAGAATGGAGTCCAATGTAAATCCCCATGGAAAATGGTAAACATGCAAGATAAGTAGATTTAATTCAAAATGGAGGGGAAGCCAGAGTAGGTTTGCGCACTGTGGCCAGCAGAAAGCTGTGAGCTGGGCGCCTGTTCCCTCCCTCTGCTTTAAGTGGGCATGTTTGGGAAAGCGTAATTAACTGTTCTCTACATCTTATTTATTTATTTCATTCACATGATTTACCTTTATTTCTGCTGAGACGGGAATCAAAACCAAGAGCTTTACCCGTGCTAAGCAAGGGCTGACTACAGAGATATAAGCCAGCATTCGTGCATTTATTACTTTTTTTTTTTTTTTTGAGGCAGGATCTCTCAGAGTTCCCCAAGCTAGCCTTGATAGCTCGTCCCCTCCCCCCTTTCTCCCTCTTCTTTCCCTCCCCCTCTGTCTCTCTCCAGCTGAGGCTGGCCTCGTGGCATCCCTGCCTCACACCACCAAGCCCAGCCAGGAGAGCGGTAACAGCACGGTATCCTGAAACTAGTGCTAGCTACCTACAGTGAGGACGGACTCCTGACCCGTCTGTGCTTGAAGGGAGGAGATAACAGTTGTGAAAGGAGCTACCCTGCTTTCACGGGTGTCTGGTCTGTTTGCCCACTCCCGAGCAGCAGCCGTTGCTGGGAATTGTGCCCCTGCAGCGTGAACTGTCTGGCAGTGATCTGGACTCTCAGCCTTCTGTCTGCCTTGCCCACAGGCCTTCGAGGACATCTACCTGGAGGAGCGGAAGACCATCAAGGTTCTGCTGGAGTACGCCGACAAGATGTTCACCTATGTCTTTGTGTTGGAGATGTTGCTCAAGTGGGTGGCCTACGGCTTCAAGAAGTACTTCACTAATGCCTGGTGCTGGCTCGACTTCCTGATTGTGGATGTGAGTGGGCACGTGAAGGGACCCAAAAGGTTGGGGGCTCGTGGCAGTGCAAAGGACGGAAAGACGGGGCCAGGCAGAATCGCCATGTGGAGTTGGGGGTGCTGAACTGTGTTGTATGGCAGCTGAGCAGAAGGGAGCCTAGACCTTGGGTCAGGGAGGAAGAGAGCAGCTGAGAGCAAAGGCCTGCCTCAGAGCAGGATCTGTGGGAGACAGTCAGAGGACAGGGGTTCAGGCAGGGTCCGAGGACAGGAGCAACAGCTGGACATGCTGTCAGGATGACCACAGGGAGGAGGTGAACAGACATTTCCATAGTGAGCTGTGGCGGAGTGGACCATCTGACCCCTGAGGGCCCCGTCTGCCCAGGGAGTGTCCCAGGATGGCAAGTGCAAGAAGGAGCGTGTACTCCGAGCTCTCGGCCAGCAGGGACTAAGAGACTCAGTCAAAGGGAAGCCCCTTTCCCTGAGCCTCCTGGACTCCAGAGACTGCATGGTGAGTATAGGCCCTGTAGGTGAAGTAGGAAGGGCAGTCCGAGCTGGAAAGAGACAGTGCTCAGGTGAGGAGCATCCCTGAACCTCCTCTCAGTGAAGGAAGAGGGACGTGGGAGCCCAGTGTGTATGCGCCTTTGGGATGGGCTCTGCAGGAGAGAGTGGCCATCAGGATCTGCAGATCTACTTTCCAGACTGTGTGGGTTTGTCGGTGGTCCTTGGGCTTGGCGCTGGGGTTTGTACACCAGCAGGGCTGACTCGTTGCCAGAGAAGAGATTCGACCCCAATAGTCCTAGCCAAGACCCAACTGAGGCCACCACCTAGGGTCTCAACCATGGTGTCTTTACATTTGGAGACCCAGTGGGATGGAGAATATACGGAGACCCAGGTGCCTGGGCTCCAGCCCAAGCTTTTTCTATCACCCCACCTGCCTAAGAGAACCCTGAGTGTGTGGCAGTGGGCTGGGGTGGGTACAGCCTGGTCCGGCTCTCTCAGCCCTGAGGTGAAGGTTCTGCTAAGAGGCCAGAGTAGGGCCTAGGATCCTCTCAGAGCTGCCTTGGGGACTCCTGGCCTGCTTTTCCTGATGCTTTCTTGGGATGCTGGGCCAGCTGAGGTGTAGATACTCAGTCTTGGAAAGGCAAAGGGCTTCTTGGGAAGTCCACCAACCAAAATCCAGGGAACCCAGGACTGAGGAGAATCAACAGTGCTTCCAGGCTAAAACAGGAAAAACCCTTCAGAGAAGCAAGCTGAGGTCACAGCAGGAGATGACCCTCCTGCTGCCATCCCAGTTTAAGCACCACTAGCCACACCGCCTAAGAGAGGTGGTCTCAGCCTCAGGTGGCCCCAGGTCTCCAGGTGGCCCCAGGTCTCCAGGTGGCCCCAGGTCTCTAGGTGGTCTCAGCCTCAGGTGGCCCCAGGTCTCCAGGTGACCCCAGGTCTCCAGGTGGTCTCAGCCTCAGGTGGCCCCAGGTCTCCAGGTGGTCTTAGCCTCAGGTGGCCCCAGGTCTCCAGGTGGCCCCAGGTTTACAAGTGGTCCCAGGGCTCCAGGTGGCCTCAGTCTTAGATGGCCCCATGTCTTAGGAGGTCCCAAGCTTCAGGCCATCCCAGGTCTCTTGCAGTCCCAGGCCTCAGGGGATTTCAGGTCTCCGTGTAGTCCGGGGCCCATGTTCAAGGACTATAGTAAGTCTGGAAATCTCAGCCCTCCTAGACACAAGTGACAGCAAACAATAACACAAGTAGAACGAAGCCAGTTAGGGGCTGTCAAGATGGCTCAGTGGGTAAGGCATTTGCTGCCAAGCTTGACAGCCTGAGCTCCATCCCTTAAACTTACGTGATGGAAGAAACGAACCAACTCCTCCATGTTACCCTCTGATCTCTAAACATCCACCATTATACATGTGCACACACGATAAAAAGTAAATGCAAAAGGTGGTTTTAAATAAACGAATAAGTAAGCACACACATTAGCTGGGTATGAAAGTATAACCTGGAATTCCAGGACTCCAGAAACTGAGGCACTAGGATGGCTATGAGTTCCAGGCCAAGCAAGGCTATATAACAAAACCTTGTCTCAGAAAGGAAAGGGTTGGAGGAGGCAGAGCCAATCTGGCTTTCTGTGTGAGGGTGAACTGGCATGGAGAACCCAGGGAAGGCCAGCTATTAGAAGTCTAGGAGCCAGGGCACAGGATGGAGAGATGACACAAGGCCCAACTTCAAACGACCTCACTAGAGTGGGCTACTGGACTGCCTTGGGCAGATCTGAGGGTTTTACTCCCAGCCGTTTATCAGAACCTTCCGAGCACTATGCCTGACACATTTGAGAAACCACCCCAGAGTGGCTGGGCAGAGGGAACAGGAGGAGGAAAAGGCACATAAGGCCTTAGCAAAAACATGGACTTTTATTTAGGATGAGAAAGGAGGATAGTCAGGCCTATATCACACATACTCAAGCTGAGGCAGGGGGAATTGCAAGTTCAAGGCCAGGTGGGTAACTTAATGAGACCCTGCTTCAAAATCAAAAAGGAAAGGGAAGACTTGGGATGTAGCTCCGTGGCAGTGTTGGCTTAGCATGTGTGGGGCTCTGGGTTCAGTCCCTAGCACCACCAAAGGAAAGAAAAGGAGAGGTGCCCGAGGGCTTTAAGTGGAAGGATGCCACACAC
This sequence comes from Mastomys coucha, assembly GCF_008632895.1. NCBI lineage: Eukaryota > Metazoa > Chordata > Mammalia > Rodentia > Muridae > Mastomys > Mastomys coucha. The sequence continues at coordinate 113,380,993 of NW_022196906.1, read as the reverse complement.
TCGCTTCTGCTCTTAAAGTGCCCCATACTCTGCAGGCAAGGGAGAAACGCGGATGGACTCTGGAGCTAGGTGAGGAAGCTGTAAGCAGTAAGCCAGGGGGAGGTGAGCCTGGCCCGAGGTGGTGAGGAATCTCCACAGACAGCAGAAGGCAGGGCCAACAGGAAATCCTGACGGGTCAGGCATGGCCTCAGAGCAGGTGGGGATAGTTTCCAAACTGCAGCCGGAACAGCTGGAAGGATGGGGTGGCCCTCCTCTGAGATGGGGGATCCAAAGTCCAGCCGTAGAAGCAACTGCTAGAAGGAGATGCCAGAGGTGGCTAACAACCGACCGGCAGGCAGACCCAGGAAGACTTACCTCACCCTCGGGGAGGTGGGCCCTAACAGTCACTCTGCCTTCCAGCATCTTCTGGGGAGGAGCAGGGGGAGGGAGCCCCGAAACTAAGCTGGGTCTCCTCAGTGCTCCTTGGCCACCTAATGCTTCCCAGCTTAGGAAAGAGCTCCGGATCTCGGCTCCTATGCACAGCCTCCCACCCACAGCACCAGGGTAAAGGGCAGAGCTGCAGGAAGGAGACCTTTTTCAGTGTGATCACCAGAGGCCTATAGAGTAGTACAGATCTTAGCTCTTGGACCTTTGGCACGATGGGGTCCACAGAAGGGGAGTGCCGGGGAAGGGATGGGGGAGCAGAGAATCCACTCCAGTGTCTTAGAAGATGTCAGTGTTACAAAGTTCAGCTTGGGGGGTGGGGGGGGGCTGGAGAGATGGCTCAGCTGTTAAGAGCACCGACTGCTCTTCCAGAGGTCCTGAGTTCAAATCCCAGCAACCACATGGTGGCTCACAACCATCTGTAATGAGATCTGATGACCTCTTCTGGTGTGTCTGAAGATAGCTACAATGCACTCATATACATAAAATAAATAAAATATTAAAAAAAAAAAGTTCAACATAAGGGAAGTGTTTTATGACCCTCTGGTGCTTGTATGCAACCCAGGACTGCCCGGCCTTCCCTAGAATAGACATTTCAGGGAGAGGAGGGGACCAACTCAAAGGTCAGATGTAGAAGCCTAGGCTTTGTCTCGGCTCAGCCACAGGGGGTAGAACAGAAATGACGCATCCCAGGTCATGGGGTTAGTGGCTGTGACATATGTGTAGTAGGCTCTCTAGAGGGCCCACAGTCAGGATTTACCCCAGGCTGTCAAGGCTTGGGCAAGCCTGGTCTAGCAGTTCACGGGCTGGTAAAGAAAAAGTGGTCAGCCCGTCTAGATGAACTGAGAGCCTGTGTCTGGACCCGGACCTGCTTTTCTACCCTTAACCCTTCTCCGTAGGTCTCGCTGGTCAGCCTCGTGGCCAACACCTTAGGCTTTGCGGAGATGGGTCCCATCAAGTCCCTGAGGACACTGCGTGCGCTTCGACCCCTGAGGGCCTTGTCAAGATTCGAGGGCATGAGGGTGAGTGGAGCCTCTGCCATCACAGCAGGAGGGGGAGGGTGGGGATACACGCCCAGCTGCCGGAACAAGAGGCCTGGCCCCGGTCTTCAAGCCCTCACCTTCAGGGAGGAGGTGAGAACTCACTGGAACACCGTCTCACCGACACCCAGGCCCATCGGCACCATGGCCCTCTGCCTCTGCACTGTTACAGGGGCCCGGGACCCTGTGTGCCACTTTCCTGGCAGTCACAGGCTGCCTTTGCCATGTCCTTATGTGAGGGTGAAGAGCAGCATTGGGGGAGCCAAGGAAGGTGTTGTGGTATGGACTGTACTCTCACCTTCAGATGACGGTGCTGAGTGTGAGCTCATGGCTTAGCATGGGAGCCAAGGAAGGTGTTGTGGTATGGACTGCACTCTCACCTTCAGATGACGGTGCTGAGTGTAAGCTCATGGCTTAGCAAATGCCTTTTGATCCCGTAGACATTTGGGGACAGTACCACATTTTATCAAATATTAATATCTTTTTAAAAATGTATTTGTGTGTGTGTGTGCGTGTGCGTGTGTGTGTGTGATACTTGTGAGCACAGGGGCCCATGTGCCACCGGATGCATTTAGAGATCAGAGGACAACTTCTAGAAATTGGTTTTGTCCTTCCACCCTGGGTTCAGGGGACCAGATTCGTTCTCAGGCTGTTAGCCACTGGGCTGTCTCTGCAACCCTACTTCTTTTTTAAAATAGTACCTTTAGTTACCGTGCAGAGTGACAGACTTCTTCATGACGTTTTTATATATACTTAGCTCCCGTTGGTCCCCCCACATCCCCTCTCCCTGCCCCCAGCCCCTCTTGTCCCCTTCCAGCTTTTGTATCACGTTTGTCTATTACCCTCCCCGTGCCTCTCCCTTAAAGCTCTCCCACCTCGCTCCCATGGCCCGTTTCCAGGTCTGCCCACACTCACTCCCACATAGATGTACATATATAAAAATTGGGAGCTGGATCCACATATGAGGGGAACGAATAGCGTCTGTCTGTCTGAGCCCGGATTACCTCGCTTCATATCTTCCAGTTCCATCCATTTTTATGAGACAAATTTTAAAGCCCTCAAGAAAAACAGTCATGAGGGCTGGAGAGTGTGGGCCTCTAGCCCAGCGTTTGCCTCCGTGGGTAAGGCCCTGGGTTTGACACCCTGCCCCCAGCACTGAAAGGGAATTAACTATGATAGTTACCAAGAAAGAAGGGGTGTGCGTGTGTGTACGTGTGTTCCTGTGTGCATATGCGTGAGTGTGTGCGTGCAAAAGCATGTGTGTGTGTGTGTGTGTGTGTGTGTGTGTGTCTCTATGCATGCTTTAATATACCCAGTTCTTCACAGCCTCAGAGAACACTGTCTGTCCTACCGCTTCAGCAAGTACCATCACACAGCTCATCATTTGTGTGATGGCTTTGAACCTTGCCTACACCACCAATTAGACTGCTTAGTCCTGGCAGGAACTTCCAACCACAAGGGAGTAATGGGACCAGAGTTAAATGTCTCTTTGGGAGCCAAGGACACTTGATTCCAAAGGGACACACTGATGCCAGGTGCCAGGAATGCCTCTGATGTGGCTGCTGGCTGCAGTGCCAGCCAAGGGCAAACTCTGCAGAAAGCTTGGTGCCCTGGGGAGCACTAGGGAGCACTGTTCCCCACCTGCTCTGGGGCTGTGCTGTCTGCTTCACTGTCATCCCCATCTTGACAGCGGACCCTCTGTGCCACAACAGAATCCACCCCGCTTCATCCCCATCTATGTGCTACACAGACTCCTGGCTCCTGGGCAGCTAGGTTTGGACCATGCCTGGACTGGAGTTCCCCAGATGGATCTGTCAGGAAGCCACCGTATGGAGGCTCAGGGACAACAGCCTGCAGACACAGCACATGGGTCTCCTGGGTATACTTTGGGAAACCATCCTCTCCCTGTAGCGGTAACCCTGGAATAAACCAGAAGTTTGGCAGAGAGAATTAATGATGCACAGGACTGACCCAGGACTTAAAGCCTTCAGTTGTGTCTAAGCCTGTCCTGTCATTGCACTCCTGGTAGCCTTGGCTAGCAGAGACTCCCTTTTTGTTTTTTTGAAAATTGAGTTTTGTCGATCATGGATGAGAGTGAAAGAGGGCCTGGAAGGGGAAAGACTGGTGTGTTCTGGAGTTACCTCAGTGTTTAGGGCGAGGATAAAAAAGGCCTCTTGATTCTCTCTGACTCCCCCTCACTTGACACCAGAGCTCTAGCCTTCAGGACTGGAAGATCCCCATCCCCACCCCCACAGCCACCTGTGGCCACTGTGTAGTGGGGATGAAGTCTTGAAAGGGGCAGCCTCAAGAACGAAGTCTCCTCTCTGCCCACCAGGTGGTGGTCAACGCGCTGGTTGGCGCCATCCCCTCCATCATGAACGTCCTCCTCGTCTGCCTCATCTTCTGGCTCATCTTCAGCATCATGGGTGTGAACCTCTTCGCTGGGAAGTTTGGTAGGTGCATCAACCAGACCGAAGGGGACCTGCCTCTGAACTACACCATCGTGAACAACAAGAGCGAGTGTGAGTCCTTCAACGTGACCGGAGAGTTGTACTGGACCAAGGTGAAAGTCAACTTTGACAACGTAGGGGCTGGGTACCTGGCCCTGCTGCAGGTGGTAAGTACGGAAGAGCAGGGGTCCCTCCCTTTCTCCATTGGTGCTTCAAATATCTGCTCTTCACCCTGGCATGGGCAGGAGTGGGGCGGGGATCCCTGCAATAGGGTCACAGGGCCCAGGGCAGTGGCTCTGTGTGAAGTCCTCAGACCCTCAGTTATAGATCGGATACATTGTCCAGGGTGTCTGGCATGGGGGCAAGACAGCATGAGATAGGACCAGTCTCCCGGCCGTCAACTGAGTTGACCTCTTTAGGTGGCACAGGCTAGGTACAAAAGACCGCTGAACTGTGAGTGACATTGTGACTGACCACCCTCTCTTACAAAATGTCTCAGGCTGTTTGAAAGACTACATTTGGGATGGGGATATGACTCAGGGGTACGGCACTTGCCTACCACCTACACAGCCCTGAATCCTCAGTCCGCACCCCACCCCCAAAAGGAGCATGTCTGCATTCATCCTTAATGTGCCAGTCCTCTTAATTATCCATTTACTTTATGGGCAGGACGGTGTAGTGGTTATAACACCTGCCATAAAATCAACCCACACAGCTCAGTCAATAAAGTGCTTGCCACACAAGCACGAGGATCTGAGTTCAGATCCCAGACACCCACATCAGAAGCCAGGTGTAATGGCACATGTCCCTAAACACAGCATAGGGAGGTAAATACAAGATGGTCCCTGGGGGTTGCTGGCCAGCCATTCTAGCCAGATGAGCAAGCTCCAGAAAGAGGTCTGGTGAAGCAGCTGCCGCCGAGCCTATTGACAGAGTTCAATCCCTGATACCCGTGTGGTGAAAGGAGGGCCATCTCCTGCAAGCTGCCCTCTGACTTCCACATGAATGGTATGGTAAGCATACATGTACACACTCAGGCACATACATGTAGTAAAATAATGTGAAAAACCATTGAGGAAGATGCCTGATACTGACCTC
>NW_022196906.1:113372643-113375947 GCF_008632895.1 Mastomys coucha | reverse complement strand
AAAAAAAAAAAAAAAAAAAAGAACTCTTAGCCAAGTGGTGTTGGCCCTTGCCTTTAATCCCAGCACTCGGGAGGCAGAGGCAGATGTTACAAGCTAGTTGTTGAACACAACCTTTATGAGAAAACTAAACTTTATGACTACGTGATGCTGAAACCCATGAGCCTGGCATGCCTTTTTACCGCCCAGGCCGCCCCGGTGGCTGCCGTCTGCTCTGCCCAGGCCCAGGCCGCCCCGGTGGCTACCCTCTGCTCTGCCCGGGCCGTGTGCAAGTAACACTGTGGTAACACATCTTGCCTCTCTTCCCTTCGGTAACAGCTCAGCACTGGGAATATTTACATCCGAGAATTCGGCAAATACGTTAGGGATTTTTCTTTTCCTTCTGCAGAGCAAGTTGTTAGCCCCCCACCGGATCAGTGGTAAAAAGGATCTGTCATTACAGGCGAGATGCTGGTCCTCTGAGCAGCAGGACACGGACCAGCCTTGGGTTCTAGAGTCTGAAGTGTGTGTTTTTGAGGAGTGAACCTTCTCCTAGTCTTACTAGACACAAAGCCTCAATTGAGAAGGCTAACATGGCCTTCTTGGGGTTTCTCCTCCATCCCCACCCCCTACATGAGGCCTACTCCTAGGCCACCCAGCCTTTTGAACACTGCTGAACATGTGGGCTGGGGCCTGCTTGCTTCTTGTAGGAGGCTGATTCTGGCCTAATTGAGATGGGACTTCTTTGTAGCTGAAGCAGAGTGCCAAGTCTGATGACCTTCACGGTCTCTTCCTCACAGGCGACATTTAAAGGCTGGATGGACATCATGTATGCGGCTGTGGACTCCAGAGGGGTAGGTTGACATTAGCTTTTCCCAACAAAACCAGTGTGTGGGCCTCCTAGCCTCGTTGCCTGAAAGCCCAGCCTGTGGGTGGAGCAGAGCACACCTAAGGCTCAGCTTCCGGTGCTCAGGCCTGGCCCTGGAGCAAGGCTTGTGGGATCTCTCACGCAGTCCCCAGATTCTGCACATGTTTCAGATCCCACCACATCCAACCCAGTGACTTGTTCATCCTCGCTGCGGAGAACAGGTGGGAGAGCAGAGAGATGAGTTTCTCCTTGGTCCTGGTCTCCTTCATCTGCCCACTCATACTGATGCCTGAGGGGAGAAGCCTGAGAGCTCAGTGTCACCCAGGCTCCCACTGACCCAGGGCCTGGACACACAGATATGGGGTCACCCCTTAGCCTGTCATTGCTAGCGAACATCCTCTCCACTCAGCTCTAATACACACACATACGCATGCACGCATGCACACATACAACACATATGACACACACACTCACTTGATGGCCTCCTGCAGGCACATAAAACACACACATATACATACACACATGCACATACATATATAACACATAAACTCATACACTACACACAGACACACAGACACGCACACATGCCAGCCCACCTATGTGACCACCCAGGCTGGCTTCTCCCCCACAGTATGAGGAGCAGCTGCAGTGGGAGGACAACCTACACACACATACACACACATACACACACACACACACATGCACGCACGCATGCACACGCATGTGTACACACACACACACCAGCCCCACTGCGGCCCCATCCCTCCCGCCTGTGTGACCGCCCGCCTGCCTGGCTTCTCCCCCACAGTATGAGGAGCAGCCGCAGTGGGAGGACAACCTACACACACACACACACACACACACACACACACACGCGCACACACGCACGCACATGCATGTGTACACACACACCCCCCACTGCGGCCCCATCCCTCCCACCTGTGTGACCGCCCGCCTGCCTGGCTTCTCCCCCACAGTATGAGGAGCAGCCGCAGTGGGAGGACAACCTCTACATGTACATCTACTTCGTCGTCTTCATCATCTTTGGCTCCTTCTTCACCCTCAACCTGTTTATTGGCGTCATCATTGATAACTTCAACCAGCAGAAGAAAAAGATACGTAGAGTATTGTCTCTGTCTGGCAGGGGGTGGGGGAGGCAGAGGAGTACAGGAGCCCGAGGCCCCCATCAGACCTCGAGTAGGGTGGGGAGGGGGTGGAGGTGGCCACGAGGAGCACCAGAGAAACCATGATTAGCTGCAGCCAGACGAGTGATGCTCAGAGAGGAGCCTAGACTTGCCTAAGCTGAGCCAAGGAAGAGGGTCAAGTGAACACTGGATCTGCAGGCCACAAAACCGGAGAATGGGGATGGGGGACCCTGGAAAGGCAGATTTGGGGGGGAAATCTCTCCAAATATACCTTTGAGTCAGGAAGTTACAAAATGGTTGAACCTGACACCTTCACTCAGAAAGCAAGGTCCTGAGAACCCCCAAATTATGTGGGTGCTGTCTTTCTATACTTAGGGGGCCAGGACATCTTCATGACGGAGGAGCAGAAGAAATACTACAATGCCATGAAGAAGCTGGGCTCTAAGAAACCCCAGAAGCCCATTCCACGGCCCCTGGTGAGCCAGGTTCCTTGGCAGAGTCAGGGAGGGTCTCGCAGCAGCCCTGGGCTCCTCATCAAAGCCTCCTATCAAGGTCTCTTCAGGCTGCTGCCCAGCTGAGAGGCATTCTGGAATTGCTCTCCCACACAGAAGTCCCAGCCTCATGCAGATAGGGGAAGGCATGAGGATAGGTGACGATGTCTAGGGCACACTGCATACTCACAGGAACTCAGCTGCTTCCAGTGGGCCCCTCCTTCCTTTCAGGGGTACATATTCTTCCCAGGAAGTGTAGTGGGTATTCACATCCCACCCTTCTACCTCCCACCCCCCACCCCTGCCCACCCCACCCCCACTCAAGGTCTCATCCTCAGAACGCAGGGCTCCTCGGAGAACTGGGTGTGTCCCCCCAAGTAGGGCCAGGGTGGTGCTGGACCCTCTGCCCTGTCAAGTCATTCTTCTTGAAAATGTGATGAGGAGTTGGGTCATGGTGGTACTTGCCTGTAATTTCAGTTCTTGAGAGGCAGAGGTAGGAGAATCACTGTGAGTTAAATTCCAGCCAGGGCTAAATATCGAGACCCTGTCCTGAAAACAAACAAGCAAACAAAAAATGGGAGACTTTTTCAAAGTACTTAGGTGAGCTGGCCCTAAGCCAGTTGGACAAAGCTTTCCTCCTCCTGTTCCTTGTCCTCCTCCTCCTCCTCCTCCTCCTCCTCTTTGTCCTCCTCCTTCTCCTCCTGCTCCTTGTCTTCTTCCTCCTCCTCCTGATCCTTGTCCTCCTCCTCCTCCTGCTCCTTGTCCTCCTCCTCCTCCTGCTCCTTGTCTTCCTCCTCCTCCTCCTGTTCCTTGTCTTCCTCCTC
>NW_022196906.1:113364108-113372240 GCF_008632895.1 Mastomys coucha | reverse complement strand
CTACTACTCCTGCTCCTTGTCTTCCTCCTCCTCCTCCTGCTCCTTGTCCTCCTCCTCCTACTCCTTGTCCTCCTCCTCCTCCTCCTACTCCTTGTCCTCCTCCTCCTCCTCCTGATCCTTGTCTTCCTCCTCCTCCTCCTACTCCTTGTCCTCCTCCTCCTACTCCTTGTCCTCCTCCTCCTACTCCTGCTCCTTGTCTTCCTCCTCCTCCTCCTGCTCCTTGTCCTCCTCTTCTTCCTCCTCTGCTCCTTCCCTATTCACCCTATTCCTTCCTAGATTGGAGGTGGCAAACAGAGGGGGTGAGGAATGAACATTATTTTTAATCCTCCCTCCTCCTTTAAATAAGCAGAGCTCGTTTGCAATTAATGGAACATAGAAGAGCTGGAGAATGGCTGGGTGGTTAAAGTTGTATACTGTTCTTGCAGAGGAGCTGCCTGACTTCAGCTTCCAGCACCCACATGAGGCAGCTTCCTCACAGCCACATGGAACTCCAGCTACAGGGGTCCAGTGACACTTTCTGTATTCCACAGACACCTAACATGCACTCATGTGTGTACATACCTATATGCAGGCATACACGTGCACATTTTAAAAATAAGATGGTTTTAGAAACATATAGATACGATTTTATTCAATAGAATAAATAACATCTACTCTATAAGATAATATGGCAAAAATATGTTAATCTGGAGGCATATACAAGTGCTAGGATTAAAGTTTAAATTTGACCTTGAATCTCCAGTTTGTGGGACCGAAGAGCAGCACATGGATAGTGTGCTGAAACCTAGGGTAGATGTCTACCTGAAGGTGCATCAGGATGGCCTGGTGGAGGAGGGAGCCTGGGGCTGGGCCTCTGCCTGGAGGGGATGCAGTACACAGACTGGAGGGACATCTGGTCGACCTCCATGGTTTCCTCCTCTACATGTGCTGTGTGAGGGGTTTGGGGAGGCTGTCATCTCGCAGAGGATGAGTAGGCTGGGCTAACTGGTGAGTTTTCTATGATCTCTGTGCACTGATCTCCTCACCTCTTCTTCCAGAACAAGTACCAGGGTTTCATATTCGACATTGTGACCAAGCAGGCCTTCGATGTCACGATCATGTTCCTCATCTGTTTAAACATGGTGACCATGATGGTGGAGACGGATGACCAGAGCCCTGAGAAGGTCAACATCTTGGCCAAGATCAACCTGCTCTTCGTGGCCATCTTCACAGGCGAGTGTATTGTCAAGATGGCTGCCCTGCGCCACTATTACTTCACCAACAGCTGGAACATCTTCGACTTCGTGGTGGTCATCCTCTCCATCGTTGGTGGGTATGCAAGATGGCTGGATGGGGAAGGCCTGCCCGGGCCATGTGTCTGCTCTGGTCCTTTGTACTTTACTTAGTGCCTTGGCTCCCCATCTGCTTGCTGTCTTCCTCAACTACCCCATACACACACACACACACACACACACACAAGCATGCACACTCACACACACAAGCATGCACACATGTACACCATGCACATTCACACACATGCACACACACAAGCACATGTACACCACGCACACGTACACCCACTCACATGCATGCTTGTGCACAGACACACAGACCAACATATCACTCTAAAAAGAACGTGTCTGGGAAGGCCCACCCATTCAGGCCTAAATGGCCAACCTGAAGAGGATTCGATATCCCATCTTGACCCTACCCTCCTTAGGACACAGCTCTATGGCTATTCAGAAAACTTTAAAGCTGAGGCTAAAATAAGGAATGACCACTACAGAGACTCTCCTACCCTCTGAACAGAAGCTTACAGCCTAGACTGAAGGAAAAGAGGCAAGTCAGGTCCCTATGAATGAGAGGTAGATCACGTGATAGTGTAGAAGACATTAATCATTTCCAGGGATGGAAAACTCTACAGTCCAACATGTGTGCTAGGTTGCAGAACCGCCTGTCTCCTGCAGTCCCCCGAGTGGGCACAACACAGGATGAGAGCATAATGCAGACAGGGTCCTCACCAGGTCTGCTCAGCCCCAAACCCAAATTCTTTCTGAGGGAGGGGGTTCCAGACAGGGTTTCTCTGTGTAGCCCTGGCTGTCCTGGAACTCACTCTGTAAACCAGGCTGGCCTCAAACTCAGAAATCTGCCTGTCTCTGCCTCCCAAGTGCTGGGACTAAAGGCATGCGCCACCACCACTCAGCTAGAATCCAAGTTCTTATATGACAGCTTTATTGAGATGTGATTCATATACCATAAAACTCACAGAAGGTTAACTAAAAATTCCCTTGACAGTGTGCATCCTGCGGGTTTTGATATCATTAGGCAGAGCTTAACCAGGGAGATGTTCTGGAAAATGTGTCATTAGGCGATTTTATCATTTTGTGGACATCACAGAATTTACCTGACACAGAGACAGCTACCAGGCGACTGAGCAGTGTGGCTATGGAGGAGTGTCTACACTATAGTCTGCCATTGGCTTGATGATTGTTACCTGGAACATGACTAGACTGTCAACCGAGAAACCATCAGCAGTATATATGTAGAAAACCCACATGGCAGCCTTGCTCCATGTCCACGCTCCCTCAGCTCCTGGTAACCATTGGTCTGAAACATTCAACAGTTGCCAAACCATTTTCCAAAGTGGTCACACCATTTGCCTAGTCACCATTGGTGGTCAGAGCTCCCACCAATCCACCTCCTCACCGCCATATGGCTGGGTTTTAATGATGCTTAGGGTAGGGTACAGCACTACCTCACTGGTATCTGGGTTTCTAATGCCCTGGTGGTTAATGACTCTGAATGTCTTTTCTGTGTTTACTAGCTATTTGTTTATCTTACATAGAGAATAGCTATTTTGAAACTTTTATTCTTTTTTAAAATTAGAGTAATTTATCATATTTATTGTCATGTTGTAAGAGCACTTTATCTATTCGGGGTTCTAATCTCTTATCAAATATACAAATCAAAAATATCTCCTCCCTTTCTCTGCTCTGCTGTCTTTGTGCTGCCTGTTGAAGCAGAAATGTTTTATTTTGTTTTAATTTTAATGAGGTCTAATTTGACCCTGTGTAATTGTCTTTGTCGCTATGCTTGCAGCTCAATACTTGACACACGCACCCATAAGTACACCTGCCTTTGGGATCATTCCGACTTTGGTTTTCTGCCATAAAGGTCATGTACCTCTGGTACATCAGTGGTTAGGGCAAGTTCTCATTTCACTGCAGTGATGAGCAGGCATTTAGAACATGAGATAGGCCCCACGCAGGTGGAGGTAAGGATGGCAGTATGCCTTGTGGGGCTGGAAAGCAGTGTGGGGATGCAGGGTGTCAGCTAGAGCGGACCACTGGCGTCCTGGAGGCTTTGAGGGTACAGCGTGTAGTTCCAAATCACCTGCTGGTCCTGGTGCTGGACAAACCCAGAGTTTAGCTAAGATCGTTCATGGAGCCAGAGTGTCTGGGTCTCCTCCTCACTTGTCACTTGGCCCAGTTGACTTCTCTTGGCTCTGTCTGGGAGGGAGCCTGTGGCTGACTTTCCCAGGGTTCTGGGAAGTCCAACGAAACGAAAGCTGAAAGGGGCAATAATCCAGTGCTCCTGGCACATGCTAACCCTCAGCACTCCTGACAGAGCCAGGAGGCGTCCCTGTGCTCCCCCAAGTTTACCTCACTCTTTCTCCTATAATATACCTATGCCCTTAAAGTAGAAACTCCAAAGTGAAAAAGTCCAGAGCCAGAGAGTGATGGGGACTGTTACAGAGACACTGTGCTGGTGCATCATGGCCCTCTGTATGCACCCACAGTGTGTGCATTTGTTCCAGAGACACTATGCTGGTGCAGCGTGGCCCTCTGTATGCGCCCACAGTGTGTGCATTTGTTACAGAGACACTATGCTGGTGCAGCGTGGCCCTCTGTATGCACCTGCAGTGTCTGCATTTGTTAGGAGATGGACCAGGGTGGATCTGAGGCTTTCCATTTCCAGGGAACATCCAGGAGATCCCTAGGTTGCTGATCTCCAGATGCTTTGAGTAGTGAGGAGCTGGAAGCCTTGAGCTCTGGTTCTTGCTAGGCCACTGCCGTGCTGAAGGCCCTCTGGCTCAGAGCCCATGTATAGTCGATGTCCTGGTATACCTCCACTATACAGGTGCATCCTTACAATTAGAACAATGGAGCTGAGAAAACACTTAGCAAAATGCAGGCCCTCATCTCCAGGGTCATAGAGACAAGAGAAGGCCAAGTCCTAGAGTGTCCCATGACCTGGTCTTTCTGGAAGGGCTTTGTCTTTTACGGACACCCTTGCCCGTGGTGAACCTGGCCTCCCTCAGGGAAGGAGGGTGGTGGCTGGTCCTAGAGTGTCCCGTGACCTGGTCTTTCTGGAAGGGCTTTGTCTTTTACGGACACCCTTGCCCGTGGTGAACCTGGCCTCCCTCAGGGAAGGAGGGTGGTGGCTGTAGCCTCGCTTGTTTCCCACAGGCACCGTCCTCTCCGACATCATCCAGAAGTACTTCTTCTCCCCGACACTCTTCCGCGTCATCCGTCTGGCCAGGATCGGCCGCATCCTCAGGCTGATCCGCGGAGCCAAGGGGATTCGCACGCTGCTCTTCGCCCTCATGATGTCCCTGCCCGCTCTCTTCAACATCGGCCTCCTCCTCTTCCTCGTCATGTTCATCTACTCCATCTTCGGCATGGCCAACTTTGCCTATGTCAAGTGGGAGGCTGGCATTGACGACATGTTCAACTTCCAGACCTTTGCCAACAGCATGCTGTGCCTGTTCCAGATCACCACGTCGGCTGGCTGGGACGGCCTCCTCAGCCCCATCCTCAACACAGGACCCCCCTACTGCGACCCCAACCTGCCCAACAGCAATGGCTCCCGGGGGAACTGTGGGAGCCCAGCGGTGGGCATCCTCTTCTTCACCACCTACATCATCATCTCCTTCCTCATCGTGGTGAATATGTACATCGCCATCATCCTGGAGAACTTCAGCGTGGCCACAGAAGAGAGCACAGAGCCTCTGAGTGAGGACGACTTCGACATGTTCTATGAGATCTGGGAGAAGTTCGACCCCGAGGCCACCCAGTTCATCGAGTATTTGGCCCTGTCTGACTTTGCCGATGCCCTGTCTGAGCCGCTCCGCATCGCCAAGCCCAACCAGATAAGCCTCATCAACATGGACCTGCCTATGGTGAGCGGGGACCGAATCCACTGTATGGATATCCTGTTTGCCTTCACCAAGAGGGTGCTTGGAGAGTCTGGGGAGATGGACGCCCTGAAGATCCAGATGGAGGAGAAGTTCATGGCGGCCAATCCTTCCAAGATCTCCTATGAGCCCATCACCACCACCCTGCGGAGAAAACACGAGGAGGTGTCGGCCACGGTCATCCAGCGGGCCTTCCGGAGGCACCTGCTGCAGCGCTCGGTGAAGCATGCCTCCTTCCTCTTCCGCCAGCAAGCGGGCAGCAGTGGCCTCTCTGATGAGGATGCCCCCGAGCGAGAGGGCCTCATTGCCTACATGATGAATGAGAACTTCTCCCGGCGCAGTGCTCCACTCTCCAGCTCCTCCATCTCCTCCACGTCCTTCCCCCCATCCTATGACAGTGTCACGAGGGCCACCAGTGATAACCTCCCCGTGCGTGCATCAGACTATAGCCGCAGCGAAGATCTTGCAGACTTCCCACCATCTCCAGATAGGGACCGAGAGTCTATAGTGTGAACCTGGCCACCTGCTGGCCAGGACGTACCCTGTTGTATCCTGACATTATTATTATGCAGTTGAAACTAGTGTCAGCTGAGGCCTTCCTAGCTCTGGAGGTGATGGGGAGCCTGCAGGTGGAGCAACCACGAGAGCAGAGTTCTGTCTCTGTGTTGAAGCTAGAGGCAGCTGGAGGAACCCCGGCTGGTAGAGGCCTGACACACTCTGGTAGCCGGGTCTGCCAGGCAGCACCGCATGGCTCTGAACAGCATCTCTGTCCCAGCCTCTGAGGTGGACTGGGAAATACACTGTATACATGTTGTGAACAAGCTTTCATAGATTTATTATATTTGATATTTTTTTACTTGAGCAAAGAACATCTTTGTCCATGAACACCTGCAGCAGGTCACACTGCCTCTTCTTAAGCCTGAGCAAGTGTCAGTGGAGGTGCCAGAACTCTGCTCTCAAAGCTAACGTGGGACCCTTCACACCCAAGGGGAGGGTCATGGTTCCTGTCGCCTGGGCTAAGGAGCTGGGAAGGCCTAAGCACTTCACGTGTGTGTGTGTGTGTGTGTGTGTGTGTGTGTGTGTGTGTGTGTACCCACACACGAACGTGCACACTTCACACACTGGGGCAGGACATAGGCCTCAGGGGCCCAGGATCGCCTCAGGCAAATGTGGTCAGTGGCTTCAAAGGAGACAGGTTTTTCTTCCTGGCCCCCAAGCGTGGGGTTCTTCCAGTGGAACTCACTCTGTGCTCCTGTTGTCCCCGGACTCCAGTCTCCTTTTTTCAGTCAGGCTTCACTTGAAGTCAGTGATACAAAGATTAAAAGCTTCCAGAGAGCTGCCCTGGTCTCAGAGATGAACTCTGCCCTTCAAGTCCTCTCCTACAAGAGTATTAATGTTGGAGCCCGAGGGTACGAGGGAGGCAGCTCCGCTTACAGAAAGGCACAAAGCTTGCTCCTGGGATGTGGCAGGCCCTGTCCAAGGGCCAAGGGAAGAGGCCTGTTCCACGTGGGCCACTGAACTGTGCCCAGCTATGGCAGCCGCACAGCAAAGGACGCGTTCTCCATTTCCCAGGCTTCCCTGGGGTCTCTGCCTCTGACTGTGTGTGAAGGGGATCCCCACGAGGGCTCCAACTCCTCTTCAGACACTGTGGAAGTAGGAGGGTAGCCTGACCCTGCTTAGGAGAAAAGCCTGGTTCTGTGCCCTGGACGGGGACAAGCCATCCATCCCCGGGAGAGGCGGCAGTGTGGCATCTGGGCCCAGCCCAGGGTCTGACTATCCCAGGCGTCTTCTGAGAAGGCTTTTTCAGGGAAAAAAAAAAATGATTTTATAAGTCCAATTATCCCCATGACCTCTTCAGCTGCTGACAATCCTATTTAGCATATGCAAATCTTTTAATGTAGATGACCATCGCTGCTGAAGTGACAGGCTGGTGGAGCCTGAGCAGGCAGAGCCACCCTCGACTGGGGGCACCCACCTCACAGGCCACCTCAGTCGCGCCTGCCCACTGCAGGCTGGCTGCTCCTACCTACCTCGCCGAGCTGTCGGAGGGCTGGGCGCTCCTGGCAGTGCCGAAGGAAGGGCACTGTGGGTGAGTCAAGTATTATGTTTCTTCTTGTCACCTCAGTTCCTTTGGTGGCAGCTGGCTCCCGCCCCACCTGCCCCTGGAGGCTTATCCGATGTCCCCACTGAGTCCAGTGGGGGGGGGGGGTTGGTTTTAACTGTCCTGGTGATGCTTCTCTGAGTGGAAATCTTATTTTTGTAGATCTGTACTTTGCTCTCGAGGCTTGGAGAGATGTGTGTCCCTCCCTGGCACTCACTTCAGGCTGCATAGGCAGGAATGTGGCCTGGGGCTGACAGGGCTGGCAGGGCTGGCAGGGCTGCCATCCCAGCTGGCCGGAAAGAGACTGTGGTTTCGAATATGCAGATGGCCTTGGAGCCCTAAGACAGGTGCCCCAGCTGGCTGCAGACAGGGTGGCTGAGGGGAGGAGCAAGCTAGCCCCAAGTCCTTGGCTTAACATGGCCTCCTTTTCCAGAACTGCACAACGGGGAGAAGAGAGTAGATGGAAGGAGGGAGGGGCATGTGTACATGGCAGGTGTTGTCTGAGGTAAATGAGCACTTCTCACTAAGCTTCGTGTATAAATGGAATACATTATTTTTCAAACAAATGAATAAATGGCTTACATGACCTGGTCTGGGATCTGTTCTTATGTGGAGAGATAATGTGGATACTGAGGAAGGGGCAGGACATTGGGGACTGGAAGAAGCTGTGAGGAGGCCTTGACCTGAGTGAGGGCTGGAGAGTGGTGGTGGTGGTGGTAGTGGCCTCGATGACCACAGAGTGGTGATGGGAGAAAGTGTTCAGGGCTCAGGAACGACTTCAGATTGTCCATGCTGAAGAATGGTCAGAAGCAGAGGCTCAGGCAGCACGAGTGGGGTACAGACGGGGGTGGGGGA
>NW_022196906.1:113359704-113363875 GCF_008632895.1 Mastomys coucha | reverse complement strand
GCACGAGTGGGGTACAGATGGGGGTTAGGGGGACAGCACACCCCAGGAGAAAATATGCCTAGGCCATTCCTCAAGGACCTCCTGCTCTAAGGCACTGTGGAGAAGGGAAGCTGCACCCCAAAAGTGCCAAACCAGAGATAGCCTCGGGGCAGGGTCACTGGCTGCTTTGGACACGCGACATTTGACACTGGGCTCCTGGTCCTCTCTTCCCCTCACTCCTTGCTGCCAGCCTAGTCACCGAATGCCCATTATGCCTCCTTAGGGCTGGACTCAGTATCGCCTGCTCTGACTGACCTCACCTTCAACCCTTACCTCAGTATGCAGCAGGTCACCCCAGGAAGTGCTTCCCTCCCCTCCCTGGAAACCACTTTTTCCAGACTCTCGCCTGCTTCTTTCTCCTGTTTTAATCATGGTAAGACACACGTGGTAAAGACGCACACGGTAAGACGCACATGATAACACGACACGGTAATACATACGCACACGGTAACACACACATGGCACGGGACTCCCCACCTTAACTCTGCTGAGTGCCTGGTTCAGTGACAAGTCAGCATCTTGCTAACTGCCCATGGCTCATCTCCAGAACACTCTTCATCTTGGAAAAGGGGGCATGTGTGTCCAGCAAGGCTGTCCTCAGTTCTGTCCACAGCCTCTCTATGCTGTCCTCAGTTCTGTCCACAGCCTCTCTATGCTGTCCTCAGTTCTGTCTACAGCCTCTCTATGCTCTCTTGCGACCCTGACAGATTTAAGGGCTTTATAATCAACCCTTGTGGTCGGTTGGTTGGTTGGTTAGTTGATTGGTTAATTGGTTGATTGACTGGCTAGTTAGTTGGTTGGTTGGTTGGTTGGTTGGTTAGTTGGTTGACTGGCTAGTTGGTTGGTTGATTGGTTGGTTGGTTAGTTGGTTGGTTGGTTGGTTAGTTGGTTGATTGGTTGGTTAGTTGGTTGGTTAATTGGTTGATTGACTGGCTAGTTGGTTGGTTGATTGGTTAGTTAGTTGGTTGGTTAATTGGTTGACTGGCTAGTTGGTTGGTTGATTGGTTGGTTGGTTAGTTGGTTGATTGGTTTCATTTTCTCTTTTATTGCCCTGCCTCCTCCTGGCTTTTGATTGTGCCTTTCCAGCTCCAACTAAGGTTTTGAAGAAGAACCTGTCCTGGGCTAAGGCCTCGTCACCGAGCCCCAGGTCAGTGTGAACACTCTAATGTGTGAGCAGTCTACTCTGGGTATTTCTAGACCTTCCAGCCAGACCACCCATTGCTGAACTCAACTCCCTTGCCTTGTCAAGGCCCGTGAATGCCATCTTAAATGCCTACCCTGGCACCCACATACCTCACATACCCTGGGGCCCCACCTCCTCAGTGACTCTGAAATCCCACTGCTTGGTTCTAACTTGTTCTCTTCAGTGAAGGGCCTCTGTCTTGCCTCTTGGAGACAACCAAGAAGTGCTCTTGCTATCTTCATCCATTCCAAACTCTTCTCTCTGTGGCCAGGGTGATATTTCAATCCAAGATTACTAACTCTGGATAGAGTTGCTCCGTGGCTTCCTGTTGCTTTAGGATCAAGGCACACTGTCCCAAGCCTCTAGCCTCCCTCTGTAACCACATCTCTCCAGCCCCCAAGGCTTGGACTCTTCCAGCCTCCCCAGCTGCTGCCCCCCTACCCAGCACACTCCGTGCTCTTCTCAGGCTCGGGACTCTCCTGCTCCTCTGGGAACCTTTCCTGACATGGCCCCCCTCCCTACCCATCGCTGGCTCTCATCCTAACCCTTCTGTCACAGCTCCATTCCCAAGAAATGCCGGCGAAGCAGTGAGCAAGCAGGTGAGACCAGTCTCTCTGCCCCTCCCTGTATCTCACTGGATCTCTTGCTCAGTGGGATCCTGGGCCTGGACCAGAACAGGCAGAGGCTGTGGCGTTTCTCTTAGAGAAACACAACAATCAGCAATAGCCTACCGTCTCTTTTCTTGTACAGTCTCAGCCTGGCATAAGCATGCCCAGTGCTAAGGGCAGAGTGTTGGGGTGGCTCCTCCCAGGCCAGGTGTACAGTTAGGGACACTGTTTTCAGGCTGTTAGGAGCCCTCTACTGTGTCTTCTTGCAGTTCCCCAAGAGATGTCCCTTTTCCAGGAGCCCTGCTGACCTTTGTCCTTGTCCTTAGGTCTACCCAGCCTCCTGCCAACATGGTCACCATCCATGTACTTGAACTTGCTGAGGCCTAGCAAGGCCCCACCCTCCATGTCTGATGTGTCAGCATTTCCCAAGAGGACTCCCAAAGCCCCCACCCCCAGAAAGCCTGAGTTTAGGGAATGGCACACACCTATCTCCCAGATGGAGGCCCGTTGTCCTGGAAACATTACATTAGCAAGACTCCAAAGGAGCCCACCCATGGTGCCCTCAGCTTCCCCTTTTCGGACTTATACCCTGGCTGAGACCGACCAAGGGCTCTAAGGGATATCCCCTTATAAATGACCACTGTATGAAAGGTAACAGTCTGATGCTAACGGTCATTCCCACGGTCACCTTCATTGTCTCTCTTTAACGAGGGCCTTTCACAGGCAGTTCACATCCTAGGGTGGTAGGTCACACCAGCTTTTTAATAAGCCTCACGATGTGTATGGGGATGTGTGACCCTGAGGATCCATCTTACATACGTATGAAACTTGCAAGAGAGCGTGTGTGATCCCTGCCAAGTGATCTCATGAAAACATCCACAGGAGAATTTAAAAAGAAATACCAGTGGAGCTCTGTGGTTAGGAGCACTGACCACTCTTCCCTAGGGCCCGGGTTTGATTCCCAGACTCACAACCATCTGTAACTATCGTGTAGTTCCAGAGGATCTGACCTCTGTGGGCACCAGACACACATGTGGCTTACGTACATACATGCACGCAAGGCACCTACATACATACAATAATAATAATAGTAGTAGTAGTAGTAATAATAATAGTAATAATAATAATAACAATAATAGAAACAGCAGGAGCGGGTTTGTGTTCTTTTTCCTCATGGCTGCATCCCGGGGACCTCCTTCAGAGATTAGGTGTGGAAGGAAACTCACTGGCCATAAGAGAGCCGAAGATTGAGGAGCCTGAGGCTGCAGCCCCTCCACAGCACTGTACACGGCTGGGTCGTCTCTCCCATGCTCCAGGGACACTCACTACCCGCTCAGGCTGAATTCGCATCTCTTATTGTTCTTGAGGCCAGGACTTGGAGTTAGGGGTTCTTGATCTCCCTGGAGGGCCTTCCCCAGTTCCCTGACGTGAGAGCCTCCAACTGTCTTGGAGTGCTGTGCCCAGGCTTGAGGCTGTGAGAGAAGGCCTGTACCTAGTAAAATACCACAGCTGTCACCAGGCCAAATGGGGGTGAAGCTGGGGTCTGGGTGGCGGGTGACTCCGTGAGGGGCAGATGCCAGCTCCTGTGTCAAGTGGGAAGGCATGCAGCCGGGACTCTCAGCCCTTGGCAGGGAAAGAGATACTCCTGGACAGACGTCAGCTCTCACCCCGGGGCCACGGCGTTGGCAGCGGCCCTGCCACATGCTGGCAGCCCTCCCTCCACCAGCAGCCCTGACAGCCATGAGACTCAGTGTCCAGGAGGTTGGCAGGAGAAGGATGACTGGGCCCTCCTAGAGGCAGAGGCCACAGTGAGGGAAGTGACCAAGGACAAGCCAAGGGTGTGACAGATCTGTATTGGACTCAGGGGACACCCCTCCCCCCAACCCTCACCTCTCCCCCTGCTGAGCCTCCCAACCCTGGCAGCTTCTCAGGATCTGTGCTGCCTCAGTGCCTCTCTGCCCTGCCTCCAGTGCTCTGAGCACATGTACCCTGTCCATTTACCACACGAAAGGCTGCGGCTGACCTCCAGTGCTCTGAGCACATGTATCTTGTCCATTTACCACATGAAAGGCTGCGGCTGACCTCCAGTGCTCTGAGCACATGTACACTGTCCATTTACCACACTAAAGGCTGCAGCTGACCAGGCCAGTCTGTTTGTTTGCAATCTTGTCTCCAGCCCTAGCCCTGGGACCCAGCTGCCCAGCATGGATGATGTATGAGGATGTTTGTAGAATCAGTAGACTTGAGCTAATCCACTGTGGCTTCCCCTGGACCACTCCATCTGAGCCCTTCCTGTCCCCTGGACCACTCCGTCTGAGCCCTTCCTATCCCCTGGACCACT
>NW_022196906.1:113350414-113358832 GCF_008632895.1 Mastomys coucha | reverse complement strand
CCTGGACCACTCACTCCATCTGAGCCCTTCCTGTCCCCTGGACCACTCACTCCATCTGAGCCCTTCCTATCCCCTGGACCACTCCATCTGAGCCCTTCCTGTCCCCTGGACCACTCCATCTGAGCCCTTCCTGTCCCTGGACCACTCTGTCTGAGCCCTTCCTGTCCCCTGGACCACTCACTCCATCTGAGCCCTTCCTGTCCCTGGACCACTCCATCTGAGCCCTTTCTGTCCCTGGGCTCTCCAGCCCTTTCCCTTCCCAGCATTCCTATCCTCCACTGTTTTTCTGGAAGAAAGTTAGATGCGGGGCCCATTTGGGATCATAACCTGGATGGATTCACCTTTATCCAAACCAACTCGGGCCACAAGCCTCAGTCTAACCCCAGGGACAGAGGCAGGCAGAGAGGACAGGGAGACTTCAAGCAGAGTGGGTGTGGAGGGACTCTGCTGGGGCATGAATCAGCGAGCGTGCTGCAGGGTGTCTCAGAGACCTTAAGGCCAAACAGTGGGCACTATTCTCCTCTCCGTGGTATCCCAGTCACCTTGAGCAACAGCAGTGAGACCTGAGGCAGCCTGAGCCCAGCCCGGGTAATGACCACGCTTTCAAGCACTTCCTCCTATGCCAGCTCATGGGGCTGGCATCCTGGGCAGCTGCCAGGCACCTGCTGCTCACAAGAAAAGACCCAGCACCCCGGCCTTTGCGGAGAGACAGGCCGGCTCGGATTCCTGAGCAGCGTGTGAGGTCCCAGGAGAAGCCCTTGCCCGGATGTGGGCTGACTGGCCGGTGGTATGTCCTGTCCTCCTGTCTGTCCCACTATGCCTGGCTGTGTGCGGGGCACAGTGGAATGGGGCCAGGCTTGCCACCAGGATTTGTCTTCAGGGCCACTTCTCTGTGGAATCATTCTATCTGGTCACCCTGTCAGGGGGAGACCTCTGGACAGCCAGGGCCAGTTCCCTTCCCTGGGCAGGGCTGTGGAGACATTCCAAGGTAGTATAAGTGAGGAGAGCTAGCCCAAGAGAAGAGGCCAGTTCAGCAGCTCTAACTAGGCCTCCTTCATCCTGTACCAATCTATCACGTTTATAGCCTTCACTCCAGACAGGAGACAAGGAAAGGCCAAAGTCAGTGAGGCCGTAAATAAAAGTGTAATGGGATAACTAGGATGCACAGCCCATCCTGAGCCCACAGCCAGGAGCAGGGCTGACCTGAGCCTCCCACTGCCTCTGCCTCGACTTCACCCACTGGCCCGGGAGACAGCTAAAACCACTGAACGGTGGCCACAGGGGTGCCTGGCCGGATTACCAGCTTCCTAGGCCATAAAACCTTGATGTCATCCTCACCTCCTCTCTTTCCCTCACACTCCGTGTTCAATCCAGCAGGAAATCCTGTTGGCACTGCCTTTAGAACACAGCCCAGGGGTTCTCAACACCTCTGAGACCACCTCAGTGCTCCAAGTGCCTTCCCTCCGCTCTAACTGGTTCTTGTTCCTAAGTGTTCTTAGCGCATCTGTCAGGAGGGGACCAGTTAACATGGCCTGCTCATACCCACGGCTCCACTAGAACTCTTTAGAACCCCCATCGTGGTCCTCTTATGACAGGTGTGGCTCCCCACCACCTCTCTGAACCCCCAGCAGCCTTTGCTGCACATCACACAGCACTGAACCATGCATACTCCTTGCTGGCTTCTGAACGCACCAAGCTCCATGGACTTAGGCTCTGCCCTGTTCAATCCTCAGCAGGTTGGCTTTTCCCCACAGGAGTCAGGCTCACCTTCTATCTCCAAGTCACCTCATAGTCCACTATCAGGATGACATGGTGACCATCCTGTCTTCCACCCTCTCAAGATCCAGTTTTCAAGTCAGATTTATTTAGTGAAGTGCAATTTGCACATAATTAAAATCACCCCTTTAAACTTTTTTTTTTTTACCTTTACTTAACAAGTGTGTGTAGAAGCACATCTGGAAGTCAGAGGGCAACCTGTGGGAGTCATCGAACTGACATCATCCAGCTTGGCGGCAAGCACCCCTACACCAAGCCCTCCTACCAGCCCTCCCATTCTGGTCTTGCTGTTCCAGTGTTTACTTGGGTCTAACTCTCCTTCGCTTGCTTGTTTGGGAGACAGAGTCTCACTGCAGAGCCCAGGCTGGTCTCGACCCCACCTGCTTCTGCCTCCCGGGTGCTAGTATTAAAGGGTGCAGTACCACACTCAGATCTTCAGATCTTCAACGTTTTATGGTTGTTTGGTTTGGTTTGGCTTTTGTTTGGTCTGGTCTGGTCTGGTCTGGTCTGGTTTGGTTTGGCAGGGTGTCTTCTGGAGTTCTGTTTTGTATCTCAGCCATTTTAACTTGACTTTCCTCAGTGGCTAGTGACTGGGCTTTGTTGCGTGCGGTGATTGGCTGCTCTTCTATCTTCTTTGGTGACATGAAGGCCACTGTTTCTAAAGCTCTCTCTAGAGCTTAAACACTTTCAGCATCGTTTGGAGGTACAAGACTCCCCATGTGAGACCGTGTTCTGGTGCCATGCTAGGGCTTGCTGTATCATCTGACTCGGCCTCCTCATCTGTGAAATGGGAACAGCAGTGACATCTTTCCTGGGTGTATGTGATTCTGTACTCGCAGACATGGAACGTGCAGTAACCCCCAAGATACAGTAAGCATCATGACTGTCCAGTGTGCTGACGGTCATGACTACCTCCTATCTAACCCCGTGTCCTTTCAGACCCTGTATTTCTGTGTGAATGGTTGTGTCTCATGGACAGTGGGCACAGAGCTAGACAAGCAGTGTCTCCCAACCACTGTACCACCCATCAGTGAGTTCTAGAATTACTGTTAAGGGCCAAACTCCAGCAGGTTTCTTCCCTCTCCCAGACCCCAGGCAGCCATGACAGCATGGAGCACTGTGGCTGTGTACATAGGGCAGCACAAAGGTGACCTTATCACTGACCGCCCACATGGTCCAGACCTCAGTTCCTCATGAGTGGCAGGGAAGATGGCAGCACTGGGCCTTTCAAGGTCTCCTCTGCAACCCTGTAGGGTTCGTATACCAGTAAGTCCACCTTCTGTCTCTGCCCTAGTCGGCACTGTTCTATGGGGGACCACTATGACGGCTACAGGAAAACTGGACCCCAATTCAAGTGTCTCTTGTGCCTGGGGCAGTGGGGTGGGAAGGAGAGCAGCTACATTCGGAAATCAGCACAGGCAGCTGTGGAGCTGGTGCCAGCATGCCACAGAGATGGAAGGCAGGTGATGAGAGGATACTTGGGCTCAGCAAAGCCCAGGCTGAGGGAGGGAGAGGAGTGGAGGTGGGGTGCTGGGGTGCAGCTGGGGAGCTGGCAGGAGGAAGAAGTTCAAAGGCTGAAGCTTCAAAGCTCTAGAAGATCAGATCAAAGAGAAGAGGCACCCAGAGGTCAGGGTGCAGAAGCCGAGGGCCAGGGTACACCAGCCTCTCCCCCTCCCGCCCCGCCCTTCCTCTCTACTGAGCATGCTCTCCACACTAGTTGTCACCTCCTTGACTGTGGGCAGCCCTGTGCAGCCTTCTCAGCACAGGTTCCCACCAGGACGGTCTTGGCACCCTAGCAACCTCACATCCTGTCTCTTTCCCAAGCCAGCTACCCCCTCGGTGCCACCCCTGGAACCTACTGACACTGGGCTCTAGCCTCAGAGGACCTAAAAGACAATCTCCTTTCCAGCTGAAGAACAGCCAGGTCAGGGCTAGGACGTCACGCGTCTGCCCGCCTTGCCAGCCTGACAAAGCATTCTCTCTCCTACAGGGACCGTGACGTGTGAAGGGTGGGTATGTGCTGAGCGGTGGCGCTGAAGCCCAGCCATCAGGGTTGATGCTAGCAACCATGCTGGCAGAAGGCCCCAGAGCCACAGGGATCCCCTCCCTCCCTTCCTCAAATGTCACCAAATAAGGTGACACATGTGGACACATGGAGCCGGCTGGAGAGGCTGAGGTGTCTGGCCGCTCTTCATGCAGCTAACATGTCCGGAGCATCTTACGGAGCCTGGTGGTACAGTGATGAGCGGTCAGGCTTGTCTTTGCCCTTAGGTAGCTTGTAGTCAAGTCAGAGAGGTGAGTGACTGTCCAGCACTGCCTGGAGCTGCTGCCAGGCAGGGAGGACAAGGACAATGGACAAGACTTGTGATGATTAAAAAACACTGCAAGTTACTGAGGTACACTTGAGGCTGTGACTACGCCAGTCTTTCCAGAGAGGACCACCTGAGGACAGGGAACACCTAACTGTAGTGGCCCTGTCCTACAGGCTGAGGGCCCAGACTGAATAAAAGAAAACCATTCCCTCCTCTGCTTCCTGCTCTACGCAGATGTGAGCAAGCAGGCTCATATTCCTGTGGTCATGGCCAAAGGCTATTCTTACCAGCTTGTCTTCTCCAACATGCCAACTGCACTTTCAAAACCAAGCTCTCCCCAACTCCTCACACTGTTTCTTGCCAGGTATTTGGTCACCACAATGAGAATGCAATGAACGACATTCAGGGCAGAGTCAAGGAAGACCTCTTTTGATGCTGTGGCATAGGACTTGACCCTGTGGGCATTTTCAGGCAGAGAGAAGAGAGGTTCTGAAGTGGAAGGAACATGATCCATTCCGGAAGGGTGGCTCAGCCTGTGTGAGCAGAGTGGGCAAATAAGGGGTGGCGCAGGCTGGCAAGGTCCAGGAGAGGAGCCAGGATATGAGCTGAGGCATGTGGAACTGCAGAAGGGGCTTACTCCTTCATATACTTTCTGTTTATGGGGGTGAAGGACATGACTGCTCATGAGGCCCATGCTTTAGCAAGACCCTACCTCTGCTCTGTGGAAGGAACTGTGCAAGGTAAGGATGGTGGGTGAGAAATGAGCCTGCATAGAGACACAAAGACAGTTAAGGATAGATGAAGAGATGCCAAGTGCCTCCTACCCTCGCTGCCCCCCTGAGACTGCGAGAGGAACGTCTGAGAATTAGTTTAAGGTCCTATCCGCTGGACGCCACCTCTCCCAGCAGGAACTCTAGAAAGGCAAGCTCCTGCTGGGGGCAGCACAGAAGCACCACTGTCAGTGGGGGAACACTGGCTTCCCGCGTGCTGGGAACATAGCTGCATTGGTCACCTCCGTGGCACGCGGAGCAAAGGTGCAAACCTGTTCACTAACCAGTCAAGAATGCACCCGAGGTGGACATGATGGCACTTGACAAGCTGGTCTGGGAGGATCACAAGTGCAAGGTCAGCCTGTACTAAGTTCAAAGCCAGCTTAGCCACCCAATGAACCTGAAGCCAGCCTGGGATACAGTCTTAAAATGCAGAAACACAGGGGCCAGCAAGATGGCTCAGCTCATAGAGGTGCCTTCTTCTAGGCCAAACGACCTTCCCACATGGTGGGAAGAGGAGAAGCCTGCGCGGTGTCCTTTGACCTCCCGGGTGCTGGGAGGGTTCTGTGGCTACACCTCCACAGGTCTCCTTTACTTCAACCCCAGGAGGCAGGCTTCCTCCAAGAGGCTCTTGGATCCTTGTCTACCTGTTTCAGGGACCTCAGAGAAGAGGAAACTTTGAGTCTAATCTCAAAAGAGTTAACCAGGGAAGAAATTACAGCTACCCACCCATCCCACAACTGCATAATGAAGGAAAACATTTGAGTGGCCATCATTAGATTGTCATTGCTGACCTCCACTGCCCCTGCTACCTGTGATATGAGCGAGATGCCAGCATTTAAACCCTCCTAGCTGGTTCTCAGAATCCTGAGGCTCATATAGAGAACAGACCTCCCCGACGCCCCCTCACCCCACCCCTCCGCCACCGACAGATGCCCAAAGCCAACGGCCATGTAGGCTCAGGTCTGAGTGCTTTCCTGCAGAAGAAAGGACCACTTCCAGGTGGAAACCTTCCAAATGTGTCTTCCCCGTCACCTTGTCACCAGATTGTCCTAAGCACAAACTTTCTCAAGAATTATCTTTGTCTTTGGCTCTTCACACAGAAAGGTCGCATAGTTGTCTGGCACTGATAGCGTGCGTATAGCTGGGGAAACGGCCTCTCTGAGGTTTCTACGCTGGAATGCCTGAAGGAATGCTTGACTAAGAAAGGGGAGATGAGGTCATGAAGATGGAAAGGAAGGGAAGAGGAGGAGAGGGAAGGGAAGGGGAGGGGAGTGGAGGGGAGAGGAGGGGAGAGGGAAGGGAAGAGGGGAGGAGAGGGAAGGGAAGGGAAGGAAAGGAAAGGGAAGGGAAGAGAGAGGGGAAGGGAAGGAAAAGGCAAGGCAGGGCAGGGAAGCCAGGGAGGACCGAGCCTCAAACAGGGAGGACCGAGCCTCAAACAGGGAGGACCGGAGCCTCACACAGGGAGGACCGGCCCTCACACAGGGAGGACCGAGCCTCACACAGGGAGGACCGAGCCTCACACAGGGAGGACCGAGCCTCACACAGGGAGGACCGGAGCCTCACACAGGGAGGACCGAGTCTCACACAGGGAGGACCAGGCCTCACACAGGGAGGACTGAGCCTCACACAGGGAGGACCCAGTCTCACACAGGAAGGACCGAGCCTCACACAGGGAGGACCAGGCCTCACACAGGGAGGACTGAGCCTCACACAGGGAGGACCAAGCCTCACACAGGGAGGACTGAGCCTCACACAGGGAGGACCGGAGCCTCACACAGCCATCTCATTTTGACTCCCTTACCTAAGCTACATTTTCTGTATCAGTCCCCCACCGCTGCATGCTATCGGACAGGCACATTGAAATATCAGATAGAAGCAGAGACACGCCAGTATCAACCAGCATACCAGCATCTAAATCTTGGTTTCAACTATCACTGTCCACTAAAAAAAAACCCAGACTCCTGGTGAGATGGCTAATTCAGAGTTAGAGCCGAAAAAAAAAAAAAATACCTGATGTGCCTGGAACATCATGTTGTGCTAGAACATGAAGTGCCCTAAGACTGATGGAGAGATGTCAAAGGACACAGGAGCCTGCTTGAATGGGCCAACGGGAAACTTAAAATGGTGAAAACCTATGGGGAAAGTTGGTAAGGGACAGAAGATCCCCATGGTTCCCCATAATTGTGTTGAGAACAAAGAAAAAGTTTCACTTGGCAGGTTCCGCTGAAACCAGGCAACCAATGGTCAAATTTCCAACGTCTGGAAAAGGATACTGCGTGCTGCCTAACATCAGGGATGCCCAACTTCACCTCTGCAATGCTCTTGTCAAAAATGTACAGCCTGAGACTACCAGACAACATCCAACTTCCATCTGAGCAGGGCAGTCTACAAAACTGCTGTCCTGCACTCTCCAAATGTCAAGTTCAAGATATACAAAGAACACGTGCTGGTCTCTTCCAGACTGAAGGAAGCTAGAGGTCTGTGGCAATTAAGTGCAATGCAGACATAAAGGAGAAAAGACGCAGTGCACTGATGAGGTAAGAGCAGTGACCGCCATGGACTAGATGGCCACGTGGGATTCACATTAGAATCCCTGAATTTGGCAACTGCAGTACGGCTTTAAAAGAGTATACCTTTACCAAGAGATAATGAAGAATTTAGAAGGTGACAGAAACCACGATTGTCTTCAACTTACAGAATTCAGAGAAATGCACATCCAGTTGTATTACATACAATGTTATATACAAATGTACAATGAAGAAACTGTGTATGTATAGAGGACAGAATGACAATCTCGGGATAAAATGGACGGTGGTGGCCTGTGTAGGCCTGTGGGAATCCCTCCAGTGTCTCCGTGGCTTTGTTGTGACGTTAGAATAAGATTTCCTAACCCATCAGTCGCCAACAGCCGTATGGCGCTTACCATGAGGACTACTTGAGTCCCACTTGGTACTCGCATGGTGTTCTGGTGTTACATGGAGCTGACTCTCATTAAATCAGGAGCTTTGGTTTACAGAGGGTGGAATGGAGGCACACAGCGATTAAACTGCTTGCCCAAGTTTTCCTATCTGCTAAAATGACAAAGCTAGGATGTGACTCCAAATCAGCCTGCCTGGCTTGAGTCTGTGCTCTTAGCCAGAAAACTGCCCTGCCTCCTGAGCTGTTCAGGAAGCTGAGTGTGGAAATACAGGCAGGCCTATAGAGCATCTCTCTCTTTTCACACACACACACACACACACACACACACACACAGCACACATGCTCGCGCACACACACAGAGCACACAGCTATCTGGTACTGAATGTTTGCAGTCTGAAAAATCAAGATAATCTTCAGACCTGAGGCTTTTAGAAGGTGGACATTCAGCTTAAGGGCCCTAAGTCTGGAGGGCTGGGAGTGTAGGGGAATGGGACCTGGGGAGACCCTAAGTCCTGAGGGTTTCCTGTGGAGAGACCCTAAGTCCTGAGGGTTTCCTGTGGGGAGACCCTAAGTCCTGGGGGTTTCCTGTGGAGAGACCCTAAGTCCTGGGGGTTTCCTGTGGGGAGACCCTAAGTCCT
>NW_022196906.1:113346567-113349895 GCF_008632895.1 Mastomys coucha | reverse complement strand
CTGTGGGGAGACCCTAAGTCCTGAGGGTTTCCTGTGGGGAGACCCTAAGTCCTGGGGGTTTCCTGTGGCTTCTGGCTTAGCAATTATTTGTCTTCTTGGGAGCTCCAAACATCTATTTCTCTTACCAAGACTTCTCTGTCTACTCCATTCTCATGAACCTACCAACAAGGGGTCTTGACCTTTTGAAGTATTATGGTGTGTGTGTGTGTGTGTGTGTGTGTGTGTGTGTGTGTAGCTCAGGGGACAACTTGTGAGAGTTGGTATTCTCTTATCATGTGGACCCTGCGGATTGAGCTCAGCTTGTCAGGTCTGACAGCAAACACCATTCCCCGCTGAGCAGCCTCCCAGGCCTGTAAAATGGCCTTCTGGGCAATGGCTAGGGCCTTGGAGGAAAATGCAGACCCAGACAAAGTGACTGTATGGCTGGCAGCTGACTGAGGAGACAAGAGGACCAGTCACTGAGGTGATAAGAAATGCTGGATGTGCCAGTCCCAGCAACAGGGGTCACTGCAGGAACCATCCCTGGGGGTGGGGGATGGGGTGACTACCCTCCTAGGCACTTTGCCAGAAAACTGGGGGAGATATACTCCTCACTGGGCATCTCAGAGCCAAGGCTGAGGTCTGGAACAATGCCGTGCCCTCGGGGACCGCGAGGGAAGAAAGATGCTGAAGTGAATTCAGATGTAAAGTGGACCCCCGCCATCACCCTCCCTGCCGAAGGGCCTGTCACAAGGCGGCCATGGCTCACACCTGCTTATCAGGGCTGGGGTGTGGAGAGGGTGTCTCAGACAGGAGATAGGGCTGGGACAGGGCTGTCCACACTGCCCTGCTCTGCCTCCCTCATTCACACCTCCTCAGAGGTCCTCAGTCACTCTGCCCCTGCGGCCTCCACCTGCGCCACCACGCCTCTTCTGCAAACCGCCCTGCAGGCCTTTTCCCAAGGGAGGCTCTGCCCTGCACAACTAAAGGGTTCCAAGTTGGGAGGGACCCTGGAGACTGTCTAGCCCACCTCTTTAACTAACAGGGAGGGAAACAGGAATAAGGTGCCCCTTACCTGAAATCATGTCACAAACATACTTAGAAGCCAGAGTCAGAGTCCAGCTTCTGACCCCAGACCAGACACGCAAGAGTTCAAGCCCCAGCCAACACAACTCAAAGGCTCTGCAGAGAGAGCAAGGAACACATCCAGTGTGTCAGCCTAAGTTGTAGACCGATACCGAGGAGGAAGACAGGTGACATCATGCTGCCCTGGCTCCGTTCACCTGAGACAAGATGGTCAACGTTCCATCTCAACCCGCAGTCTAGAGCAGGTCTCCTTCACTGTATCAGAGGGCAATGGCAGGCAAGGGCTCTAAGGCTCTCCCCAAGGGGTGAGAGGGTGGGGAAGGCAGACTCAGGGCACATGCGCTGAAGGCCAGTGGAAAGCAGGGACCTTTTAAGAGTAGTGTGAAGGAACTAAAACACTGTCCTGTCTGGGGGTGAACAACGAGCCAGCTGTGTCCAAAAACTCAGGCCCCTGCCCGCCCCTGCCTGCCCCTGCCCGCTACTGCCCCCACCCCTACAGCTCTAGAGGACATCTTGGTAGAAAGGACGAGAGCAGAGGCAGGACATTTCATCCTGCCTGACTTGGGCCTGGAGGAGAGATGGGAACAGACACGTGCTGAGATTCAGGCAGGGGGCAGAAGGGAGGGTGGGGCTTCACACCTGCACACAGCTAGAAGGTCTAACTTTAGCTCTGCTCCTGGAGGAAGCCACACTCCCAAGTCGGACATACTCACCACCTTGGTCCCATCTTCCCACCAGGAAGGATCCCCTCAGGCCAGAGGTGGGACTCTGCAGAGCCTATGGCTTGGGGGCTGTGGGGAGGGGGCAAGAAGTCAGGCCATGGGGTCGGCAGTGCTCAACTCTGGTCTTAGAACACATGTTCTACTGTGTTCAGAACATCCCCAGCCTTTCTGGGTCTCCCTAGGATGCAACAGAATTCACTCTTTCTCTGACTTGCTGGCTAACACTGAAACATTTAACCAGCTATTATCTGTAGAATTCGATGGGGACCCCAGGAAGGAGTCGATGCTAGTGTGTGTGTCCCAGCACATAAGTAGAGGTCTGTCTTAGTCAGGGTTTCTATTCCTGCACAAACATCATGACCAAGAAACAAGTTGGGGAGGAAAGGGTTTATTCAGCTTACTTCCACATTGCTGTTGATCACCAGAGGAAGTCAGGACTGGAACTCAAGCAAGTCAGAAAGCAGGAGCTGATGCAGAGGCCATGGAGGGATGTTCCTTACTGGCTTGCTTTCCCTGGCTTGCTCAGCCTGCTTTCTTATAGAACCCAAGACTTCCAGCCTAGGGATGGCACCACCCACAATGGGCCCTACCCTCTTGATCACTAATTGAGAAAATGCCTCAAAGCTGGGTCTCATGGAGGCACTTCCCCAACTGAAGCTCCCTTCTCTGTGGTAACTCCAGCCTGTGTCAAGTTGGCACACAAAACCAGCCAGTACAGTGGGGCTATGCATGGATATAAGAACAACTGAACTGAAACCAAGGGAGAATTACTGAAGAACTTGGGAGGCAAAGGGCAGGCATTCAACCACAGGCTGGAAAACCAGAAGATTCGATATCTGAGTTTCCCCATGGTACCTCCTAAGTGGTGCCCGGAAGAGGCTCTCCTGGGAAGGGGCTCTGAGAATCAAGCAGTAATACGGTATGCAGCAACGTGTTCCGGTCTCAGAACTGCTTCTGCCTGGTGTGCAGCTTAACATCACACATAGCCTGCCCTTCACCTCCTCGCTGGTCTTCACCCGTCACCTGCAAGCTGATAACTGGCTACCCCTTATTAAGAACTCATCAGCCTGCACACCCTGTATTCTATCCTCAACTGATCCTCTCTGCTCCTGTATGAGGCCCTCATTCTCAAGGATGACAGCAGCTAAGGCTGCCCTGCTGAAGCGCGGGAAGATGGGATGGGTCCCCACCTCAGGCATACCCATCTCCCAAGCCTTGACCCAGCCACAGGCTACGGGCCTACAGGTGTGACAGGCCTTCTCCCCACCCTGGAGTGAATCACTACTGTCCCGGGGACTCGTTTCTGTATTGTGCATAAATTTATTATTGGTTTTGATTTGGTTTCATTGTTATTGAGACAGGGTCTCCCTATGTTAGCAGGCACTGGCTGGTCTTGAACTCACAGAGATCCACCTCGCCTGGAAACAAATATGAACTTACATGAAATGGGTGCCGTGTATGGTACTGGTTGCCGTGTAAGATGGATTCTGTATCGCCAGGCTCTCCCTTTTTGTCTCTATCACTGCTTTTTTTTTTTTTTT
>NW_022196906.1:113331662-113346512 GCF_008632895.1 Mastomys coucha | reverse complement strand
TTTTTTTTTTTTTTTAAACAAACACACTGAAGGCCTGTTTATTCAATCTGCAGTGCAAAGCTAAGAGGTGCAGCTAATGTGTCAGTGTTGGCTAAATAAAACTGGACTAACATGAATGTGAACTCGTTTGAGGTGGGTAGAAACTGTACCAAGGAGCTTTAACAGTTGGCGTATATAAAACTCCCCCTCGTGATCCACACACTGATATGCATGGTGAGGTGCTGATCTGACAGCTGGTCAGCTGAAAGACCTGGAGCAGCTTGTTGGAATATGAGGTACATCTGACTGCTTTACTGGGAAAAGCCCTGTACGCACCCATAAATCAGCTGCTCCCAGGTCTTTGTGAGCTTCCTACCCTGAAAGGACCTCAGGTAAAAGCTAGTATCAGCCAGGAAGGTGAGGGTGTGGGGGAGCAGCCTGGAGCCCCGCCCTGGCGCTCATCACAATCAGCGTTGTTTTTAAACGACATATCCCAGGGCTGTCGAGGTGGCTCAGTGGGTACACAAGCATGAAGACAGAAGTGCCAACTCCTCAGCACACATAAAGCCATACATGGCAACACGTGTCTGTACACAGCACGTCTAAGGCACAATGGGGGTTACAGAGGCTGAACCTCTAGAAACTTTCAAGCTGCCTAGTCTGGTGTACACAGCAGGA
This sequence comes from Mastomys coucha, assembly GCF_008632895.1. NCBI lineage: Eukaryota > Metazoa > Chordata > Mammalia > Rodentia > Muridae > Mastomys > Mastomys coucha. The sequence continues at coordinate 113,345,855 of NW_022196906.1, read as the reverse complement.
CACAAGAGACTACGTCAGCAAACTAGAAGGCAAGGGCTGACAGCTACGGTCAGTCTCTGATCACCACACAGTGTGGCAGGCACTGCCTCAACCACACACAGTGTGGCATGCACTGCCTCCCGTCCATACACATCCACACACAAGGGCTGACAGCTACGGTCAGTCTCTGATCGCCACACAGTGTGGCAGGCACTGCCTCAACCACACACAATGTGGCAGGCACTGCCTCACACCCATACACATCCACACACAAGGGCTGACAGCTACGGTCAGTCTCTGATCGCCACACAGTGTGGCAGGCACTGCCTCAACCACACACAGTGTGGCATGCACTGCCTCAACTACACACAGTGTGGCATGCACTGCCTCACACCCATACACATCCACACACAAGGGCTGACAACTAAGGTCAGTCTCTGATCGCCACACACAGTGTGGCATGCACTGCCTCAACCACACACAGTGTGGCATGCACTGCCTCACACCCATACACATCCACACACACATACACAAACACAGGCCATGTGTGTGCTCATATGCACTCGAGTACACACCCACACACGTTTTTTTTTTTTTTATTAAAAAATGCAGATCTGGAGTTGGAGAGATGACTCAGTAGTTAAGAGCACTGGCTGCTGTTCCAAAGAATCTAAGTCCAGTTCCCAGCACCCACATGGCAGCTCACAACCATCTACATATAGCTCCAGTCCCAGGGCATCTGTCCCTCCTAACCTCCTTGGGCACTAGGGATGTACATGATACATAGACACACAAGTAAGCAAAACAGCCACACACACAAAATAATGTTAAAATGTAGACCCCAGCCTCATAGCAGATGTCCAGAATCAAAACCTCAAGGAGCAAGTGAAGGATCCATATATTTTTTTAAGTCAAGCAGATACACTGCTCTGGAGCAGTGCTTCTCAACCTTCCTCATGCTGTGGTGACCCCAACCATAAAATGATTTTTATTGCTACTTCATTAACTGTAATTTTGCTGTTATGTGTCATAATGTAAATGTCCACGTTTTCTGATGATTTTAGGTGACATCTGTGAAAGGCTCTTCCAAATTTTCCAAACGCCTCTGCTTCCCAAGTGCTGCGATTACAGACACGTACCAAACCTGGCAGAGAGTTTGTTAATTTTTTTTAAGATTTGATAGTATACTTTGGAAATAAGGAAGAATCCTTATTCATAGGCTACATTAAGTTCAAGTGCGAAAAGTGACCTGCCACACCTCAGCTTACTTCTTAGGGGGACAACAAATCAATTTTAAATAGTTCCAGGTCAAAGAGAGCCAGTGAGACAAAGCAGTGGGGGAAGAGCCAATCACTACACGCACCATTTCTGGAGGCTTGACATTCCTGACATACGGTAGAGGGAAATGAAGCTGCTAGTTTCCATGGAGTGAAAACGTGAAACCTGCTGACAGACAACCTCTGCTCTCCTGCCAAGCCGCAGGCTACAGCCTGCCTGTGAGCCCGTGGCCGCCCAGCCTAGCTGACTCTGGTGGAGATTAGACCACACTGACCCCTAGAGGTGCCCTGCTCACAGACCAGAGCAACCCTAACCCTACACTGGCAACGTCCCGAGATTCCATTGTCTTCAGTCACACCAGGTTCACGTCAAAGGGCAAAGCCCCCTGCTTGGCCTTCTCTAGTAAGCCACTGATTTCTAAATGTGAGGCTGCATGCAGGAAAGCCATACCCAGTGTGAGGCCAGACTCATCAGCTCCACCAGGACCAAGCAGAGTGAGACCCCGAGTGGAGGTGTGTGGGAAAGAGGCTCACAGCAAAGAAACGGGGTAAATGTCAAGGGCCAAGCAGGAGCAAGAACGACCATATCAGGGCACGGTTAGGGTGATCCACATATTACTTCTGTCACTATGACCAATCACCGGACAGAAGCAAGCAACTTCAGGAAGGGTTTATTTGATCTGATGTCACTGGGATTCCAGTTCACTATGGTGTGGGAGCATGGCACCAGGAATGGCTGTCTCCAGAGGTTGGAGTGCTGAGGCAGAGGATGTTTACATGGAGGCAGACAGGAAGCAAAGCACACAGGCCAGAACTAAGGGGGGTTAACCTTCAAAGCCTGTTTCTACTGACCTACTTCCACCGGTCAGGCCTCCCCTCCCAAGAACTGCACAGCTTTCTCAGGTGCACAGGCTGGGTGTTGGGCGGGACACATGTTAGACCCTGGTCATTCACAGGCTGTTAACAGGAAGTCTGCTACAAATGGAGTGAGCTCCACAATACCTCAGAGGAGGCAGGGCACACAGGTGACATAGCAACACACAGGATCATGCCAGTGTCAGGCTACAAACTGAGCGAAGCTCTGCAGGAAGCCACTCCCTCAAGAGCAGACTGCTTCTCCTGTGGGGCACTGATCAAAGGCGGGAGAGAAGGGCGGAGGTTTCTGCTGTTTAAGATGTAAGTGCAGAGGTGGCAGCACACCATTCAGGGGCTGGCACCTTCTCCCTGACCTCTAACTTTCAGGAAGGCTTTTGCTGTGCTCAACTTTGGCCAACAGCCTTAGTCCAGAGACCAAAAAATTTGAAGATGTCACTAGAAATTAAGAAAGATTAAGAATTAAGTAAAGAATTAAGTAAATAAACACATCTTGAAAAAAAAAAGATTAAGAATTAAATCTCCTACCCAGAGACAGGGACTTCCCACAGCAGAGCCCACCAAGCCTGGTCATTCTCAGACCAGGAACTGGAAGGGTAAATGGCCCAGAAGGCTCAGCCCAAGAACCCAAGGGAAGCCACTGAGGTAACAGATAGAGACCCCATCCAGATTTGGCTGCTTACAACGTTTGTCTCTGGCACATTTAATACTCAAGTGAGGCCCAGGAATCTGCTGCATTGGAATCCAGAAAATACATACAGGGGCCACAGTGACCCAATCCAGAGGAAATTCTAAGTGTTTGTTTTGAGTACTCTTAATGACAATGTTCAGAGGACAATTCAACCATCAGTGTTGTATACCAATAAACATTTCACACATAAAAACCAAGATCGGGCTTAAGAGCACTGGCTGCTCTTGCAGAGAACCCGATTCAATTGCAGAGAATCCAGCATTCACATGTGGCTCAGAACCATCTGTGATTCCATTTCCAGGGTATCCAATGAGCTCTTCTAACCTCTGAGGGCAACAGGCACTCATGTGGTATCATAGATGCAAACAGGCAAAGCACTCATAGAAATACAGATTCAAAAAAAAAAAAAAAGGCAGTCAGGCGTGCTGTCTTTTTGGTTTGTTCTTAGTTCTGTCTCACAATGGCCAGGTTATTTCCTAAGAAATAAAATCCCAAGCTACAGAAACTTACTGATACAGACAGGACTCTGCTGAGCAGAGGGAGCAGGGGAAGCAACTCCAGGGCCAGCAGCCATCCAGGTGGGCAGAGGGGAGCATGGCCACGGGAGGGAGCTCGGCTGCGTGAACACACAGTGCCAGCCTGGGCCACAGCCAGGAGGAGCCCCAGCCTCCTTCCCAGGGCTCCTGGAGGAAACACTCAGGCCCCACCATCACCTCTCTTCTGAGGAGAGAAAGTAACAGATTCTTTTGGTCACAGTGACATTTTGGCTTCCTATCCTTAGACGAACTGGCACAAGTTAACGGGGAACAGGAAGGTAAAGCAGAGTGGCGTTAAGCAGCCACTGTGTTCTACACCCGGCTGTCTCTTTTTATCCAAATGAAGGAGCAGAAGAGGGTCAGCATAGCCTTCCTGTCTTTACTGCAAAGCCATGGCATTTCTATCAGAGCAAACACAACGCCACAAAGATCACTCTCGTACTGCTTGGAAGACAGTGGCAGAGTGGCAGATTCAGACAAATCCTTTTGCCCGGAAGCTACTAGGCTGTGTGTACTCAGGACAGCTCCAGATCTGTATGAACCAGTCTGGAGGCCAGCACAGACAGCAGCTGATCTTTCCCCTGGGAATGAGCTGGTCTGGACCTTGGGCCGAGGCTACACCTACCTGTGGTGTGCTGTCCCAGCAGACAGCAGGACCAGAGGCACCCGGTGACTCTCAGCACACACCTTTCTTGGGCTCCTTTAGAAAGGCCCCCAGTGAAGCAAGAAACATACTTATCTGGCACCATGTGATCCCTGGAGGGAACCACAGGCTCTGGTTAAACCCACAAGTACCTCTACCACTCAAAGACCTACTGTTCCTTCCCACGGAAGTGAAGTGTTCAGTCTTCTGAAGGGACAGACCCTTCTCACCAGGAGGGCCTTAGCACCACAAACAGCCATGGATGCCGGGACTTGAGTCAACCCCATCTAACTTTGTCTTGACTCTGAGGCACCCTGGATGACTTCTGTAGAACACCACTGGGGAAGATGCAAAGTTCTCTGAGCCTCATCTTCCCCACAGGAAGGTGGGACAGCGGGGTTTGCACAGGGACGAGCAGTCATCAGATGCTCGGATACAGACAGATGGGAGGACTTGAATATCATGAGAAGAGCACGTGAATCATAGTGTATTTGTGCAGGAGAAGAGCGGAGTTTTAAAACCATCTCAGCCAACTCAGATCCTAGTAAAGGAAAACACTGAGTTTTGAGCTAGTGAGTCTTTGGTCAGGATTCCATCATTTCTTGAGAATAAATCTGTTCGTTATAGGTGCTCAGTTCACACCCAGATGCACACTAGGGCTGCTTTTCCAGCTGGTTATGGGTGCTCAGCTCACACCCAGACGCACACTAGGGCTGCTTTTCCAGCTGGGTGTCCTTTTGCTCCTTGGCCTTCAGTTCCTCCAGCTTTTTCCCATAGCGACTCAGGAAGTAATCATCAGGTTCCACCCCAGAGCTCTTCAAAGCTTCTAGAACCTTCTCCAGTCTAGCCACAGACCGGGCTCCATCAATCTTCCTTGTGCTCAGGTACAGAGTGAATTCCTGGAAACCCAGGAGCTTGCAGGTGTCGACAGAGCAAATATTCTGGATGTCCCTGGTTCTATCCAGATGGGGGAAAAACACCAGACCTGACATCTTCTCTAGGTCATGGAGGCTCACCTGGAACTCCGTTAACTGGGACTGGAACCCGATGGCTTTATTTGGCACAACAAAGGCCCCCAGTGCCAGCGGCTCCGTAGATTCCGGGCTTCTCCGAGCCAGGATCACCTTGTAAAGGTGTGAGGGGACCGCCACGTTGTCCTCACCAATCACCTAAAAACAGAGCAGCCCAATTAGTGCATTGAGCTGTGCCAATAGCTTCCAAGGTTTTGCTCCCACATCTTTGTAGATACATTGCAGGAAATGGCCTGTGAGCAGCTTCACTGTAGCCAACACTTCAACCAGGTGCCAAGGAATCCAAAGGCATTTAAACAACAGGTGAGTACTGACCAGTTCTAACTAGTCTTTAAAATACTGTTACCTCCGTGGGCAGTGGCTCCAGGCTTTAATCCCAGGACCCCAGAGGAAGAAGCAGGCGGATCTCTGAACTCAAGGCCAGCCTGGTCCACAGAGTGGCCAGGATAGCCAGGGCTACACAAAGAAACTCGGTCTCAGGGACTGGAGAGATGGCTCAGTGGTAAAGAGAACTGACTACTCTTCCAGAGGACCTGAGTTCAATTCCCAGCAACCACACGGTGGCTCGCAACCATCTGTAATGGGATCTGATGCCCTCTTTTGGTGTGTCTGAAGACAGCTACAGTGTGCTCATATAAATGATAAATAATAAATCATAAAAAAAAAAAAAGAAACTCGATCTCAAAAAACTGAAATAACAAAAACCACGATGTTACCCCAAAGGGCAGGGGTCATAGTATGTCCACAGGACAGAGGACGAAGGAGTGCCACAAGCAAGCACCGAACTTCCAGTGGGCGAGAGCTGTCACTTCCTCTTCATCGGCTAGTCAGAACTCTGAACACTCTAAACATAGAAATGAAAGCTGCTGGCTTCAGCACTCCCAGCTCTTACAGCGAGAGCAGCAAACTCCCCAGGAAACAACAGCCAGCCAGCCAGCGCAGCAACACAACTCTCTAGATTACCTCAATCGTCACTCACTTTTTACAAGTATTACATGCAAGTGCTTTTGCTTAGTTCCAAATGCTCCTGGACTACCAAACATTGAACTTCTAAATTATGTTGTCAAAACGGACACTGTAGAAAAGTAGCCACACAATGAGGAAGGCAGAGGCAGAGAAACAAGCTGCTCTGTAGGTTGGCCATATTAATGAAATAACAGTATTATGAAGCCTCTTCAAATGTCCTTCCAATATGCTTAAAAGCCTCCATCTGTTGTCTAAAAAACAAAAGCGGAATGTCCATTTACTTAATGGTGCCCGATAAAATGACAAGACCCAACTGAGCATGCTCGAAGTGCCCCGTGCAGGCCTTCGCTGCCCTCAGTAGGTTTTCTCTCCTGTCAGACAAGTCTATCTGCAGGTTAGATCCCGTCAGGATCCAAATAAGGCGGCGAGATGAAAGCAAAAAAAAGAGGTTTTTTCTGATTTTTACAAACTCCTATCCACACTGCACATAGCCCAGAACTCCATGGTCTGTCTGTCACACATTACCACAGCCAGCTCCAGGACTTCAAGGAAGACCCTGCCACAGGATCTACAACAATTGCCTTTGAACATATTGAAAGTGGTTGGTTGGTCAGGGCTCAGACAGAGCGGGGTTTATGAAACCACACTGTTCACAGGTTCAAGATTCTCCCCTCCTCCCCCCCAGGAGTGACTTGTACAGCTAAAATGTGAGCTCGTCAAAACCAAAGGATGGGAAGGCAAGCGGCTGTTCACACCCAGGGTCACAGAGCCCCAGCAGATGCTAACGGTGCTCTGGTCCCAAGCCTAGCACAGTGAAGGTGTCCCAGCACCCGGGTGAAAGCGGGAGGGTCATAAGCTCTAGGCCATCCTTGGCTCAAGGCCAGCCCCGACTACGAATCTCATCACAAAGGAAAGAGGGGCAAAAGAACTTTGTTCTCAAGCAGCAGCAGCTGCAGGGCGAAATGCTCAACACGGTGGTCAGGTACTAAAACATGATAAATAATAAAAACAAGGAACCAGAATAACAACCAATAACAACTTATGGACCAGAACTAAGGACATAACTGCTATGGAGCCACATTCACAAGGCAGTGGGAAATGAGCTGCAAACATCCCAGTGGCTGGGACCCAGTTGGTAAGCCAACTCCTGGAGCCACCTGGTGGGCTTTCCGTGTCAATGCAAGGCAGCATAAAAACCTTGGGGATCCTTCTATACCATTCTCTTGACCATTTCTATCTTGTGGGCTCCTTGTCCTCAAACAAATGGCTATTTCAAAAATAATGAACTGGTCATGTTCACTGGCTGCCAACCAGCACTGTCAATTGAGTTCCTTCAATTCCAGTGAAAAGTACAGATATTTCACACTTCACAGCTTTACTTCATAAGTGCCGTTTCTATAGTTTTGGGGTTTTTAAACTCATGACAGTTTGAGGAACTTGAGTGCTGCAGTCCCGAGGGCATCGGGGATGCTGGGCACCAGTCTATCCCTCAGCTCTACCTCAGCCCTTGACAGAGGTCTATTCACAACCACAACATGTGACTCTCCTGGCTAAGACCTCCCCAGAGGGAAGTAGAAAACAAAATCCACTGTCGTTTTCTGAGTTAGCTGTCTGAGTCAGTCTAAGCACACCTAAAAGACACCATGCCTGCTTGGAAAGGAAATAACCCAGTGTTTGTTCCTTAATTTTGGGACCTAGAGCCAGGCAGTAGTGGTGGCTTTAATCCCAGCACTTGGGAGGCAGAGGCAGGTGGATTTCTGAGTTCAAGGCCAGCCTGGGCTACAGAGTGAGTTCCAGGACAGCCAGGGCTACACAGAGAAACCCTGTCTCAAAACAAACAAAAAAAACAACAAAACTTGAGACACAATGTTAAAATAATTAAGGATTCTTTTCCTCACAGGTAGCTCAGCAGTACATACAAGCGCTTACTCTAAGGAAGATCACTGCCAGACAATGTTCTTGGAACGCGCACACTGAAGCACGAGGCTCAGCTGACTGGACAGCCATCTGCTCAGCTTCCATTTTGCCATAAGCTACAACTCACAACCAGGATCCTTTCTTCATTTCTAAAACAGCACCAGCAAGCCTCAAATGCCCCTCACAGAACTGTTATAGCAATAGACTGATATGGAAAGAAAGAAAGGAAGGAAGGAAGGAAGGAAGGAAGGAAGGAAGGAAGGAGGAAGGAAGAAAGGAAAGAAGGAAAGAAGGAAGAGAGAAAGAGAGAGAGAAAGAGAGGGAGGGAGGGAGGGAGGGAATCTTCATCCTAAAAGGCAGGAGATAAGTGTGAGTTTGAGTTTGGGGTCATCCAGGCTATACCATGCGACCCTGATTCCAAAGGGGTAGGGGTTATGATGGTGCATAGTTATAACCCTAAAACCTTGAGGTGGGGGCAGGAGGATCAGGAGTTCAAGGCCAGCCAGGGCTATATGAGACACTGCTCATATAGCAACATAAAACAACAACAACAACAACAACAACAACAACAACAAAGATTTCAAAATCATCAAGACCTATTTTTTTAAAAACCTATTTTTTGAAGTAGATGTCATTTAGAAGACAGGTTTGGCAGAGGTAGAGTGGGGGAACATGGGCTCCAGCAAGATTAGGGCAGTTAAAGGTCAACACTGAGAAATCAAGTTGAAGACCAATGACTGCAGACAAAGGATTTCTGTGGCTTAACAGGAACCAAGCTTTTACTACCAGTACATCAGTAACAAAGCTTTTCACAGAAGATTTGGCATAAAAGTGCTTTACAAAGGAGATGGGTGTTGCTATTAAAACACTCAGGAACCCTGAACCCTTGTCAAGGTTAACAAAAACTGAAAACTAACCAACTGGAAATGAGTGGAAAATACAACACATATGACAGCTAGAAGACGGACCCACATGTAAGTTGGTCGTTTCCCAAAGACTGGCTGGAGTGTGGCCTTCCTTCTCAGTGACAGAAACAACACCATATCCCCGTCTTAGCACAGAGCAACCCCAGTTTCAGAAGCTGGCAAGAAAGAATAGACTTAGCCTGCTGCCTGCAATGTCATAGCTACCCTGTCTTGACTGACATTCTTAAGATCATGTAGTGACAGACACCATGCCCAGTAAGATGAGGAAGAAAGACCAAAAATAAAGCTGCCCCGACACACTGAGAGACCACGCCCTTAAACCGACAATTGTGTGGAAGAGAAAAAGAAGCCGGACGGTTTGAAAACCACGGGATCCATGCACACCTACAAGGACCGGAACAGACAGGAGGGGGAAGTCAACAGGAGTGTCTGTCGGTCAGCTCCACAGCTCTGGGCAGGCACCTGCTGGTAAGGCTGCTAAACTGAATAGGGCCTCCACCTGCTGGGAACCGCTCCAGGCCGTGAGTAGATTCGTAAATGAGCAAACATTCCCTAGATTTCACAAAGGTGTCTCTTCTCCTACCAGGGTGCCTCCAGACTCCTGGGGCAGGTTTCCGACTTCCTCCCTCCCTGGGAGTAACTGGCAGAGATCTGGAGCTTCAGACTCTGCTCACCTTACCACCAGCACTCTCCTCGGATTGCTTACAGTGTTCACATCCAAATCTTCAGGTAAGCTTCACTTGTCTGGACTCTCTTTCAGAACGGCACATCAGAGAAAGCACATGGGCAGCCACAGCTATGGTAACAGCAACTCTGATTCGAGCTGGCAGATGACTCGCTTCTGATAAAATCTCTGCTACTCACCCTCCCTAAGGGCTGCGTGCACTCAGTTCTAGGGTGCTATGATCCATCTTCCCAGATCCCAGTGGACATTTCTGCTTGGCTGGAAGGAACCCTCCTGGCCCATTTTCTGCTATTTCTGCATGCTAGCAGATACCCCTGGTAACTGGCCTCCACTGAGAACGTCTTTCATTACTGACAGACTGATGCTCTGCACTGGACACTCAGTTATCCCTGTGGCACAGACCTCGGACAGCCTCAAAGGACAACGCCCTGACTGAGCACCAGGTGTGGGAAAAGACAGGTCCAGGCTTGGATCTCGCCTTGTAATGAGGAGCTGTGTGACCTGGAGTTGACCCCTGCAATCCTTGACTTTCCTGTGTGTAAAAGAACAGCTGCAACCTCCTGGTGAGGGTTGTAGTATGATGCCCTCACTGCACGCCAGAGTCTACTCACGCACACGCTCGACACCTGCACAGCACCTAGGATGCACCCCACGCTGGCTGTGTACGTTCTCCAGGACAGAGTGTGTGCAGCTGAAAACAAGCAGCAGTCTTAAACAAGCCACGGGATTCGGAATCATCGTGCCTAACTGCCAAGCACCGCCCCGGAGCGGGAGCTCACGGTTCATACTGTTCCTTGAGAGGAACAGACAGCTCTTGAGAGCTGTGCAATGCGCCAGCATTGCCCACAAACGCTTGATACTTCTAAAAGGTCTCACATGCTAGAGAACTGCCTAGATTTTGGCTGCTCGTTCAGATTTCTGCAACAAGCCCAGTCCCTCATCTCTTCTGCCTCCTCTGAACAAATGCTCACTGCTTCAGCAAGGCTACCCTTCCCCTGCTCTTCCAGTCTCATCTTTCCTCAAATGTGCTTTCCTAAGTGAGACTACAAGCTTACACATGTGCCTGTGTGTGAATACATATACTTTTTTTGCCCAATTAAATTGATTTTTTTCTTTTATTGAAAATTATCTTTTTTTCACATTAATACATCCTGGCCGGGTGGTGGTGGCGGCGGCGGCGGCGGCGGCGGCGGCGGCGGCGGCGGCGGCACACGCCTTTAATTCCAGTGCTTGGGAGGCAGAGGCAGTTGGATTTCTGAGTTCAAAGCCAGCCTGGTCTACAAAGTGAGTTCCAGGACAGCCAGGGCTACACAGAGAAACCCTGTCTCAAAAAAAAACAAAAAAGAAAAAAAAATCTACATCCTGATTATGGTTCCCCTCCCTCTACTCCTTCCAGTTCCTCCCCAACTCCCTCACATCCAGATCCACCTCCTTTCTGTCTCTCATTGAAAACAAATGGGCTCCTAAGGGATAAGAAAAACAAAAATTAAGATAAAACAAACCCAGCAAATTGGAATAGGGCAATAGAAACATAAGGAAGGAAAAGAGCCCAGGAGAAGGCACAAGAAGCAGGCGCAGAAGCACTCACACCTCCTGGAAGCGTCCTGCTCTACGACCTCCCCACCCACTCCTCGTCACCACTGACTGCACAGAACCATGCTCTCTGAACTGCAACTTCAGCTTCTCCCTCACTTCAACTGGTCCTCCCCAGGAGACCAATCCTGCCTTCTCACCCTCCTCCCTCTTCAGTGGTGCCTTACCATTCACTTTCTCTGTATGGCCACCTTTCTACTCTGTGTGAGAAACACCCAGAGCTTCAGTTAAATGTGCTGAATGGCTGACGGACGTCCAGCTACATGAGAGGTGAACTCCGAGGCCTGCCTGATCCCAAGGGTCCCAGAACAACCTGGGCAACACAGCAAAACTGTCTCTACAGTAAGGAGATGAATGTACTGAAAGAAAGAGGAGGGGTGCGCGGGAGGGAAGGGACCCTAAAGGACTCCGAGAATAACGCCTTCAAGAACCTACTAATCTCTCTTTGTGAAAGGCAGGAGGTTAAATGACCAGAACCATCTGAACTAGAAAGTAAAAGCACCCAGAGACAAGTGCATCTCTGTGAGTTCGAACCCAGCCTGTTCTGCAGAGTGAGTTCCAGGACAACCAAGGCTACAATGGAGAAGCCCTCCCACCAAAAAGAAATGAAAGGCAAAGCACATGACTACACTCTCAGAAACAGCACTGGTGGCTCCCTGCGCCCTTCGCCTTCCCCTGTGTCTGTCGTTTGTCATGCTTGTCTCTCAAGTGGCACTGACTTAATGACATAGAATTACATCTACTTCTCTACAGGTCCAAACACACAACGTACACACACAGTACTATAAATGCTGGCTTTGTATTTTTCAATAGACCCAACAGTATAATCTCAGGACCCAAGAGGCTCTGAACTGGAATGCGTAAGATGGAAACGGCCAGGAACCTAGGAAGGGTTGAGATGGGGGTGAACATGTGTACCCCATCTGTGGGCAGACCCTCCTCTACGAGCTGCTCATCAATGCATTTTGTTACAGACTGTCAGATACACCGCAGTATTGCTTAGTGAACAGGGTTTTCCTCGTATTTCAATTAACTGTTGCTTATTAGTTAATTTTTAGTTTTGCTTTTTTTTTCAATAAAATTATCAATTTATTCTCATTCTAGTAGAGAACTTACATGAGGTCTCCTAATCACTAACATTACCAACTACTGTGCAAATGACACATTGTGTCATCAGCCAAAACCCTCTCTGAGGTGTGTGTCACACAGGAAGCCTCTGATCACACCTCTGCTGTAGACAAAGCAAAGTCTATGACCAGCAGAGACTGGCGTTGTGCTGAGGTGCAAGTTATATAAAAATGGGCACTCCTAGACAGGAAATAACAGATAATAAATGACAAATCAGAGGATAGCCATCTTTAATCTGAAATAGAAACAATCAGTAGAAAGTCCAGCAGGGTGACATCTGTCATCCTGGCACTGGAAAGCAGAGGCCTCTGCTGTTTTAGGCCAGCCTGGGCTACATGGTGGGGTTCTACCCCAAATAAAAAGAGACCCCTGAGATGACTCAACAGGTAAAGGTGCTTGCTGTGTAAGCCACAGTGACTCAAGCTCAAACCCGGGACCCCTGTGAAGGTGGAAGAACAGACTCCACATGCATGCACACACATTGAGGAATGCCATTTGCAGGTGTACACCTCCCTGCCCCATGACAGGCCTGCGAGGAAAGCTCTGCCAATGTAAACATCAGTAAGCACTGCACATTAAAGACGTGCAATGGTAAGGGCTCAGAAGCCCAGAAAATGAAGATCTAGGACAAGGAAGGCTTCAAGATAAAAACAAAAGCCAAGACCCTCCTCAAAACACACCCTCAGGAAGCCTGGCTGACCTCATGCATCCGATGACTGTGAGCAAGGCTGGCGGGTCTCGAGAAACTCTTCAGGCTACTTGAACCTCTTAAGCATCATCCACTGATAAACTGTCCACCAAGTTCCATCGCTGACAGCATCCCATGACCCAGTGCAATGACAACTGACACCAGAGAACATCATCTTTGTATTTCTTCAATTCTGAACTTCAAACAGACTCCATTCAAACTCCATTGCTCACCCAGCCCACAAGCTGTTAACACTTCCCTTGCTGGCTTTGTCACTGTCCTTTCTGTTGTCCCTAAACTTATTTAAACTAAGTTGCAGGCTCACTCCCTGATCTAAGAACAGAGACATTCACTGACATAGTTATAGACCAATTACCAACATCAGGAAATTGAGTCCCATCATCTGGTCTCCAAACCCCAAGCATGGTCCACATATCCCACACACCACAGAGCAGCCCTGCTTTCTATCTTCAAGACCACACTGCAGGTTTTCTTTCCATGTCTGTTACCCCTGCCCAGCTGGTTCCCTGACCTGTGTGTTCCTGGCAGGACCCACCTCTTTGATAGCGCACACACTCCTTCCCTGGGCTCTTCCTGCTGTTTCTACAATGGAATTGAACATTACTCCTTTTTTTGTTTGTTTTTTGAGACAGGGTTTCTCTGTATAGCCCAGGCTGTCCTGGAACTCGCTCTGTAGACCAGACTGGCCTCGAACTCAGAAATCCGGGATTAAAGGCGTGTGCCACCACCGCCCGGCTGAACGTTACTCTTTTTTTGCAGAAATGGCATTTTTACTAGTCAGTCAGACTGGTAAAGGGCATTTGTCATTTGGCTTGGAAGCTAGTTATCATTAAATGACTTATGGGATGATGAGCACACGCCCTGCTCCTCAAAAACTTCTACACTTTGGCATCCGCTAATGACATCTGCTTGAATAGCTTGTTACTGTGACAGCCACAAAAATGTTCCCTGAGTTTTCACTAGTGACAACTCTGCAGCTCATGTGAGTCGGGAGCGCTCTGGCCCGCGTGCTCACTCACCAGCGGTACGACTTAACTCAGCTATTTTATAGTCCATCTGGTTCTCATATTTAGTCACAGATACGGTAGGCCTGCCATCAGACTCAGGCGGCTTAACCCCCCCTCCTCCCAGCTCGCTCCCAAGTCCTTCTGATGGTCCGTTCGTCTGACTGCTTCCTTTCCTAGGGCACTCTGGCGGGAACCAGACACTTCTCTAAAGCGTGTGTGGGGGTGTGGTGGG
>NW_022196906.1:113314844-113331521 GCF_008632895.1 Mastomys coucha | reverse complement strand
AGTGTGGGGGTGGGGACGGGGGCGGGGATGGACTTAGCAAGAGGTGACTTTTAGAAGACAAGATCTGCTGGTGGCTAAAAGCCTGCACCACTGCTTTGAAGCCCTCTAAGCACAAAGAAGTTGGACACATATTTTTGTAAATTGTAGATTAGAAAATCATATCCAATAAGAAAAGCAATAAATAAATGAATGTTTTCCACTATTGAATTGGAACAACACAGATAACAAAAAAATAATAATAAAGCACACTAGAATAAATAAATAAAATGTATACTTTGTTTATCTTTTGGGGTATTGTTTCATTTTGTTATATTTTCTTGGTTTTGAGGGGTTTATTGTATTAGGTCTTTGTTTTTTTGAGAAAGAACTTAAACTTGGGTGTGTAGAAAGGGGAGATGATCTGGGAGAGAATATGATCAAAATATATTTAATTTTAAAAATCAATTTATACAATAAAAAATATGTAGCAAGACACTCTGAATTGAGTTCATTTTTCCTTTATGCTGTGTAAAATTATATCACAGAGCAGGTAATTTACCTTACGCTCTCAGTTTCACACACACGAAGTGTGAGTGAATCGTTTCAGGTTTATGGAAAGTCTTTCCCCATGGCAGAAGTAAGAGGATTTAGGCAAAGCCAAGAATAATTACATTTTCAAATTAAGATAACAGATAGCTTTAAGCACTTTGGCTCTAAGATTATTTAAAGAAAAATGAAATGAACAAGCTGGTGAGGAGAAGAGCCTGCCTTTTGCTTCCTTAAGCAGCTCCTAGAAAGACGGGACGCACGGGAAAACAGTAGGCGCCTACACCACACTGTGTGCCCAGACAGCACGCTCAGGCAAGCGCAGAGCAGCACCCCTCCGCCCCCCGAGTCTGCTCACGGATTTCCAGCTGCTCCCTAACCCTCTGATCACACACTCTGGCTGCTTAACCAAACACCTGCCCTATTCCCAAAACTAAGTGTCCCTCCCCTGCATGGTGGCACAGTGCCACTCTCCTGGCACAATGCTCAGGGCGCCTCTCCACAGAGATGCAGTCACACTCTTGGGAGAGCCCTCCGCCCTCTAAGACGCTCCTCGGGAGAAGGTCCAAGAACACTGGAGCCTTCCACAGCAGTAGGTCATCAGTCTGCCTTGACGTCATTACAAGTTGTCATACACTTAGTCTACTCTCTTCAGTCCCTAAGTGTTCCAGTGTCATGAACGTAAAAAATGAGAGGGGCTGGAGAGATGGTTCAGCAGTTAAAAGCACTGACTGCTCTTCCAGAGGTCCTGAGTTCAATTCCTAGCAACCAGACGGTGGCTCACAACCATCTGTAATGAGATCTGATGCCCTCTTCTATAGTGTCTGAAGACAGCTACAGTATACTCACGTAAAAATAAATAAATAAATCTTTAAAAAAAAGAGAGAGAGAGAAACTCTTCGCCACAGCTGGGTGGTGAACGCCTCCCTTTCGGTGTCAGCGCCTTGAAGTGGACGGCTGTTTTTAACCCTCACTGGATCCTATAACCCTAATAGGAGGCACCTGATAGATAATGCTGGATACATGACACTAGGAAGCAGAGAACTGAACGAGGTTACGAGTTCATGGGACAGCATGTGCTGGAATGTTCCATCCCTACCTGGTAACTAACTGTCTTCGTCCCGTCATTCCTAGAATGAGGTAAGGTTAAAGGTCCTGATACTATCCAAACATCTTCAAATCTCTCCGTCAGCTCGCGACAATACATCTCTATTCTGAAAAACAAACCGGAAATAATGTTTTATGCTCACAGGCATACACGAAAGAAAGCAGGAAGCTACCCCGTCCCTAGGAAAGACTCTTCAATGAGACAGCTCATTTAACAAGTTGACTTAGGGACAGCCACAGTGGCACACACCTTTAGTCCCAGCGCCCAGAAGGCAGAGGCTGGAGGACTGGGTTAGACACCAGTCTTGTCTACATAGCGAGCTCCAGGGCAGTCAAGGCTACATAGTGAGACCTTGTCTCAAAACACAATAATTCTTTTTTAATTGAGAACAGTATGAAGCCTGTAGCTATGCACCCTAACTGCGCAAGCTCATCCCATCTGAAGCTGAAGGTAAGGCTTATACCAAGACGTTTCTCAGACCACGTCTCCTGTACTTACCCATAAAAGTCAAAAGCTAAACTTTAATTCTCCAAGTTACAGCTATTTCTAGAACGTGTATTCTGAAAGACTACTGGACCAGATGATCATCGCTCTTCTGCCTCCCATCACTGGGGTGCATCTTTCCTAAAAGGCTAAGGACACTAGAAACACGGACTCTCTTATTTAGCTTAACACAGTGGACGCTTAGCTTCTGGCCATCCCGTTCCCAAGATGGAGGCTCATGACAGGGCAATATGCACTCTTTCAACTGCACTGTGCGTGATCTACAGGGGATGGAGACCCCGGCCACCACTTCTCCCAGAGCGTGGATGCCTAGTTACAAGGTGAAGTGCTCCTCTCTACCAAGGTCTCCCTTGGGAGAATGAAACATGAAAAGGCTCCCGTAGGTGAGCGGTCACCTCACAAGGTCACTTCACAAGGAAGGAGAACCCTGTCCAGAGCTTTACCAAGCTGAGAGGGGAGTGAGGAGACCTGTGGGTTAAACTGGAACCTAACTGAATCGCTGTGGCAGAGACACTCGGGGATCTGAAATCAGTCCAGCAGGCACTAAAGAGTTACTGCTCATTTGTTAAGTACAGTAGGTTAAGTGCTGTGGGCTACATTTTAAAACAAGGCTTTTCTCCTAAAAATCTCCATTTATAAAGTCGTATCTTATAGTGTGAGCAGGTGGTCGGGATTACAGTACATAGATGAAACAGATGGGCCCCGACTTAGGAAGTCTTTACAGACTCACTTCATGGTTCTGTGTGTGACTATCTGCACAGAGAACAGAGAGGGTGTTGGCCCCTGGGCTGCCTGGGACAGGCACTGGGAAGCAATCCTGCCTTCTGCAGGCTCCCAGCCACAGCTGCCTCTCTAACCCGGACGTCTTTTAAGTAGAGGACATGTTCTTAATAGTTATTTCTTTTTAGATTTACTCATCTTTTTATTTAACATGTGCATTTTACCTGCATGTAAGTGTACTATTCAGTACCTGAAAAGGACCCTGGATCCCCTGGAACTAGCAACAGAGCTGTGAGCTGCCACATGGCCCTGGATCCCTGGAACCAGCAACAGAGCTGTGAGCCACCACACAGTCCTGGAGCTGTGAGCCACCACACGGCCCTGGAGCTGTGAGCCACCACAGTCCTGGAGCTGTGAGCCGCCACACGGCCCTGGAGCTGTGAGCCACCACACAGTCCTAGAGCTGTGAGCCGCCACACAGCCCTGGAGCTATGAGCCGCAACACGGCCCTGGGAACCGAACCCAGATCCTCTGGCACAGCATTTTCTTTTCTTTCTTTTGGTTTTTTGGTTTGTTTTTGTTTGTTTGTTTGGTGGTGGAGATGGAAGGCAAGACCCCTGTGCACTTGAACCAAGCAGTCTACCAATAAACTACCCCCTTAGCCGTACTCTGAACTATGAAATATTACATAGGAGAAGCACACCTGCCTTGGTAAGACCACCTGGTCAAGTTAGCAATGCCAGAAGCAGCAGAGGGCTCAGCAGTTTCACAGTGTCCACCACTAAAACGTTGAACTGTACCACACCAAAGCTTTTCTCTTGCAAAGCCCAGAAGCAGACCAGGCGGGGTAGTGCACATGTGTCATCTCAGAAATCACAAGCTGGAAGCCAGCCTGGGCAGCTGACAGTGCCTCCCCTGCAAAGCTCAGGAATAAAGCGCCTTTCCAGGACGCACGGCTCAGTTGCTAGCAGGAGTTATTATCTTTAGTAGTTTCTCGAAAACTGACTTTTGAGCAGTAGCACATGGACCAGAGAGGTAGGCAGGCTGTCTCAACACAGCAGAGGGCAGCCGTTCAGCCAGGACGGCGCCTGAGGAGTGAACAGAGACAATACACGCATGCTGGCAATCCAGCACACCACCCACCATCCACACCTACCTATTCCAATAGCCGGAATTATTATCAAAATTCTGAGGCACGATATTAGAAAGGTAAAAGGTTTCTGCCATGGCTTCCTGTGAAGGGAGAAATGAAACGGTGTTATTCTAGAATGCCTTCGCTCTAGATTAGCTCTAACAGCTAGTCTCTACACTACCTGCTCACTGGCGCTGGAGTCCAAGCCACAGCCCCACTCAGCCCGCAGCCCAAACCCACTGATGCTTGTTTAAACAAAGACATCAATATTCTAAGACAGAAAAGTAACCCCTCCAGGCCAGTGAGATGGCTCAGCAGGTGAAGGCGTGTGCCCCACAGCCTCCTTACCCCACATACAGATGAAGGGAGGAACAAACTTTATGTCCTCTGGCTTCCACATACAATCCATGTATACACACACAATATACACAAAATAACACACACACACATATATATATATATATATATATATATATATATATATATATAGAGAGAGAGAGAGAGAGAGAGAGAGAGAGAGTGTGTGTGTATGTATCCTGGGCATGGTGGCACGTGCCTATCATCCCAGCACTGCAGAGGTTAAGGCATAGAGATAAGAAGCTTGAGGTCATCCTAAGCTACATAATGGGTTCTAGGCCAGCCTGGGCTACATATGTCTCAAGAAGTAGTAGTAGTAGTAGTAGTACTAGTAGTAGTAGTAGTAGTAGTAGTAGTAGTAGTAGTAATAGTAATAGTAATAATAAGGGCTGGTGAGATGGCTCAGTGGGTAAGAGCACTGACTGCTCTTCTGAAGGTCCTGAGTTCGGATCCCAGCAACCACATGTAATGAGATCTGACGCCCTCTTCTGGTGCGTCTGAAGACAGCTACAGTGAATTACTAGCGAGCGGGGTGGAGCTCAATTGCCAGCAGCCCCAAGATGGCTCACGGCCAGCTGTACAGCTACAGTGTACTCATACACATAAAATAAATAAATAAATCTTAAAAAAAAAGAATGCCATAATTTAAAAAAATATATAGTAATAATAATAATAATAATAATAAATAAAAACTATAACACAAGCAGTTCAGTGTGTCCGGCTTATCACTGACAGTATCCACCCAAACACATGTGTATAAGCTCCAAGGACTAAAGGCCTCCAGGGAAAATGAGAATAAATTTGGGCTTTGCAGAGCAAAGGTCAACTTCTAGGAACTTTATTTAAGAGGTGTGAAAACCAAATTTTAGTTCAAAAGCAGTAGAGAAAGCGTCCCTTTTCACTCAGTTTCTGGCCACTGTAATGCACTCTCTCTGCACATGTAATCTATGTGCACAGAGCTCTGCCTTGCTGACTGGCCAGCCACCGCCGCTGCCAGCAGCCTGGTGGCCACAGGGCAAACTAACTGCTGCTGAGTTCCAACTTTTCTTCATCTCTGAAACTTCTCAAAATAAAAGAAAAATGAGTTTAGGGGCTAGGTGTAGCTCAGTGATGAAATGTTTGTTTAACATGCGCAAGTTAAAATTAAAAGTGAAGTCCAAGACCTGACACCCTCAGACAGACATACATGTGGGCAAAATACAAATGAGCATAAATTAAAATTTGAAAAAGGTACCAAAATAACAGAAACAGCCAAGGACACTCTCAAGCTTTGCAATTTGGTTCCTAGATCATCAGCCACACAAGCTCATCCTCTCCAAAGCATGCCTACACTGGAAAACTTGTTATTTCCTGCCGGGGCCATGTGACCTCGTGACCAGCCACTTCCAATATAGTCTTCATTGAGGGCGCTGAAGGCTGAAGGGACAGTAGGATCCGGCTTGAATTTACAGTGCTTTCTGTCCGCATCACCTGAAGAAGAACACACAGAATGGTTATCAGTGGGTGCTCTGAGGCGGGCAGGCTAGCTAGTGTGGGAAGGGACAGCTTCGAGCGGCTGGCGTCAGGGACCACATGCATGCCTCAAGTGCCTAAAACAGTTCAGATATTCCATGTGAGCTTGTCAAGGTTGGCCTAGGACAGGAAGCTGCTTCTCCACAGTGAAGCTCCCTCCCTCTCGCTCTCTGACTCTGGCCTTTGCAGTTAAAGGGAAACTGCCCTGGGCCGCATGGGGAGGAAAAAGGTAAGTGATAGATAGGAGCAGAGAAAACTTCACCAGCAAAACTCTATGAAGCGGAAGCACCATTACAGAGCTCTCAGCATAGATCCCGGGAGCACACACAAGATCAAACCAACAAAGGGGCAGGTCACGAAGTCCCTCTTCTCACCGAGGAGCCACTGAAAGGGACAGCCAGGTTTTCAAGAAGGCTGCCCCCCCGAAAAAAAGCAACCCACACTCCAGTGTATATATGACAGCACTAAGTGGCGGGGGCAGGAGTGGAGGGGGCAGGAGTGGAGGGGGCAGGGGATGTTAAGAAAAAGAAGAATACATGAAATTATAAGGAAATATTGTGAAAGGCACAGGGTAGAATTGAAGGGGGGGAGAGGGGGTGGACTTGATCAAAACCCATTACGTGCCTATACGAAACTCTCACATATGAAACAAAACATTCATTTATGAAGCATTCATATATGAGATAATTAAAAATAGACACTTGTGTACTGTGTTCCTATTCTGGCAAGCTTATTTGTACTGAGTTAATGGATAAAGGATACAGAGAGACACAAAGGCCTGTTCTGGACATGCTCAGCAGGGGAGGATGCCTATAGCTTCTCTACTGGCTCGGAGGCAGTAACAAAATAAACATCTAAGGTAGGAATTCCACCCAGAAACTCCTAAAACAGATTTCTGACTGGGATGAATGTTTGTAAGCAACGTGGTAGTTAGAATAAGAACGGCCTCCACAGGCATGTGTACAAGCGTGCTAATCTCCCCCATGGACCCATGAGAAGGACTGGGGGTGTGGCCTGCCTCACTGGAGGGGCAGTGCTGCTGGGAGAAGGATTGGGGGGTGTGGCCTGCCTCACTGGAGGGGCAGTGCTGCTGGGAGAAGGATTGGGGGGTGTGGCCTGAGGGTGGACATGAGAAGGATGGGAAGGACTGGGGGTGTGGCCTGCCTCACTGGAGGGGCAGTGCTGCTGGGAGGATTGGGGGATGTGGCCTGAGGGTGGACATGAGAAGGATGGGAAGGACTGGGGATGTGGCCTGCCTCACTGGAGGAGCTGTGCAGCTGCTGGGAGGACTGGGGGTGTGGCCTGCTGCTGGGAGTGGGCTTTGAGATGTCAAAACCACCATGCTAAGCCCAGTCTCTGTTTTTCCCCTGTCTCTCTACCTCTGGATCAGGACGTAGCTCTCAGCTGCTTCTCAGAGAGCAAACATCACTTTCAATGTGTGCTATGAGGTACAGAGGTTGAAATGATCAACAGTCCTCTTGTCTTAAACATGGAAACCCTTCTAATCAGTACCTGCACATTTTCCCCACCTACCGATGATCTTGTCCTTGGATATATGTTCAAGAACCCATCTGGGCACCCGTTTTGCCTGATCATAAGACAAGGCGTGGTTAGTGTAACGCCTAGTCTCTGTTCCAGTTAAAGGAAATCCAAACTGTTCCAAGACAACTTTTTCTGCAGATTCTAAGAAAGGAAGAAAAAAAAGCGGTTATGAACAGAAAAAAAAAATGTAATTAGCGACTCTTATTAAGAACAAAAGATTTTAAAGACAACAGTGATATCTAAAAACAACTGGCTCAAAAGTCTCACCAAGGAGTCCGATTCTGATCCTTGGGAGGAGGAGGGGGTCTAATCAAATAGGCCTCATCTTTGCCATTATTTATTAAGTAAAAGAAGAGAGTTTAGCAAAATCCTCCTTTGCCTATCATCTGTTGGGTATTCACAGTAAGCTTCAGCTATAGCGGTCTGTGTTTGGTTTTGGTGCTGGGGAACAAACGCAGGGTCACACTCTGTGGCCCTCCTGCCACTGCCTACCACACGCTGAGTTTGCAGGCATGTGCTACTACACTCAGTAGCAGTAATGACTACAAAATTAAATAAAAGGCTGGCTGGAGGCCGAGCACAGCTCACTGACAGAGCTGTGCATGTACTGGAGGCCTAACTTCACTCCTGGCACCAAAAAGAAATAAAAATCCAATCTTACTAGCTTTTCACCTCAGTTTTCTAAATCTGGCTGTTACCACAAACTCTGTGTGTGTGTGTGTGTGTGTGTGTGTGTGTGTGTGTGTGTGTGTGTGTGTGTGTGTGTGTGTGTGTATAGAGAAAGAGAGACAGAAAAAAAAAAACTCAAAGGAAAACCATAATGCCACAACTATCAGTCATTGATAAAATTGGATGGGAACGTCTTACTACTTATAGAGACAAAAACGGCCATCATTTTAGTTTTTCATCATCATGATATATCAGCTGCCAGTACCCATTTAGTTTTTAAAAGACCCTAATTCCATGAGTGGATACACACACCTGTTACTCCAACAAGTCTCACGCCTGGCGGGGTCACAGTGAGTACTGGCTCAAAACAAAAACAAAACAAAAAGGCCCACCCACACTGTCCCTCACTGATACTTCCCCAGTGATTCCGTTCAAGGGAAGGCCGCAGGCCTACAGTGCAGCTGGGAGACTGACACTTCCTCCTAGGGGACTCAACCGGGAGTTGCTTCCCAGTGACTCCGCCCCATGCCTTCCCACAGTAGTCCTCTGGCACAATGGCAAGTGCGGAAGAAGCAGGTGGTTCAGCGGTCCTAGAATGAGCTGGGTCTGCGCTCACTTCTGTCTAGAGATAAAGTGCCCTGTTAACTTAAGAATGTACATACTACGAAGACTGGGTAGCAGATATTCTTTACGAAAACGCCTTCAAATATTCTTGCTGTGATGGTTAATGTTGTCAATTTGACAGAATCTAGAAACACATGAGAAACAGGCCTCCGGGTATTCCTACGGGGAGAGGAGGGTTCTTGGTTATATTAAGTGATATGGGGACCCCCAGTTTAATTCTGGGCTGGGTCATTCCCTGACTGGGATCCGCACTATATCAACTGGGAGAAAAGGGGGCCGAAGCGCAGCACGCATTCGCCCGTTTCCTGACAGTGGAAGCGATGTGGCCAGCTACTTCGAGCTCCTTCCCCGCTATGTTGGGGTGCGCCTCGAACTGGGAGCTAAAACAGACCCTTCCCTTAAGTTGCCTCCGTCAGGAACACTTTGTCACAGCAACAGGAAAAGAAACTAAGACACTTACTGAAGGCCAATTCTGTGCCAGGCACTGTGCTGCACCTAAGGTGGAGAACAAACAGAGTCTCAGCTCGGGGTGGAGCTAAGGATGGAGGGGCGGTGACGTATGAGCCCGCAGACAGGTGAAGAATTTGGGGGAGCAGGGGGAGCAGGGGGAGCCCAGCCCCGGGGACGGAGCTGGCCTGCAGACTCACCGTGTGGCTGCCTCGCCGGCCTCGCGGATCCGGCGTCCCGACGCCGGAAAAACTGCAGCGCCGTCAGCCCCGCTCCCGCGGCGCCCACTACAGCCCCGGCCAAGAAGCCATTCAGAAACCGCCGCGAGTCCCTGAGACGTGAAGCAAAGCTCTTTGCAGCCATGACTCCAGGGCGCCGGCACTTTGTCTCTGCCGCGCATGCGCACGCGGGGCTCCGAGGGCGGAATGGTCCAATCGCCGGCTCCGGGACCAGGCGCGCACGCGCCGTCCCGAGCCGCCTCCCAGAGGCCTTCGCTGCTGAGGGTCTCGTGCGTCCCTTAGCGTCCATCAGGGCAGGTGCGCCTAGCTCCCTCCATCCCGGGTCCTGGCCGGTTGATGGATGGGTTAAAAGTGTCCTGGCTTGGCAATTTAATGGTGTGCGTATACTGTCCTCTGAAGAAATTGCCTTTAGTGTCATTTAATAGTGAGGGAACGCGTGTTCATGATCAACCAAGGATCTCCTATACTGGGATCCAACTTGGTGTGGTTCCAAAACCTGTATGTACCCCATTGAACTGTTTGGGGGACACCTGTCTACAAAGTCAAAATACACACACATCATAACTTCTAAAGTGTTTGTACCTCCTATTGAGTTTCTTAGAAAAACAGTATCAATGGTAGCCAAAGACTGGACCAGAGCTCGGAAGTTTAAATCCCTACCAAAACCACTCAAGTGTGTCAGTACAACTTTCCTCCTTGTTTGTTTGTTTGTTTGTTTGTTTGTTTTGAGACAGGATTTCTCTGTGTAGCCCTGGCTGTCCTGGAACTCACTCTGTAGACCAGGCTGCCCTCAAACTCAGAAATCCACCCGCCTCTGCCTCCCAAGTGCTGGGATTAAAGGTGTGCACCACCACTGCCCCACTATGTTTCCTCTTTTAATTTGTGCCTAGGCCAGCGAGAAGGCTCTTTCAATAAGGGTGCTTGCCACCAAAACTGACACCTGAATTCGATCTCTGGAACCTACATGGTGGAAGAAGAGAACTGACTCCTGAACGCTGTCTTCTAACCACCACAGGAACGTGCTTGCCCTCCTATATGCGCAGGTATGTACGGCCAGACATAAGTCAATGTAATAAACTGCAGTTGGGTTTCGTGGAGCCGATCTGTAATCCCAGCACTAGCGAAGCTGAGGAAACAATATCTGAGTTCCAGATCAGCTTAGACCACAGAGTGAGTTCCAAGTGAGTCTCAGCTACATAGCAAGACCCTGTCTCAAAAAAGAAGTCAACATCATCATCTTAGACAAAAGGGATTCATCTCAGGACTAAGGCAGTATACACGGGATGTATGCCATCAAGTAACACTGTAAATGTGAGCCACTTTATGGGACCTCTCTACTTGGTCTTAGACAAATAAAGGGAGAACATGAGGGCTAGAGAAATGGCTCAGTGGTTAAGAGCACTGTCAGCTCTTCCAAAGGGTCTGGGTTCAAATCCTAGCAGCCACATGGCAGCTCAGGACTCTGTCTGACACCCTCATACCAATGCACATAAAATAAAATTAGGTAAATTAGTTTTTAAAAGGAAGAATATTTGTGTTTAGTAGATTCCCACTCAGATCAGTGGGTCTTCACCTGGCAACCGTCTCCAGCTTCCCATCAAAAGAGCATTGGCCTGAGCCAGGCTGACCCATGACAGGCTGCAAACCAGAGACTAGGCCTGAGTTTCTACTTCCCAGAACTGGGCAAGTCAGTTACTGCAACAACCAGGCTTATGTAAAAGAGACCCCTCCCCAGCTTGCAAAAGATTCCTTAGGCAAACTTGCAGCCTCAAGAGCTACCCCTCCTTGGCATGAAGCCAAGAATAGTTAGTCAAGTTTGCTTGAATTGAAACCCTAACCAATCATAGCATCACCCAGACTCCCAGAGGTAGAACCCACTAACCATGATATATAGATCACCTAACCCTCTCTAATGTTCCTCTTTTTGTCTTTAAAACTGAATCTTCAAATTCAGTCAGGGTCCTTCCATCCCAATGGAATTGGGCCCCTGCCTGCAGGAATTTGTTCGATAAATGTTCTTTGCTTTAGCGTACTGTTTGAGTCTAGGGGATCATCCTTTAGCAATTCACGGGCCCTAACACCCTCATGGACTTATATTTGCTGGTGTGGTTGCCTGCTTCTTTAATCCTACTTGGGAGGCAGAAGCAAATGGGTCTCTGAGTTCAAGGCCAGCCTGGTCTACAAAAAGGGCCAAAGTTTGCACAACTGTACTGTAAAGAGCCACTGAAGAGCTTTCTATCAGGTACTTGATAAGGGATGAGTTAAAAGGCATCCACCCATACAGAAATCTGACTCAAAAATCACTTCTCACTTAAACACATTAGTCATAGGTCCTAAGAGACCTTGCAGAGCAGCAAGCTCATTTCCCAAGCTGTCTTCTCTGATAGGCAGTAGAAACCAGCATTGTGTCACTCTTCTGAGGACCTGTGCTCTTATTTGGTGGCATTATTTTCCCAGCACCTCAACCATGCATGGCAGGAGGTCATCTGTGAAACAAAACTGAATCCCAGGGTGTCTCCGATCCACTGTAAGAATCTTGCTCAGCAGGACTGCAAGGTGGGGTTCCCGGTGCTTTCAGAAAACATCTTCCTGCCTTGCAAGTAGTCCATTTAGGAGATGACCTTGAGCCCCTGGTTGTCGCCGCCTCACCGACCAGCGGAAATAAGGAGGTGACCACGAACTCTTCTCCAAGCAGTTTATTCAGGAACCTTGCACTACAGAATCATTCATTCATCTCTCTTCCCAGCCCCCAGAACTCGCGGGTTAAATACTTTCCCTGGTCCCAATCAGCATCAGCTACGTGGCAAAGCATAATAGGCCACGAGAAATCATGCCAGCCTGCATCACAAACTGGAGGCACTCAACTTTTCTAAATAAGGACTTGTTTTATCATGATGCTCCAAATAAGGACTTGTTTATTATGGTGCTCTCTGCTCTGGCCGGAGGCCAGGCACCATATTTAGGGTGGCAGCTGCGGCTCTCCACAGTTCCCCCTTTTTGTTTTAAACTCAACAGGCAAGAGTAGAGGTCTGATCTCCAGTAACTATGAGAAGGACATTGCAATGTCCCTGCAACCTGGTGGTAATATCTCTTGGCAAAATATCAAACCCGTCTTTGAGAACACGTACATCTAGTTTGTACTACAAACCAGGCTTAGTTAACATAGTCACTCAGCATGTGTCTCTGTCTTAGGTGATTTATTTGCCAGAGCCCTAACTCGTAGCAGCCAAGTTGGTGCCATGCCCATCCTATGCCTTTTTCCTGGAGGTGGGACCTGAAGCATCAACCCACATGCAATCAGACGTGCTCTCCAAGAGACCACTAGAAGCTGATCTCTAGTGCAGTGCTTAGCCTCGCATCCTGAGCGTGAAGAACAACATTCAGAATAGTTAACCAAGCCTGTGGAGATTGTCCTGCCTCCAGGGCTGCAAATTCTTGCACTATCAAAGCAGCCTGTCATTGCTGCCGGACCCATATAGATGCACCACAATGACAATATATTGACAAGGACCAGTAAAGCACCCACAGTTCCAATATCTGCCCACTCTTTCAGATGATTCATAGCATGAGAGATCCAGGATGTCAGTCCACTAGCATGGACAGGTCAACTCTGGTGGAATTCACATGGACTATGGCTATGCAAAGATCCTGCAAGAGATGATCCATTTCTATAGACCAATTCCCTGTAAGATACATCAACAATTGTCTAGACAAGTTAGCAGCCTGAGTGCGATTTTGATACTGTGCAGAGGTTCCTAACTGTGCTATCTGCCACAAGGTATCCACTTGTTCTTGAACCAGATCCACCCTTTGGTTAAGTACCATAATGCCTCCCTTTAAGTGGGCATTAATACTGGATTGGGTATAGTAGAAGCTATGGCTCCAACCACCGCAAATGTACCTGGGCATCCTGGCAACCACAGCAAGGGAGAATCTATTTCCATCCCAACATATGGAGTAAAAGTAATCCGGAGGGCTACAATCTAGCTTACTCCTGTTTACTAAGACTAGCATTACTAACTATCAACACAAACGGCACCCAACCATATACAAGGATCAGAGCAAGGACATAATTTTTTCCGACGCTAATAATCTAACTGAACTTTCAAATATTTCACTAGAACTCCTTTCAAATGAGGCATTTCCTACTGCTCCACTGGCAATCGTGGCCATAGGAGAAATACACGTGCAACTCCCATTCACCCACTCAGCATTCGGCAGGTGCATCTTGAGGTGGGGCACATTTCCTCATAAGCCGTTCAGGGATCCAAAAGGGATCTCGGCAGTCCTGTGGGAACACACAAACAGATCCTCTCGCCCACGTCAATACCGGATCCGGGCCATGCCATGAACCTGTCAAAATATCCTTCCATTGCACAAAACCCTTAGAAGTGGAAGAAGCAGATACATGCCATTCTACAGCCAATTTTCCTTCATTATCCAATTGAAAAAAATTAAGAGTAAGGAGAGCAATAGATATCTTTTCTCTCAGGGTAAGGCCATAGCCTATTCCCCTTTTTTGTTTTAATAAGCATTCTTTTAAGGTCATTTGAGCTCTTTCCACTATTCCTTGTCTCTGTGGATTGTAGGGTAATCCATGGATTAAATCAATATGCTTTTGTTTACAAAGGGACACAAAGGAAGATGCAGTATATGCTGGGCCATTATCTGTCTTTAACTGCTTAGGTGTTCCCCATGCGCCCCAAGCCTCAAAGCAATGGGTTTTAACATGTCTGGCCTTTTCTCCTGTCATAGGGGAAGCAAAGATGATTCCAGAGCAAGTATCTACAGAAACATGCACATATTTTAGTTTTCCAAATTCAGGTATGTGCATCACATCCATCTGCCAAACATGAAGGGGACAGAGCCCCCGGGGATTAATCCCTAAGGATGGTTGAGGTATAAAAGGAGCACAGTGGCCACATGACTTCACAATATCTCTTGCTTCTTCTCTAGTAACTGCAAATTTCATTTGTATGGTTTTTGCATTAACATGAAATTGCTTATGAAAATCTTTAGCTCTCTGGATATTAGTAGCCATAAAAATAAACACAGCCCTGGTTGCTTTATTGGCCACAACGTTTCCTTCATAAACAGATCCAGGTAATCCAGTATGTGTCCAAATATACTGTACAAAAAAGGGAAATTTTCGTTCTTTAATCAAATCCTGCAATTGTCCTAATAAATGGCTTATTGGGCTATTAACTTTTATTTTCCCTACCAACTCTAAACCTTTCAATAAATTAACCACATATTGTGAATCAGATAATAAATTAAAGCTCTCCTTCATTTCTTTAAAAACCTCAGTTACAATTTTCAACTCAATAATTTGAGGAGATCCTGGTGTAAATTGCCTAATAATAGGATCCTTTCCCTGTATAACATAAGCTCCACATCCATTTTTTGGATCCATCTGTAAAAATAGTTACAGCTCCTGCAATGGGACTTTTCTGGGTAATTTTAGGAAAAACAATTGGATGCTCCTTTACAAAGCACAGCAAGGGGTCCTTAGGAAAATGATTATCAAAGTCTCCTGAATATGAACATTTCAAAATTGTCCAATCATCAATTGTAGCAATTAACACCTCTACCTGTTTGGCATTATAGGGAGTGATAATTATATATGGCTCACACCCAAAGTACTGACGACATTGTTGAATAGCTGACAAGGCTAATTAAGGCTACTGCAGAGGGATAATGTTCTACAGTCCTAATACTAATAGCACTTTTGGGATGGATCCACAACAGAGGAGCACCTTGCCACAGAACCCCTGTAGGTTGACTCTCAGTTGCCAAAATGTATAACGAGATCTTTTCATCCAGGGAGCACCGTGCTAAAAAGGCATGCACCAATTCCTCCTCCACCCTCTTCAATGTTTCTCGTGCCTCATCAGTTAATTGTCGAGGAGAATTCAAATCAGGATTTCCAAGCATAATGTTATATAAAGGCCTAATTGCACATTGGGGATTCTCAAATATGGTCTTATCCATTGAATCTCTCCCATTAATTTTTGAAAATCATTAAGTGTGGAAAGTTTATCAATTCTTAAAGAATTTTTCTGTGGAACAATTTTTTGAGAAAATATTTTTGTCCCTAAATAGGCTATTACCTTTTCCTTTTGAACCTTCTCAGGAGCTATAAATAAACTTGCCTGTTCTAACCCCTTCACTAATTCAGTGTAAACTGCATTCAACCTGGAATCACAATTTGCTGATACCAAAATATCGTCCATATAATGAATGCATCTAACATCAGGATACTTTTCTCTAATCGGTTTAAGGGCATGGGCTACATATAATTGACACATGGTGGGACTATTGGCCATACCTTGAGGTAAAACCACCCATTGAAATCTTTTATCAGGCTCTTCATGATTAACAGAGGGTAAGGTAAACGCAAATCTAACACTATCTTCAGCACATAAAGGAATAGAAAAGAAACAACCCTTAAAATCAATTACAATTATAGGCCATTTCCTTGGCAGGGTTGATAATAATGGCAATCCTCTTTGAACCGGCCCCATGATCTCCATTTGTCTATTAATAGCTCTTAAATCATGCAACAATCGCCATTATCGTGATTTTTTCTTTATTACAAAAATAGGGGTATTCCATGGTGAAACCGAGGGTTTGATATGCCCCAATTCAAGCTATACTTGTACAAGGTGAGCTGTAGCCATCAATTTTTCAGAGGCTAAAGGCCACTGAGGATCCCATACTGGTTCCTCTGTCTTCCAAGTGATGGGTATACCTTCCTCAGCGGCCCCTAGGAAAAACCCAGCCCCTGCCTCCCTTCATGTGGCTGAGCAACAATGGGGGACTTTCAGCCTTGCAAATACTTCCCTAGACCAAAGGAAGGATGATATCCCATGGCCTGCATAATACCACGAGAAGTCTCAGTATAATTTCCTTCATTAGTTAGTGTAAATCCCATTTCTAATAATAGATCTCGTCCCCATAATGATACCGGAAGTTCAAATATAAATGGCTGGATTTTCCCTGAATGTCCCTCTGCATCTTCCCAGGGCAATTCTCTTGCACTCATGGTGGGGGGTTTTGCATAACCTAATCCTTGGAGAATTTGAGAGGACTCTCCAAGAGGCCATCCTTTGGGCCAATCCTTCTTTGCTATAATACTTCTATCAGCGCCAGTATCAAGAAGTCCTAAAATTTTCTTTCCATCCACTCTTATCTCCAAAAGAGGACGTTGATCCAGGTGTAGGCTTACAGAGGCTCCATCTGATCCCATAGAACCAAACCCTCCTTTTCCTCATTTTTTATTTTGTGATGGAAACATT
>NW_022196906.1:113305199-113313790 GCF_008632895.1 Mastomys coucha | reverse complement strand
TGTTCTTCCTCTATTGGGACATTGCCTTTTAAGGTGTCCCAGTTGTCCACACCGAAAGCATGTACCCGAGTTCCGCTTGTTACCTTGTGTTATCTGCATAACTGCAGCAGCAAGGCCTGCATTAGTTAATGGATCACCCAGTTCCATACATACTTTCATCCAAGCCTCAAGTCCCTTATGTTTGTAGGGAGTTATGGCAGCCTTGCATTCCTTGGTACATTGCTCATAAACTAATTGCTTAATCAGCGACATGGCTGCATCCGGGTCTCCCAAAATCCTTCCAGCTGTTTCTACCTCTAGCTACAAAATCTGAAAAGGGCTCCATGGGTCCCTGAATAATTTTAGTCAAATTTCCTGCAACTTCTCCCTTGTTAGGCAATGATTTCCACGCTCTTGTAGCAAGCATATTAACTTGCTCATACACCTGCGGCGGATATCCAGTTTGCTGCTGTGCAAACCTGCCCTGCCCCAAGGGCATATCCAAATCCCAGGCAGGATTACCAGCTGCTGGATTAGCAGCAGCCTGTTCATTGGCATATTCTATTAAGGCTTTCCAGTCCAGATGTTGACCTGATGAGAGGCAGGCACTCACGGTGCTCATCCAGTCAGAAGGAGTCATGCAATATCTGTGAAGAGCCTCTAACTAGGAAACAGTAAATGCAGCAGTTATACCATAAGTGCAGACTGACTCAGCCAAGTTCTTTATGACTTTAAAATCCAATGGTTCATTAAACCTTTGCCCTTGGGCATCTTGAAACACAGGGAAGCAATGCTGACCCCTAGCTTCCCGCCAAACTTCCGGACAAAAGGAAGTACCGTAAGTGGCAGTGTTAAGGGGATGGGGGTAAGGATACAGACGGCCCTGGGCCTGTGGGCTCCACCTTAATGGTGGACTTCTCCATTTTCCGTACTAACTTCTCAAGTTCCTCTTCAGAGTCTGAGCCACTCTCACCAGTCTGATCTTTCTCAGACTTTGCTGACCTCTCTTCCTTCCTCTAATGCTTCCTGTCCCTTCTCTACTGCTTTAGAACACTTTATCCTCCAGGCAGCTCCTAAGCAGTTTCCAGATTGGTCGCACTCCACCTTTTAAGATTCCTTCCTCCCAGGCGAAATCCAGATCTCTCCCTAAATTCCTCCCAGCTGGTCAGTGTCAGGTGACCCAACACCGCGAACCAAGGGGCAGCAATATCTACCTCTGACAGAAATTTTTCTAGGGTTCCTCTCTTCAATTCTATCTTTTTTGCTTTTAATAGCTCCTTAAGAGCAACAAACACAGGACAAGATTGCAAGTTCCCTATACTATCACTTTTGATTTGCTCTTAACGGGACTTTATCGCTTCAACCCGGAGACCTTATTGCCTCTTTACCAAGGTCCTTATTTGCCCTTTCGTCCCACCTTACCTGGGAACTTACCAGTCGACTGCCCTGTCTGCAAGGAGTTCTGAGCCGTAGAAGATGTCCCCGTACGTCTCGTCCCCGTACGGGCCACCAATTGTCACTGCTTCACTGACCAGTGGAAATAGGAGGCAACCACGAACCCTTCTCCAAGCAGTTTATTCAGGAACCTTGCACTACAGAATCATTCATTCATCTCTCTTCCCAGCCCCCAGAACTTGCGGGTTAAATACTTTCCCTGGTCCCAATCAGCATCGGCTATGCAGCAAAGCATAATAGGCCACGAGAAATCATGCCAGCTTGCATCACAAACTGGAGGCACTCAACTTTTCTAAATAAGGACTTGTTTATCACGATGCTCCAAATAAGGACTTGTTTATTGCGGTGCTCTCTGCTCTGGCCAGAGGCCAGGTGCCATATTTAGGGTGGCAGCTGCAGCTCTCCACACCTGTTCATCCCGACTCCATTTCCCAAGTGCCTGGATTACCAGGATATACAGCCTGCCACTAGCTGATGGCTAAGTATAAAGTTTTTCCCC
Organism: Mastomys coucha; assembly: GCF_008632895.1. Taxonomy (NCBI): domain Eukaryota; kingdom Metazoa; phylum Chordata; class Mammalia; order Rodentia; family Muridae; genus Mastomys; species Mastomys coucha. Next base: position 113,311,857 of record NW_022196906.1, on the reverse strand, counting down.
TTCCACCTTTATGTAGGTTCAAGGGACTGAATTCAGGTTCTCCAGCTTGTGTAGTATCTTTAATCAGCTGAACCATCTCATTAGCCTAGCTGGCAGAAGTGGAGAATGGCACGTAGGCCCACAGGACGGTGGTCTACATGTATATCAAACAAGAGCCCATGTAATTAAGACAGGCAGCAACTGGGCTGCCGTCAGCAATAGCTCAGGAAAGAGCACTTATTGCTCCTCCAGAGAATCCAAGTTCGGTTCCCAGCACTTACGTTGGGAAGCTGAGACTACCTGTAACTCTAGCCCCAGCAAATATGGCACCTTCCTCTCACGGTACTCACATCCGTGTACCCTGCCACCCATGCCCACCACCCACATAATTTAAAGATAAAAACTGAAGCTGGGAGGTGGTGGCACATACCTTTAATCCCAACACCCAAACAGAGCCCAGGTAGACAGATCTCAGTATTCCAGGCTAGCCTGGTCTATAGAGTGTATTCTAGGAGAGCCAGAGCTACCCAGAGAAACCTGTCTTGGGGGGAGGGGGAGAAAGAGGGTAGGAAGGAAGGGAAGGCAGACAGGAAGGAAGGAAGGAAGGGGGGTTGTGGGGAAGCAGGATGAGTTGATATAATTTTAACAAAATTATGGCAGTGGTAGCACATACCTTTAATCTCAGCACTTGGGAGGCAGAGACAGGTGGATCTCTGTGAATGTGGGCCAGCCTAGTTCCAGGATATCTAGGGCTACAAAGAGAAACACTGCCCGAAAAAAAAAAAAAAAAGCACAGAAAGAAATCTTTAAAAGGGTCTAGAGAGATGGCTCAGTGGTTGAGGGCACTTGCTACTCTTCCAGAGGTACCCGAGTTCGATACCCAGCACCCATATGTCGGCTCACCACTACCTTTAACTCTAGCTCTAGAGGATCTGATCACCAGTTTTGGTCTCTCTGGGCAGTTTTGGCCTCTGTGGGCATCCACACATAGACGGCATACAGATACACACAGGCAGAAATATTCACAAATTAAAAAATAATACATACAAGGTTATTTTATTTATTATTATTTATTTTCATATACAAAAAGATAAACCTTGAGATACTTCTAGACTTTTCCTCCTATTCTGTGGGGGTGTGGCTGCTCCTTCACACAGGGGGAAAAACTACATTCACATCGGTTTGTTTGGGGACCCAGTGCAGAATTCAGCAGCAGAACCCCAACTTAGCAGATCTAATTTCAAACTTGACACTCGTTTCTAAAATTACCACAGGAAAAAGGAGCAAAGATCCACGCAAATGAATGACTATGGTACAACGTTCTTTCCAAAATGTTTGCATTTTGCAACTGTAGTTACATGGATGTCTGCTTCAGGCCATTATAGGTGTGTGCGTGCGTGTGTGTGTGTGTGTGTGTGTGTGTGTGTGTGTGTGTGTGTGTGTGTGTGTAATATACATATAAATCAGCACACTTTTCAAATCCAGACAGGGTAAGAGCAACAAGCTTAAGTCTGTGTGTGTATATATATATTTATATATATATATATATATTTTTTTTAAGACATGATACTTTAGTATAACTTTTGTTAATTCAGTAGTACAAGCTATTTTCTGTTCTACAAAAATGTTTATTTTATAGCTACAAGGGTGGAACATACCCCACTACATTTACACCTCACATACTCTGGCGTACAAACAGTACTTAATCGAATTTGAGCCCAAAACTGGAATCTTAGTTTTAGCATTTCAGAGAGCTTCCTCACTTCTACAGCTTGAAATCATAGACTAGTCACCTCTCCAGACTTCGAAATGACTCGTCATTTTAAACCGTGAGAAACAGATGAATCCAAACTCTTAATTACAATTCATATATACAAGTTAGATAACACAGCTCAGTGAGACCTAGCTACCCATCCTAAGGGCGACACACACATTTCCACTAAGTTACACAAGCTTTAAGGTTTCCCTTCCAAATTATGTACAAATTTAGAAATAGTTGGTAAAACTGATACATAAGATGGTAACTAAAAAGTGACATTTTCTGTTGGTTCTAAAATTGTCCCTGCAAAAAATTGCGTGCTCTGCTGTGTTTTGTAACTCACTGTCTGTCACGTGCCAAAAGCTCTTCTTTTACAGGAATCGACATCAAACTCGACACAAGTTAACTTTACAGTACTGCATAATGCGACTCAGATTCGAGGACAAATGTGGAGAGATAGTAACATGTGAAAAATGTGGCCTCTGACATCATCACTGGGATGATGTCAGGTTCATAAGCAGATTCTCTCATACAGTTGATAACGGCATCATGTGCATCTGTGGCATGAACTGAAGTCTAGACGTGTGTCTCTGATCTGTGGTACCCTCCCTGCGGTTCTCCAGTACCACTCAATTTTCTTTGCACTTTTACAGAATTTGGGGGGGGGGGGGGGTGTCGGTGCGTGGAAAAGCAAGCCACTGGCATTTTAACAATTGCACCTCTGCTGGTGGGCCTAGCATTTCAGATGAGATCTCCTGCCTGCCTGACAGCCGCTTGCTCCCAGGCGACCTCAGCAACTAGTCTTTCCTACTCTGGTCTCTTTCGAAGTCGGTAAACTTTCCATGACAGTGCTCTCCCTGTGGAGAAACCATTTGGCTAAACTCACACACTTAGCTTGTGGCAGTGCTCTGGGAAAACCCCACTCGGGCTAGAGCAGTTACTAAGGACTACAGTCCACTAAGTGGGGCAGAGACCAAACACCCAGAGGGTGGAGTTGAAACCCACTGGGAACACGCTGACCCTGGTGTCCCACAGTCAGCAAGACAGCAGGACAGCCCAGAGGCAGACAACTCATAGCCGAGTTACCACTTTTAGTCTCTGCCTGCCGTCGATGTCCCAGAGACAAAAATTCTGATGTGGTGACAGCTGGTTAATTAAGCTTTTGAACTGGTAAAAAAGGCTCTTTAAAAATATATATATATATTTATTTAAAATACATCAAAATGACAAGCAGCCATATCCCACAAGGCCTAATCCCACAGCAATGTATATACTACAGACATCTTCCCAGAATGCACTGTGGCAGTGGATGGGGGCTTCTACCCTGCTGTTTGAAGGAATGTTCTACATCTGAGCTCTAGCGACTGGAAATGTGTTAGGAAGAGCTCATCTTTGGAGCTGATTTGCGTGCGAGCCCAGCCAGTTACATTGCTCTGCCTCTCCAGACTAAGAGAATACTGAACACGGCAGAATGTGCAGGAAGCAGAGGACGCTCCCGAGCAGTCCCACCGCAGCGCCGGCCCCACCGCAGCGCCGGGACAGGCTTGCCAGAAGCCCCGGTTCTATCCTTGGGAAGAGTTTTGCTTTAAAACAAGTAAGTGTCCGAACTCAGAGGGCCTCCTGCATGCATGGTAAGAGTCAGCAGGATCAAGAGGGCCAGATGGTGACACCATCCCGCATGGGGTCTGAGGTAACTGGTTCTGAAAGAACCTGGATCACACAAGTGCATCCAGAAAGTGGGGCTGGAAAAGGGGAGCCTGGGGGAAGGGGTGGGGCTAGAGAAGACAAATTAGAAGAAAGCTTACACGGTTGCTTTTGAGGGGTGGGTGACAGAAAACAAAGGCACAACAGAAGTACATTCCAAGATAGGCGCGGCTGCAAAGCACGGAAGTGTTCTCTTACGGGGAATAAAAGTTGTGTGTGTGTTGAGGTGGTGGGAGGGGAGGGGCTCCAAGGATGCAGCTGGACCTGGAATCCAGATCCCAGGTAGAAAGGAAATGTAAATCAGCGTTCTAGCCAGGCTGAACAGAGCACAGCTGCTGTGGACTGACGCACTAAGGATCTCTTAGCAGGGCGGCCCTATCCAGTGTAGTTCTGTGGCAGCAGGCTGGAGCCAGCAGGCAGGATGTAGGAACAGGCCTTTGGCTACACCTCAGATCTGGCCATGGCTGGCTTAGCCTTTACAGAATCCCTCTGCAAGAATTGGAAAGATACCCTGGGATCCTGAGGTTCCTGTGTTGGTTCTTGATTGACTCAACAGTTAGAGCAGAAAGCAGGCTCTGGGGTGACCCTGACCAGAAGGGGAAAAACTTGCTTAGCAACTACCCACTTAACTCCACATGACATCCTTGTGCCCCGCCATTCCATTCCCAAAGGATTACTCAGTTTGGTCCTAGGTAGTTCTGGTTAGTGGAGCTCAGCTACCAATCCCCATTTCAATGGTTTCTATAGCCCAAGTCTTTCTCTAGCCATGGGGCACGTGGCTTCTGTCCTACCACTAACTCGTGGGACTACTTCCTACAGAAGGAGCTGACGAACTTTCAGCCTCAGAACCCTTTCAGCAGAAATCAACCCCCCTACAGGCCCCTTGCCTGGCCCAGCCGCTGTCCTCTCCACCGGCAGGGAGCAGGACAGACATACCGCTTGTCAAAGGGGAACCCGTAAGCCAACTCCAGGCTGCCAGTGTATTCAGGAACCTGTGCGTGCACTAAGCTAAGCTCCCGGCACTCAGACGTAATCCTGACAGTAAAGCTCATTGGCTTGGATTACAGATGCACTCTCACTTCGACTCACTAGTTTATAAAAATAATCTGTGGTATAAAACAATCTCCATACCGTGTGGAGGCAATCTGTCAAGAGATATAACTAAATATATGTGTGGAGCTATAGACTTCTTAAAGTAAAATTTCAAGTGGCGTCTGTTATATAACTTACTCTTATTTACAACGCTAACAACACTGGTGTAAAGTGACCAGGAGCCGGGAATGGGCAGTGCAGGGTGGGCGCCCCAGGACTCGAGGCAACGCTTGTCCATTCACAAAAACCCACCTTCACATGCCCGAAAAACCTAATGGGTCACACTTCTCCCAACTGTAAACCCAAAAGCACAAAGTCTATGAATGAATGCAGTAACTGTTCCCTGCGGGGGTTCAGCACACCTGTCTGAATAGTAAACCACATGCACCCACCTGGCTGCACACACTAACTCAGCGTAAAGACACCGGCCTGGAGAGCAAGAGGTCAGTGCTGAGCCCACTACCCCACACTGGCATCTGAGGAACATGAATTTTAATTCTTGAGGGAAATCATGGCCCGGTGCTGCCGTGGACAGGGGAAATGGCGCTGGTTTGGGCACTAAGGAGCTCCATGGAGCACCAGGAGGGCAAAGTCGTGCTTCCTTCACATCTGGAAGATGCCGGCATGGAAATGCTACAGCTTGGTTTAGGAGGAAAACGATGCAGGCATTCCTGATCTCACTTCAGCCCAACAGCAGGTCCCAGGAGTCACAGAGAGGTCCAAACAGCACTATCCCAGGGAATGCACCGAAGAGCTTGGGCACACTTGCTGGCACAATGGTCCATGCGCCTCTTAAACTCTCTCTCCTTTCTTTCTCTTTTAACGTGGTTGAACCAACTAGTTGATTCCCAAGGGAGTGTTTTGACCTTCAGTTTCTTTTTCCTATAAAACTAAATCAGTATCTCAAAAAACACTTTCCTCAATGTCTTCCTAAAGGTCTGGGGACATTCACAGGAGGGTTGCTGGCTACAAATCAGCTACCCAGAACTGTGTGGAAAGAACTAGGCATTTAATCTTGAACGCATGGAGAATTTAGCATCTAGATTCTAAAAAAAACCCTTCAGCTGAGTTACTGGGCCTACTCATCTAAAATAATGTTAGCTGAGATTTAAACTCATCACTAGGCTGGACAAGCCAGTGGCCGAGTACTTCTCAATTTAGCCTTTACAGATAGCCAGGGATGAAAGAAAATTCATGTCACCCGAGCTGAGAGGAAGGAAGCCCTGTGACACCATCCCTGTTAGAGCACGCCACACTTTGGGAAAGTTGACTCCTACAAGTCCCGCCTGAAAGGTGGACCAGGCTTGATCATTTTCAAAGCTATGTCGCCAAAAGCCCAAAAAGATGCAATAGCCGATGTTGGAGACCAAGCTGAGTGACCTGGAAACTCCTCAGATCCAGGGACTGATCTAATGAACCACGTCCTACGAACAACAGCAGGAATTCAACTTAGAGTACAATAAGTTTTTACCGTATTAGTCATTTAGGAAAAACAAACAGGACATTCTCCTATTTCACCAGTATGCACCAGGAACTTCACACACTACAAAGGTAAAATTCTGTGTGTGAGCGAGCCATCCAGCCCTCTAGCTCTAGATGGGACAGTCACTTCTTTGCCTCAGTGGCTGAGCATAGGAACTATCACATGACAGGCTCTCGGAGCCGAAGAGCACACAGCAGCCATTAAATCCCTATGTAGACTGGCCACCAAGAAAAGCCCTTCACACAGCCTAAGCCCTAGGGCAGAGTAGGGCAGAGTAGCAAGACAGAGAGCGGAGGGCATAGTCAATGCCAGGGATGCAGGGAGACCAGAGCAGACAGGATCGCGCACCTTGCTAGAAGCTCGAGCCTTGTCAGGAAGGCCAGACCGCAAGCCTGGTAGCCCAGTGATGAGAAAGGGATCCGCCCTTTGCTGTGGATGTATGAGCAGAAGGTCCAGCACTTCCCCCTGCATCTGGTGTCCATGGTACCAGACCAGCACTGGCTAGCCCATGCTAGTCCATCTGCTAAGACTGTTGCCAGCCTTCCTTGGCAACCTCGTGAGTGAGGGTCCACGACTTAGCAACCTCGCCTTCACCCGCTTTGTCTCTCTCTGACTCACAGACATTTCCTGTAACAGGTGAC
>NW_022196906.1:113303516-113304363 GCF_008632895.1 Mastomys coucha | reverse complement strand
CCTGGCCACACAGGAACCTCATCTGGACAATCCATTCTAACAAGAAGGTCTGACAAGGACACTGCCATGGCTGGACACAGGGTTCACTGGGATGTCTCACACCAGAGCTCAGCCAGGCCAGGATACTTCTGACAACCACCCAGGGTCGTAAGACCACACGGGGGTTGGGTGAGGGGAGGAGCTGCGTTTAGTGTTTGGCACGGTATGTGACTGATGACTGGGTCACTCCTGCAGTGAGAAAGAGCTACATTCCTTAGTGGTTGGTTTGTTAAGGGTCAGAAGTAGGGGCGTCCCCACTGCCTGAGGAGAAAGCTAAAGAAAGGAGATATATGGCACTTTTCAATAAATAGTTAAAGCTCCTTAAAGAAACAAGTGGGAAAGAAAGCAACCGCTTTAAGACTTGGTACCCAGTGGAAGGTATGCTAAGACAAGAAAATACCACAGCACAAAATCGGGTGGGGGGGAGGGACACAGCTTAAAGAGACAGAGTCCACGTCCCCTAACTCCTCAGCCAGGCACACTGACCCATGGAAACAAAGACTAAGGTCCGAGAGGGAGGAAGCCACTCGGCCTTCCTCAGCACCCAGTCCACAAACACCCATGGAGAAGACCAAGTCCACTATGCCCCAGGCACCACACACTACGCCGAGGGAGCAGCTGCCCAGCTGTGAGCCCTGTCCTCCCGGACATCATAGCAGTGACTGGCCGGACAGAACCACCTGCTGCTGAAAAAGTTGAATGTCAAGTTACCTCCAGTGGGTCTGAGGGCTGCGCTACCGCCAAGATGAAGTGGGCATGTTGTTCTGAGTGCTGCCCAGTGGACCTAAGCAAGCTGGGAGGAGGTGGC
>NW_022196906.1:113288793-113302836 GCF_008632895.1 Mastomys coucha | reverse complement strand
AAAGCCGCGTCCATGAGTCTCAGAAAGGAGTCGGCAATGCCGTACTGCATGGGGCCAAACCGGGGCTGCAGGCTGGCCAGGTCCCCACCCAGGGATCCTCTGGCCCGTCCACGCCGTGCAGGGGTCGCCACAGGCATCTCCCCAAACTGCCAAGAGGAAACTGCAGCTCGGTATTTCCTCCATGAGAGAGATCTACAGCATCATGTAGAATGAAGAATGTCCACTAACCTGTCTTGCCCTCACCTGGTCCTAACACAGGGGCAGGGAGTGTCCTCTCCTCCGGCCCAGGCAGTCGGTGGAAGAAGCTGGGCAGGAGGGGCAGCCTGGCCCTGGCCCTTGGGCTTCCTCCAAATCCCGTGCTTGCTGTTATTACTGCTTGGCCTCCACAAGGTCCTTGCCCTCAATTCCGTGTTACCTGAGAAAGTAGCCTCCATAGCCAAGGGTGTTGCTCCAAAATGTGCCCAAGTCCAGTGTAGCTCTGCTCCGCACCCTGCCCAGAAGCATCAGCCTCCCTTCCAGCTTCAGGCTAGACCACCCTCCTCATCTCAGTTTCCCGTCTTGGGTCAGGACGACACCCATCACACCCATGAAGACACATCTGCCATTTCCTAAAGCTCACGGCCTGAAATGGGAGAAACGCAAAATAAAGAAAGGGGTGGGGGTCGGGGGGGCCTCTTGGGAAGAAGGGGGTGTCGGTGTAACAGTCTTTAAAGGTTCCTCTAGTGGAGAACTGCAGCATCGAGTTTCCTAGGACAGGAGGCGAGTTTCTTTGTGTTACAGGTTCTGAGATGACAAAGAGAAAGCGAGGGGGAGATGAATCCCGAGGGACAGGTGGCTGAGGCTCTTCAGCATGGCGCCGCTTCTGCGTTCACAGCTCAGCACCTCAACGCCTGCTGACGTGTCCGCTGTTTGCGATACAGTAGAACAATATGCTGGTAAAAACTGATCCAATCCAAAAATAATATTATTAATAATAATTATAATAATTATAATAATAATAAAAGTCAAGGTAAAATAGCAGCTGCATTTTATGTGTTTGTTGGTTTTATGGGATTTCCAAAACAAAACACAACTTTTTTTTTTCCTTGTTTTTCTTCAGATCCACTGAGTCTGGAGAGACGCTAGTGTCCCGGGCTTAGATGCTGGACTCTTTAGGGAGCAGGTCCACATTGGTGACGGAGGTCACCAGAGAGACCAGACAGTCCGAGGTAGTGCCGTTGACCGACCTCCTGATCAGGGATACCCGCTCCTCCACACAGCCTGCAGAGAGGCGAGCCTCTGCATCGTGGTCCCAGCACTCCTCGATGGTCACGCAGAGCTGGGCCAGGCCCTGCACAGGGCAAGGGAGAAAAGAACCCTTGTTAATGCTACTTAGTGAAGGCAGACAGTGGGTACGTGGCAGAGGATCAGGAAAGGCCTATGGCCCAGTCACAGCCATTACAGGTTGATTAGCAGGCTGTAAATTGCAGCCCAGCCCAGGAGAATGTTCACTAAACTTCACCACAGGAAGAGGAACTCCCGCCCCCTGTAGGCAGATGCAAGCTGCTCATCTTGGAACACTGGGCCTCAAGTCAAATAAACACAAAGCACAAACACAAAGCTTTGCCCAACGTTTCAGTGTAGAGCCACAGTGGGTCCAAGAAGGAGGTCAGGGCCTACCTTATTCCCCACAACCTCTGGGATATGTCCCTAGAATCCAGGGAACATGGCAGCCTTTCCTTCTCTCCTCATTCCTAGGTTGCTGCCTTCTGAGGCAGGTCCCCTTCACATACCCCTGTAGACTCCTGAACCCAGCCCCTCACCGGGTGCTTCAGCCAGTGATCCTTAATGGCGGGCCTCATCTTCTTGTGGACAACCACCTCCTGAAGTTCCTCCAGCGAAGGGTGTTGGCCAATCTCCTCCTCGAAGGGCAGCATGTACTCATCAACAGGCCCTGAATAATGAGGGGCTGATGGCATCGCCCAAGGCCCAGCCCCCAGCCCCCAGCCCAGGGTGCCCAGAGCCGCCAACTCACTCACCGTCGGCAGCCTTGCACCGAGAGACGAGCTCCCACAGCACCAGGCCCATGGCGTACATGTCGATACGCAGGAAGGCGTCTCTCTGGAAGTTGATGGCTCCCTCCAGCACCTCGGGGGCCATGTACCGTCTGGTGCCAACCTACAAGAAGGCAAAGGACAGGCTCTCCAGAGACCAGCTATACTCAAATTCCCACTCAGCTGGGAGAAGTGATGTGCACCAGGCCGGGTAAGAGTGGAATTCTAAGCACGAAGCCTCTGAGCGAAAGCCCGCTCCGTCCCGCTCCATCCCGCTTGAAGCAGACTGAAGATTCTATCTGATGATAACTGTAATGATGCCACGAACTGGAGGCAGTGCTTATTAGACAGCTTCGCGGGCCCTAGAACATCCCAAACAAGCCACTCTGAGGCTTTGACTCTGATGGTGCCTAAAGCAAAGCCAGACACTCAGAAAGCTGAGGCAGGAGAGCCAACGTGAATGGCACAGAGGCAGACCCCTGACAGACAATGTGGGGATGAGGGCACTTGTCACTCAAGTGTGAAGCTGAAAGCTTGGATATCCACATAAATGCAGCCTGCCTGCAACACCAGCACACGGGAGACAGCGATGGGGGTCCCCAGAGAAAGTCAGCTACACTGGTGAGATCCGGGTCCAGGCAAGGGAACCAGTATTAATTGACAAGGTGTTAGGTGATCAAAGAAGATGCCCAGGGGCTACCTCAGGCCTCCATGCCCAGGCATGCCACTCATGTAGAAACAGGAATACACATGCTAACTAAACAAGCAAAAATCAAAAGGCCGAAACAAAGTGTCGAGAACATGTTTAAATCACAGGGAGACTCTCCTAGGATGATTGCTGGCTTAATTTTCATGGCCTTTTCTAGGTATTTGGCTGAAACCTTTTTTTCTTTCTTTCTTTCTTTCTTTCTTTCTTTCTTTCTTTTTTTTTTTTGATTTTTCGAGACAGGGTTTCTCTGTGTAGCCCTGGCTGTCCTGGAACTCACTCTGTAGACCAGGCTGGCCTCAAACTCAGAAATCCGCCTGCCTCTGCCTCCCAAGTGCTGGGATTAAAGGCGCACGCCACCACCACCTAGCTCTTTTTTTAATCTCACTTAATAACTACAACTGAGGGCATGCAGGTTCCTCAGCAGTGATGGTGCTTGTTGTCAAGCCAACTTCAGTCAAAGAACCCACATGTTGGGAAAAAAATGACTCCCTTACACACACACACACACACACACACACACACACACATATGAAAAATAAAATGACAACAGAAAGAGAAAGACTGAAATAGAAGGTGGAGTTGCTGAAGCCCAAACGGCAAGCCTGCACCCTCAGCTGGCTGGACGACCTTACCAACCCCCAGGCCTCGCTTTCTCTATTGGTGAGTCAAGAACCTGGTTTCTAAGTTCCCACGTAGCTCTGCAGTCACTCCAGCTGAGCACAGGGCATCAGCTCTTTCCAGCCCCTCCCCCTACTGCCCAGCTTCCTTACCTGTCCATGGGTATCCCCTGGAGGCTTCCCTGGCTCAAACCGAACAGCCAGGCCAAAGTCAGCCAGCACGGCGGTGAGGTCACTCTTCAGCAGTACATTCTTGCTTTTGAAGTCCCTGTGGAGACCAAGAGCCAACTGACACACAGGATCAAGACCCAGCCTGCCTCAAGACGACTGGTCATGATCCTCCTCCCACTATGGCTCTCGAAGTTCTAGAGTCTGTGACCTGTAGCTCCCAGGTCAAACCATCCCCACCTCTGTGGGGCAGGAGATAAAACAGCTTGCAAGTTCTGGGAGGCTCTGCCAGGACCTATAGAGCAGGTCCTACCCGGCAGCGGGGCAGGCCCTATACCACAGGACTAAAGCCAGCCCATAAGTTCTCACAGGCCTGGTACACACGTCTTCTGTGAGTTTACAATGTTTGAAACATGAACAAGAATTTAGAATCAGCTCGCTAAAGCCACACAGGGAGGGCAGCGCTGGAATGGGTATAGGCACTCAACACTGCCTAGACTAGAAAAAACAAAACCCAAACCAAACCAAAGTGTGGCTCAGAAATCCTAAAAGATCCTAACCTAGGGCTCTGTGAGGTTAAACACTTGTAATCACCTATCATTTGCCTTTTTAAATCTCATCAATCTAGAGTGGAATTCCCCAGGGGACAGTGGACAGCTAATGTCATCACGATGACACACTAAAAACACACGTGCTCTGTACGAGCAAGCATCAGCAAACATAGCCTACAGAGACTAGATAAGTAGAGACCTTTTGAGGATACAAAGGGTTCTCGACCACAGTCTGAGAATTTGAAGCACTCCAAAGTAACCGAGTCGGCACTTTCTCGTGTGCCCAGCAGAGGGCGCAAGAACACTGGCCTGGAAAGTAGCTATCTGCAGCACACAGGAAGGCCAGGTTTGCTGACACACACAGGCACATTCAAGGAAACAGAGGCACTCTGCAACTGCAGCACATGTGCGGGGGTGGAGGGGCTGGGGAGAGGACCTTAGCCGGGTACCTGTGGGCAATCGAAGGCTTGTGGCCCTCACCACGACACCACGGCACATCCTCATGCAGGTACGAGAGGCCTCGTGACATCGTCTCTGCCACATGGCACAGTTCGTTCCACGTGATGATGTTCCCCTTGAGGTAATCCGTGAGGGAGCCCTAAGAGAAGGCAGCAGACTGTGGGCAAAGACTCCAAATGCAGAATGCAAGCCAACCCAGGCCCAGCAGGAACATCTCAGTGCAAATGTACAGAATGGGCAGAGTGCGATTCTCGCTGTAGAAGTGATCCAGGGTCGGGGGTGCGGCTGACAACAGCGGTCGACTCACCACAAAACCACCATTGGGACCTATCTGTCTCACCCTGGGATCCTTCTGGGGCGTGGCTCACCTTGTCATGGAAGGCCGTGATGAGCCACAGCTCCACCTCCAGGTTGGAGCCTCGTTTCTCGGCAGCAATGAACTGCAACAGGTTTTCGTGCTTCATGCCGGGTGTGCTGAAGATTTCCCGTTCACTCTGCCACGACTGTTTGTCCTGAGGCAGGGAGGCAGCTCAGCCCCGCCGCAGTCCCAGCCCCCCAGCACGCCCCAACCCCTGGTTTCCTAGCCTCAGCATCCAAAGACGCAGCTGGAGAACCAGGCCAACAGCAATCTGTGTTGGTAACTGGCACCGGCGCCCTGACTTACAGATGCTGAGTGAGGTGCCCAGCCAGTATCAGCCAGGAAGTGCTCGACGTGCTAAACCCACGTGGGTTGCCTGGTGTCCGAAGCCTCTGAGTACATCATAATGTCCAAAAGCAAACTCAGGGGACGAGGAGATGCTCTGGAGGCTAAGTGCCTACCAAGCAAGCATGACTCCCAGCCCCTATACACAAAGTCAAGTGTAACCCCAGGGCTGGAAGCAGGAAGATGGGAGGGCATACAGATGGAAGATCCCTGCGATTTGCTTGCCAACTAGTCTGGCAAACTGGTGAGTTCCAGGCTAAGTAAGAGACCTTGTCTCAAAAAACTTTAAAAAGGTTGGCCAGTGGTGGCGCACGCCTTTAATCCCAGTGCTTGGGAGGCAGAGGCAGGCAGATTTCTGAGTTCGAGGCCAGCCTGGTCTACAGAGTGAGTTCCAGGACAGCCAGGGCTATACAGAGAAAGCCTGTCTCGAAAAAGCAAAAAAAAAAAAAAAAAAACTTTAAAAAGTAGAAAGCTAGAGAGATGGCTCTGAGGTTAAGAGTACTGGCCGTTCTTCCTGAGCACCCAGGTTCAATTCCCAGCACATGTATGGTGGCTCACAACTTTCTCTGTAACTCCATTCTCAAGGACCCAACACTCCCTTCTGGCTTCCACTAGGCATGCATGTGGTACACATAGAAACATGTAGGCAAAACACCTGTACATATAAATAAAAATGAGTATTTTCATTAAAAAGAAATAAAAATAAAAAAATAAAAAATAAAGGTATGGTGGTACACACCTTTAATTCCAGCATTTGGGAGGTGGAGGCACGTAGACTTTTGTGAGCTTGAGGCCAGCCTGGTCTATATGACAAGTTCTAGGCCAGCCTGAACTACATACTGAAATCCTGTCTCCAAAAAGGTAAAAAATAAAAAATAAAAAATGGATTCCAATAAAGGAAATCATTCTCTGGCCTCCACACATAGACCTGTGTGCACGTAAAACATGTAAACTACATGCACAACATGGAAATAATGGCAAAACCCAAAACCAACATGGGTCAAGGTCTGGCAGTGTCTGACCTTAATCATCTGATGGACTCTCGGTACTGACTCAGAATCCCGGACTGCCCCTTATGGAGGAGACTCTAGCTTGGCCTGAGACCCCCCACCCCCATCCCAAAAGCTCACCTGAAGTGGGAAGATCTTCACAGCCACAAAGTCGTTCATGAGCTGAGCCTTCCAAACGCAGCCAAAGCGACCCCGAGCCTTGATCTCCAGCAACTGCAGTGGCTTCAGGCTCACCAGAGGGGACGGGGGTGGAGGCCCAGGGTCCTGGAAAAGCAAGGGCTTCAGGGAGCCTGCACGGCCAACCTTTCTCCCTGCCCAAGGCTGGCACTGTCTCACCTCGTGGATGTCCACATGGCCGTACGGAGGCTTTCGATGCCGATACATCCAGAAGGCCAGCAGGACGATGAGAGAGAGGCCTCCAATGGGCAGCAGCGAATAGGCCAGCACCGTGAGCAGGGTGGGGGCTGTCGGGGGTGGCTCGTACGTGACTGGGGGACACATGGAGCCCTGTGTCACACAGCCCGCCCACTCTAAACACTCCAGTAGGCCCTGCAAACACTCCCCACTGGCTCCAGAGTGCCACACTTAGACCCTCTTACCACAGGCCCCTCACCTTCTGGGCCCCCAGGCTCCGGCAAGTGGGTGAAGCGCTCGTTGCAGAAGTTGCCTTCGCAGCAGCAGAAGTACACCTGGGGGTTCTCCTCAGTGGCCACACACTCCTGCCTGAAGGCCCAGAGTCCCGTTACAAACTCCGGGGCAGGGATCGCAAGACTCTCCCAGGCCCCTCCCCCCAGGCAGAGCAGCTTCAGAATCAGCGGCAGGTAGGGTGAACCCACATCCCTGTTAGGGTGAACCCACATCCCTTGAAGGCTGAGAGGGACAGGCAGGCACTGAAATGCTGCCCGAGCTGAGGAGAGCAAACACCAGAACAGGGGCTTGGGATCCCGGGCAGTGCCCCAGAAGATGGCCTGAGATCAGTAGGTGGCACAAGTGCAGCGGGGCAACGGGGCTACAGCAGCGGGAATGCGTCCCCCCCCCCATGTACCTGTCGTAGCAATTGAAGTCATCTAGCCAGCAGCCCTTCTTCACCAGCTCGATGGTGCCCGAGCTGTTGCGCCACGAGGCATAGCAGTGCAAGCGCTTGTCCTGTTCCCCCTCGCAGCGCTCCAGGCCGCTCTGGTTGGTGCGCTCCAGCTCCCAGTTGGCGTTGTAATAGATGCACTCCCGAGTCTCAGCCTCCCCTCGCCCGGAACCTGCGCCCAGAGAAGAGAGAGGCTAAGCACTGGTGACGCATAACCAGTCCTGGAGAAGATGCCTACCCACCCCCTCTGCCTTCAATACTGGCCCCCTTACCACCCACACGTCAACACTTCTTAGGAAGACCAGGCTAGTGTTCCTCCATTCCCTGCCCATAGCAGCTTGTAGGCGGGACCCTCCTGCGCCAATTCTCACCTGTGTTCACCAGGTACAGCGGAACAGCTAAGCTTACAGGAAAAGGGTAAGCCGGGTTTGGCTGCACACCCACAGGTACGCCCCATCCACTCTTACACATCTATCCTCTGCTAAAGAAGCTCTATCCAGACGGTTGAACACACACAAACACTCCTCATCGCGGCCTCATCACCCACTCCACCCTTCTCATCAATCCCACCAATACAGCCACACCTACCCACCCACCCCCTCGTGCCCCCCCCCGTTTTGCCCACTATGACCCCATGAACCTTTTGGATATAGGAAGGGAACACAGTACACAAATCCCAAAGGCATCTTGTTCCCCGATGGGCCATCCCCACGAGGGGGGTGGCATTTACTGCCTTGCTAAGGGAACCTTAGGCAGATACCCTGAAGAGAGTCAGCACTGACTCAGCCTGGCTGCACCTCAATCCACTGACATCCCAGCTTCCTCCAATAACCCACCTGAGACCAGAGAGGCATCAGTGAGGGAGCTCCCACCTGACCTGAGGTTGGCTAGGGGCTAAACGCTAACACTGCTTCATTTCCCAGGGCCCAGTGCAGACAGGAGGATCCTGACTAGGTTCAGGGAGAGGAACCCTCAAGACAGCAGATCCCAGCCACACTCGCATCTCACCATGGCAGGCAGAGGCTCCCTCCAGGAAGGCCCAGCCTTGGGGAAGGTGCCAATCTCAAGGCTCCAGGTAGGACCAGGACCGGCAAGGTCAAAATGTTACCTAGTCAAAATGGCAGAAGCCAGCCTCAGCCCTAGCCATGCTGGGTCATGTTGGCCTAGGCCCTGACACTTGGGGTGACAATCTGTCAGGGGGCTAGAGCTCAGCCTGGCCCAGAAGGGTCTGGGTATCCAGAGCAGGGCTCAGATAGGGTGTGCACTGGCTTCTCCCAACCAGGACCTTATTCAAGCACAGGGCTCTAGGTTATGGGCGAGACTCTCAGGGAAGAGTGCAAGCCGGAAAACGGCCAGAGCAAGCGCCAGGAGCCAGGGTGGCACCTAGAGTGTCTTCAAGCCCTGGCTACTTGTGGCGGGAACAGGTAGTTGATCTGAGTGAAGCACCCGGTCCCGGGAGGACACAGCTCCTTCTCCACGGGAGTCCCAGTGCAGAGCAGCAGGCACATGAACTGGGAATTTCTCAGACATCCGCAGAGTGTATGAGGACGTGAAAGCATGCATAGCACAAACACTCCCATGTGTCCTTCGCAACTGTTTCCCAGGTGCCCAGGTCCCTCACAAGCCTGGAAGGCTGACCCTGAGCTGCTGAGCACTGGAATGAGTTCATACATAACAGATGGGGTGGACAGACTATGGGCAGAGGGCTGTGGGTATACTGAAAGGAAGGGGACAGGAGGAGGGATGGCTTCAACATGAAGCAAGACACCTGCTATAGATGCTGAAGGTGGAAGCTAGGACTTCGTGTGTGCTATCTGCTCTATCTCTGACTTACACCTGTGACTCAGGAGAGTGTCCCGCTCCATTCAGACTATAGTCAGCCCCTGGAGTCACAAGGGAAACTACCGAATAGGCCTGAGCCTGGCCTAGCTCCTCCCCCCCCCAGGCCGCTGTCAGGCACCACCTCTCTGGCACCACCAGAGGATCCCAGCTGAGAAGCCTGAGAGATCCACGTGAAGGCTCCAGGTAGGACCCAACAGCTCACCCACGCCACTGACCAGACCTGCCCACAGCCAACCCTGCAGAGCAGCTTTGAGCTGGCCAGACTCCAACTCCTGTGGATGCCTCACAGCTGTATGCCTGGGGCAAGTCACCTAGCCACTCTCTGAGAGGTGACTGACAGCACCTGCCTCCTAGGGTTGTGGCCCTCCTTCCAGTCCAGTCCTCACACCAAGCCTGCCTGCAGCTTTGCATCCCATGTGACATTCTACACCCCTCCCATACCACACCCAGTCCACTGCCAGCTGGAGATGCAGGGGGCCTCCCATTTCCTCTCTCCTCCCTGGCTCCATTTCTTCACACTCTCACACTGGCTATTTATAGCACATGGCAGAATTCCAACCACAAGGCCACAGAGCCTTTTAATAGTTGAAGGCCTCCCGCCCACAGCCCAGGAGCCAGGTCAGGAGTCTTGCCAACCAGCCCTGCCTCCCCACCCATCCCAACTACACAGCTACATTTCCATCAATCCCCAGGACCACAGCCAGGGTGGCTAGGGATGGGGAACCTACAAGAGAAAGAGGGTGGGCAAGACTGGAGTATGAGAAACACACATACGCGCGTGTGCACGCGCGCACACACACACACACACACACACAGAGAGAGAGAGAGAGAGAGAGAGAGAGAGAGAGAGAGAGAGAGAGAGAGAGAGAGAGAGATACACGAACCCTACATTGGCAGAGTGGGAAGAAAGAACAGGTCAAGTACCTACAGTTTATCTTAGAATCCTTTACTGTGGGGCTAGAGGCATGATTCAGTGGTTACAAGCACAAAACAAATGGCTTTGGTCCCCAGCATCCACATGGTGGCTCACAACCACCTGTAACTCCAGTTCCAGGAGCAATGCATACACACAGTGTACATGCACATGTATGCAAACAAAATACCAATACCCATAAAATAAGTTTCTTTTAAATCTTTACTCCAGAGAACCAAACCATTTTAATTCTGCTTTTTGGCCTCATCTGTATTTATGTGTCATCCAGACTAACACCCACTTGGCACTTAGCTAGTTCATGCCACACCCCAGGAACTATTATAATGAAGGAGAACCCTGAGGGGGTCACTTCACAGATGACAGAACTAAAGCAGAGGCTCAGGTCCTTTGCAGGCTATACCCTGAAATTCCATGTTTCAGAGCCCTGGGGCTGCCCAGTGTGACCTCACCTGGTTCATGGCTGGACCCTCAGGTTATATACAGCTGTCCTGTGAGCAAAGCCACCTCGAAGCTTCTTTACAGCCTTGGTGAGCATTTCCTCTCATCCTGGAAATGCTGAGTCTAAGCAACTTTGACTCAGTACAAACTGCCAAATCCAGAACAGTTGACCCAGTTTCCCAGAGTGGCCCACCGAGTCACGCCCTTAGCGGAGCTCCCCTGGGAGCACCAGCCAGCCTTCTTCCCATTTCCTGGCCAGGTACCGTCTCCTGATGCTGTGGAAAGTCTATGCTCTTGGGTGTAACATGTATCAGTGCACAGTAACCATTTCTGTTCACATTCTCAAAAAGCCAGGTGGTGGTGCACACCTTTAGTCCTGACACTCCCTGGCACTACTGTTCTACAGCACAGGGTGCGGCCCAGGGCCCTCAGCCAGCCCTGTGATTCCTGAAGAACTGGAGAACACCCTTCCAGGTGAATGCCAAGGGTTATAAGCATGTCCTGATTCCTCTGCAGAGCGAAGCTTTCTAAAACATAAGCCTCAAGGAATAAAAGGACCTACAGAAAGGAAGATTCAGAGCTGTAGAGCAGACGGAGAAGTGGGAACTGACCACGCAAAGCCCTCAACTGGCCACGGACAAAGCCGGACAGCGTGATTCCCACTGCAGAAGCATCCAAGACTTGGCACTCTACGGTAGCAGATGTCACTATAACAATGGTGTAAAGAGGCAGAAGGTGGGCTCATTAGCGCAGTCAGGCCGTGGGTGCAGGTTGCCTTGCCCGAAACCCACAGAGCCAAGCTGATTCCTAGAGGCATAAAACAGAACTGGGCAGAAAAGAGCAGAGCAGGCTCCCTCAGGCCTGAGTCACACTGAAAAGGAACATACCAAACACAGGCTCTCAGCACTCCGATCTGCAGCTTCCAGGACCCTGCCTATCCACACACAGGCCGGGAGACCCTCCTCCCTAACTGGCTCCTCAAGCTGCCTGGTCGGGTCTCTCAGCCTGACCAGCTCCACCTACAGGCTGAGAGCTGTCAATCAGCCCACCCTTAACATAAAAGGCTAAAGAGCAGAGATGGACACCAGGGGATGACAATGGGACAGCAACCGTTTAGTCCCAGAGCGAAAGCAAGGTCCAGTAAACCCATGGGAATCAGGGCAGTTAGGGGTGTGTGTGTGTGTGTGTGTGTGTGTGTGTGTGTGTGTGTGTGTGTGTAAGTATCTAAGAAAGAAATGGCACCCACAATGGATAAGCTTTCCAACTACCAGTACTTGCAAGTGAGACTACAGTGAGACAATACTTTCCACTCCCAAGTTCATGAACTGCAAAGGCAGAAGAGAGAAAAACAAGATTACAAGAATCTACCTACGGGGCTAGAGAGATGGCTCTGTGGTTAGAGCATTGGCTGCTCCTGCCGAGGACCCAGGTTCTAGTCCAGCACCCACATGGTTACTAACAACCATCTCTAACTCCAGTTCCAAAGGATAGGATGCCCTCTTACAACCTTTATGGGCACCAGAAATGCACATGTATACACAGTCAAAACACTCATAAACATAAAATAATAAAATTAATAAATCTTAAAAGCCAAAACGAGAATCTCCCTCCATCTGCCCTTCATCAGAATGTACTGGCATCTAGTTGTGGTAGTACAAGCCTTTAATCCCAGTACCAGGGAGACAGAGACAGGCAATTGGATCTGAATTCTAGGCCAGCCTGGTTTACACAGTGAGTTCCAGGGCAAGCGGGGCTACACAGAAAGACCCCGTGAGATCCTGTCTCTAAATAAGCAAACAAATAGTACTGAAGAGCTGGAGGGAGAGCAAGTACTGCTCTTAAAAGGACTCAAGCACAGACTCACACATGTGCACACACACATACAAGCACATACAATTAAAAATAAATAATTCTTTAATGTCCTGGAGGGTAGATGCCACCAAAACCAGGAGTAAAACAGAAAACAAAACTTCAAGTTCCAAGCAGATACACAAGTAATAAGTATGTTCTGGGTGATCACAAAAACATTGAGAATGACAAACCAGGCCAGGATGCAAGCAAACCACTGAACTCTCTAGCTGGCCCTACAACTACACCAGAATGGCTGAACAAGCCCCAAAGCCTGTCATCACGAACAGCGGAGGCACCAGCAAAACCGGCGTTTGAGGAGATAGCACCATCTAGATTCTCCGTAACTGTCATTCACAATATTCTGACACAAGCTAACAAACTTGTAAAATCAGGTTATCATCACTGCTTTTTCAAAGGGAAGCACAATGAATTTGGAGGGAGGGCGGAATGTTGGAATTAGCAAAGAGTTTAAACCAATGCAAGTGTTCTGAAAGCAGAAAAGAAACTACATCTGGGGCTGGGGACTAAGACAGCTCGGTGGGGAGGGAAGTGCCTGGTCCCAATCTGTAAGTCATCATTCTTCTTAGCCACAGGACACCTTCCACCGGAGATGCTGTCTGTTTTCTCTGGCCTGTTCCAGGTGCCTTCAGCAGAGACTGGTCCTGGTGAGCCATCTGCATCTGCCTCCTACCCAGCTTCCTGACATCTCTTCAGGACCACAGTGTACACCAAAACAAGGTCCCGTCTACACCGGAACAGAAACAGCCTGGATTCTGAGCTCTTCCTTCCTTCTGTGTTTCAAACGCTGAACCATGTCTGGGGACGCTTCCGGAATATTACCTCCCACCATGCCGAGGCTTGCCCAACCTTCACCGTGAACGCATGGCACGGCTGGCTCTCATCATCAGTGTCACGAGTCCGGCAGGTGCTGAGATTTACGGCTGCATCCCCTCAGACTAACGTAAAACAGCCTTGGGACTTCAAAATGGAATGAAGGGAGGGAGGGAGAAAAGAGAGACAGAAAGACAGAGTCCACCAGCTTACAGAAAACAGCCCGTGGAAAGTGTTACAGGAACAGAGATCCCAAGACAACCCCCAAACAGTAGCTTCCAGCTGAGCTAAGTAGCCTGAGCCTTTACTTCCAGCATGAGGCAGAGGCAGGCAACTAGTCCCAGAAGAGTTCCAGGCCAGCCAGGGCTCCACAGTAAGACCCCGTCTCAGCCCGTCCCAGCAATAACAAAGTGACTTCCACTCCAAAATATAACCCAAAAGGAAAACAGAACTCACTTTCAACTATCATCTTTATTCCAAAATATTATGGACTCCTCTATGTCGCCTACAACATCCATAGGTTAAAACATAAACCTTCAGTATGTCTCTATTTAGACAGGTTAGGGTTTGGGTTAGTGTTAGGCAGGGAGTGGGGGTGCAAGCATTTACTCCCAGCAGAGGCAGGTGGATCGCTGTGAGCTGGAGGCCAGCCTGGTCTAGAGACAGATACTGTCTCAAACAACAGCAAAATAAATCTAAGATAGGAGATGGCAGCAGTCATAAGGCGGCTCTGAATGTGCACAGAGAAAAGGCCACAGTGGCCGCCAGCCTCCTGTAAGCCAGGAGCAGAGAATGAATGTGCACAGAGAGAAGGCC
>NW_022196906.1:113277034-113288756 GCF_008632895.1 Mastomys coucha | reverse complement strand
GCCTCCTGTAAGCCAGGAGCAGAGAATGAATGTGCACAGAGAGAAGGCCACAGTGGCCGCCAGCCTCCCGTAAGCCAAGAGCAGAGAAGTCTCTTCCATCAAGCCCGTCAACATCTTGCTCCTGACTGAGTCTGCAGTGCTATGTGGCTTTCCGTTAAGTCCACGGCGCAGACAAAGGCACAAACAGCATTTGACACCAGGATGATGTGAAAGAGCCAACTGGGGCATTGTGCATACTAGAGACACTGCCACAAGTCCAGTATCATTGAAACCCATGGGCAGGACCTGACATGTGGGCTTAAATGAGGACAGCTGAATCGAGACACCAGCGAGAAGCTGGGCCTTGGCAATCACAGCACCCCAAACTGCCTTCCCTACTTTTACAGGTAACCATGGCAGAGGGCTACATGAAGGAACCAGACGCGGGAATTCCGGAGGTCCTTTCATCATGAGATCTTTATTAAAACTGTATTGCAACCAGAATTCTGTCACGCCAACACTTTATCAACCCACTGTGCCTCGAGGCAGTGCCGCTCCCAAGATTTCTTCAGCCACCTCAGTAGTTGCCAAAGTCCCTAACGAAGGTGAAGGGGACACCCAGAAGCAGCCTCCGATGCTGGCGCCTTGGCCAGGTGTGCCTGCTTCAACCTCTGTGGCCAAGCACTTTACAAGGTTGACGCTGAAGTCCAGACCTCCAGAAACTCACTCTGCCGGAGGGTCCACGGTCAAGTCACCCAGCTTCTGCACCTACTGCTGCCACTTGTCACTTTCAGTACTTATTAAAATGCAAAATATACATATCTTGTGTTCCTGGAGTTATTGTCAATCTATATAAATGATATACAGTCAGAAAGCCCCCCAACAGGAGGTCAATAAAGCAGAGTCTACCTCTACACTTGCGAATTCTTCATGACTAATATAAAGAGTAAAGCAGGCATGGTGGCCCACACCTTTTATCCCAGCACTCAGAAGGCAGAGGCTTAGCATAAATCTGAGGCCAGCCTGAGCTAGCTATACAATGAGTGGCAGGCTAATCCAAGCTATAGTAAGACTTTGAAAAGTCAGTCAATCAACTGATTAGTCCATCACAGTGGATTCCTGCCCTATTAAAAAAGCAAAAGAAGGGGCTGGAGAGATGGCTCAGCGGGTTAAGAGCACTGATTGCTCTTCCAGATGTTCTGAGTTCAATTCCCAGCAACCACATGGTGGCTCTCACCATCTGTAATGAGATCTGATGCCCTCTTCTGGTGTGTCTGAAGATAGCTACAGTGTACTCACATAAAATAAATAAATCTTTAAAAAAAAAAAAAAAAAAAGACAAAAAGACCTTAGTTGATATGTGTATTAGAAAGCTTGCCTACATGAATCTGAGTTTAAAAGGCATCTTGCTCACACACACAAACCATTTAAAGGTGTGGATATTGTCATATAAAATATAACAAGAAAGTAGCTAGCTACCTTTAGGGATGGATGCAGCGACTAGCATGAGCTGAGATGGCTTCAGAACACACTTAATACTAACCAGGCCCTGCATGGGTCCCAAGAGCCACTGAGACAGGAGGGGGTTTTGAGAGACTTAATCTGGATGCTGACCATACAGGTACATTGGGTTTGCACATCAAGATCTCACTCTTAACTACACATTCCATCTTTAGGAAAAGGTTTTTTTGTTGTTGTTTTCTGAGACAGGGTTTCTCTGTTTCTGGCTGTCCTAGAACTTACTCTGTAGACCAGGCTGGCCTTGAACTCAGAAATCTGCCTGCCTCTGCCTCCCAAGTGCTGGGATTAAAGGCGTGCGCCACCACCATCCAGCAGGAAAAGGTTTGAAATCATTATTTTATTTTGTGTATCATTGTTTTGCCTGAACATATGTCTGTGTATTATGTGAATGCCTGGTACTCAGAAAGGTCAGAAGAGGGCATTGAATCCCAAGACTGGAGTTACAGATGACTGGGAGACATCTTGTGGGTGCTGATACTTGAGTCAGGGTCCTTTAAGAAGGACAGTGTCCTTATCTACTGAGCCTTACACATATGAAGCACTTTCTACACCCACCACACACACACACACACACACACACACACACACACACACACACACACACAGGCTATGCACCATTCATCACCACAGACTTCTATACATTTTATGTATCTTACGGCCACAGTGACAATTTTGGAATTTCGGTGTCTTTAAAAACACAGAAATAGTGGGGCGGTGGAAGCGCATGCCTTTAATCCCAGCACTTGGGAGGCAGAGGCTGGTGAATTTCTGAGTTCAAGGCCAGCCTGGTCTACAGAGTGGGTTCCAGGACAGCCAGGGCTACACAGAGAAACCCTGTCTTGAAATAATACAACCATGGGCTAGAGAGATGGCTCAGCAGGTAAGAGCACTGACTGCTCTTCCAAAGGTCCTGAGTTCAAATCCCAGCAACCACCCTTAATGAGATCTGAAGCCCTCTTCTGGTGTATCTGAAGACAGCTACAGTGTAATTATGTATAGTAATAAATAAGTCTTTTAAAAAAAAAAGAAATAATACAACTATGTTTTTGTTTTAACCCCAGGTGATACGGGCCCACTTCAGACCGGCTGCCTTGTGCTCTAGCTGAGGCATGGTTTTGCCAGCTGTAGGTAATTCCTGTGACTGTATGATGTCAGAATTCTGGGAATTTTCCAGAGTATGTATAAAAGCTAGGGCCCCGAGAGGCAGGGTGCTGGTGTTGATTGTGATTTGTCGGTCATGCTCAAAGAAATGAAATGAAACAAATTAGATTCAGGTATTCCTCTCTCTCTCCTGTATCCTTTCTTTTTTCTTTTCTTTTTTTAACTATTAAAGTTTTTTTTTCAGTTTGTTTTTTTTTAAAGATTTATTTATTTATTTTATGCATATGAGTACACTGTAGCTGTACAGATGGCCATGAGTCATCATGTGGCTGCTGGGAATTGAACTCAGGACCTCTGCTCGCTCCAGCGTAATACACTGTAGCTGTCTTCAGACACACCAGAAGAGGGCGTCAGATCTCATTATAGATGGTTGTGAACCACCATGTGGTTGCTGGGATCCGAACTCAGGACCTTTGAAAGAGCAGTCAGTGCTCTTACCTGCTGAGCCATCTCGTCAGCCCCCCCCCCCATCTTATCTATCCCATCTAGTGATAGAAGGTGAAACCAGAGGGATAAAGGGGGCGGGGAGGGAAGAACCCACAAAATAGCACAAACCAGCAACAAGCGGCACTCGAATGTGGAGCTCAAAATAAAAATGGGAAATCTGGGTAAGGGCTGCGCTGCCACTGGCTTAGGAAAATGCCAACCCTGCCCCCGACCACACCCAGATCTTCTCCTCTAGTACCGCGCCTGCCTGCCACACTACCCTCACACTGGCTTCTAGGCCTGAGCCAGCCACCAACACTCCACCACAATATGGAGAATGCCAATGAGCTGCCTAGCTTTTCCCAGGGTCCTGCGTCCGTCCCCACAGGATGCTCCCCAGTCACTGAATATACATGTTGCTGCAGACCTTGATGCTCTTGGGCGACATCTTGACAATTCCATTGACCCTGAACCAGCAAGTGAAGCATCTATGAGGTTCCTTCAACCAAACCTATTCCCTGGCTGTGGGCTTCATTCTGGGCAGTGTGGCCTCTGAGCAAGGAATTCTTACGGACCTGCACCAGTTACCAGTCCTCTTCTCTAGAACTGACCCCATCTACCTTGACCCCAGTTACTGTCCCCATCCCTGCCTCAAACCTAAGTCCTTATTAAAATAAAGTTTGTGTTTTCTACTTTAAAAAAAAAAGGAGGGGAAATCTGACTTCAAATGCCACAGAGGAAACAGCGGGTGTGAGGGAACGGATTTTTTTTTTTTCAAGAGTCCAGCAAATGTTTACTGTGACCTCTACTGCTGGGGTATCACCGCCCACTTTGCTCCCACAGGGAATTTTTCTGGTCTTTGTTTTTTCCTTCTTCGAACATTCTGTTTCAGAAAAAAGGTCGGAAGAATGGCTGAGCAGTTGGAAAACTTGCAGGTGAAAATGAAGGGGTCTGAGAAACAAACAAATGGCCGAGGGGGGGGGAAGGGGTCTCACTACTCTCACTTCTGAATGGGTCGAAGCTTTGGTGCTGCAAAAGTGGAGATGGAAGCTCTCGAGAGGCAAGGAGCACAAGAAGAGAGAGCACAGGCTCCGCTCCAGTGACTGAGCAAGACAGTGGGGGTTTCCCACAAGAAGAAAGAGGAAAAGAAACTGGCAGGGGGCGGCCAGGTCAGACAGAGAGAAGCTGAAGAAAAAAGCAGGACAGTCACCAGAGTGGGAGGAGGGGTGGTCCAGGGTTACAAGATCCCCATCAGCTTTCTCAGGAGTCAGCATACGCCTACTAATGCTGTGGAAGAAGATAGAATGGTGTCCTACAGAAACGACTGATCCAAGAGGCCATAATTTCATATGGGGTGCACTCTCCCTACGTGAAACAAATCCTAAGTAACTGGGCTACTCAAAATACAATTATTTTTCCAAGGCTGGAAGGGATGGGTAACAGCTGTACTCGAGGCCAGTATGCAATTGAAATGGTCGATATGGTGAAGGGAAGAAGCTTCCAGTACAGAACAGAGAAATAGAGGGGAATGGATACAGTCAACGACCGGTGGCTGGCTGAGGGTGGTACTCTGATTTTCAATAGCAGATCCAATCTGATGACATATCTATACAGGTCAGTGTTGCTTCGTGGCCTTAAGCTTGGGACAAGGTTGAGCCCAGGGGAGAGAAATCCACCTCATTTAACAAAGATTATGCGGGGCAGTGGTGGCGCATGCCTTTAATCCCAGCACTTGGGAGGCAGAGGCAGGCGGATTCCTGAGTTCGAGGCCAGCCTGGTCTACAGGGCTACACAGAGAAACCCTGTCTCGAAAAAACAAAAACAAAAACAAAAAAAAACAAAGATTATACAAGGCTCTGGAAAAGCCATCACTGATTTTCTTTTTTTTAAACAAAGATTAGTTTTGGCTGTAAACAAAGCTGAATCAGACCCTGATACAAGGCAGGTGTTGGTGGAAACCTTGGCATTTGGAAATTCGAATAATGGACGTAAAAAAGTTATTAGACCCATTAAAGGTGTAAGCGGCACCTATGGACAAGTGGATGAGGGATATGACTGATGTCGGTTCTAATGTGTACCATGCTGACATCATAGGTCAAGGTAGAGCTAGAGCTCTCTGATATCAAAGTGCCTGGTGTCTCAATTTCCGGAAATGTACTCATTAGCAAAGAGACTGCAACGCAGCAGCTGAAGGCCTCAGATCTCAAAATGCTCAGGACTTTAATTGCGAAAAACATGGTCACCTGCAACAAACTTGTGAGCAAGGTATCTCTAAGGGCAATGGTTTGTCTAAATATAAACCAGAAAGAAGGCCTAGGCTTCCAGGGGTGAGCAGCTGATGTGACAAGGGCTGCCACTGGACCAAAGAATGTAGGTGCAGAAGAGATGCTCAACCAAAGAATGTAGGTGCAGAAGAGATGCTCAACCAAAGAATGTAGGTGCAGAAGAGATGCTCAAGGTCATTTCTCACCCAGTGACATAGCCTTGGGGGCCCAGCTCCAGGTCCCGCAGTCAAGGAGAGACATCTACACGAAAAAGCCTCCACTGGTATAAGAGATTCAATGCACACCACTGCAGGTAGTGGGGCTCTAGACTTAGCCAGAGATAAACATCTTACTGTATCCCCCAAATTTTAATGTCATAAAATAGCCATGAGATTTTATGGTCCTTTGCCCTTGGGATTGTAGAAATGATCTTGGGAAGGCGTAGACTGACTTCCCAAAATTACTGCATCCAAAAATTATAGGTGAAGATTTCACAGGAGAAATTAAATTATGGCCAATACAAAAAGGAGCCAGGGTTGCTCAGCTGGGGCTGTCTCCCCAGTCAACGGCAAAGCTGCTCCTGCAGAAAGAGCCAGAGAGAGCTCCTGAGCACCTTGAGCCACTGACCCAAAATGTCTGTTTACAATTTCCCAAGACACAGCACAATCAATGGCTTAAAACAGAAGAGGGGGAACATAGGGACAATTTTGGAATTTTTGTTTCTTTAAAAACACAGAGACATAATAAGAATGTGTTATCATTTTAATCCCAGGCGTGGGGATATGGGGCTGCTTCCAATGTCTGCAGCAGCAGACCAGGATTTGCCTCGTGCTCTAAGCAGACGGGTGGTTGTGCCGGCTGCAGATAGGTTCTACAATTGTGTAACCTTTGGAATTCTGGGAACTTTTCAGAGGGTATATAAATAACTCTTAGGGTCCCAAGAGGCGGGGTCAGTGGCTGTTGGTCGTGGAGAGGGGGGTAGTTTCAGTGTGTTAGTAGTCATGCTCAAAGGAGGAGCAAAAGGAAGAAGTCAGACTCCGGGATCTCTATCTCTTTTTTCCCCATGAATCCTTTCTCTCCTATC
Source organism: Mastomys coucha (assembly GCF_008632895.1). Taxonomy (NCBI): domain Eukaryota; kingdom Metazoa; phylum Chordata; class Mammalia; order Rodentia; family Muridae; genus Mastomys; species Mastomys coucha. The sequence continues at coordinate 113,282,321 of NW_022196906.1, read as the reverse complement.
TAGTGATATGGTGTGACATAAAGGGTGGAAAAAGGAGGCACTCAACACAGTAGGCACTCAACACAGTAGGCACTCAACACAGTAACAAACTCCAGCTACACTCAACAGTAGCGCCAGTAGGGAGCTAAAAAAACAAAGGCCAAGGTAAAGGGGTGCTAAAAAAAGGCTTCCCGGGTAAACACACTGGATGCCACACCTGTGTTTGATCCTAAGCACATCATAAGATGGGAAGAAAGAGCCAACTCCCACAGGCTGTCCTCTGACCTCCTCGTGCATGCCACAGCACCTCCCACATTACACTATACATCTTAAAAATGCAAATAAGCAAACAATAAAACCATCATCATCATCATCATCCTATTACCTAAATATTACCTACAGTTGTCCTACTGGGGGAGGAATGCCTGAAAGAGTATGTACCAACCACAAAGGACTTACTTCAGAGAGAGGAGGACAGAGCTCAATTGGGGGAGCAAGCACTTGCCTAGCCTTCATGAAGCCTAGCCAGCACTAAGGAGAGTGTGTGGTGAGACACACCTGAATCCCCAGCACTCAGGAAGTGCAGGTTGGTGGATCCTACCTAGTTCAAGACCAGCATGGTTGCTGGTCAGACTGGATTCCGTGAGATCTTATCTCTAAAAGGTATGGAGGGGACAGGGTGTTGGCTCAGTAGGTGAGAGCAGTTAGCCACTCTTGCAGAGGACCTGGGTTCCATTCCCTGCAGCCCCATCAGGCAGCTCACAACCACCTGTAACTCCAACTAAAGGGGGTCTGACATCCTCTCTGGCCTCTGTGGGTAACGCTTGTACAATGATACACAAGAATTTACACAGGCAGCCAGGCAGTGGTGGCACACACCTTTAATCCCAGCACTTGGTAGGCAGAGGCAGGCAGATTTCTGAGTTCAAGGTCAGCCTGGTCTACAGAGTGAGTTCTAGGACAGCCAGAAACAGAGAAACTCTGTCTCAGAAAAAAAAAACAAAAAAAGATTTTACACAGGTATGTGTGTACAGGCACGCGCATCGAGCGCGCGCGCGCGCACACACACACACATACAAAACCATTTTTTAAGGGGGAGGACTTACTCAGGAGACCCTACATTTTTGTTTTCTGATCTGTTTTTTTTTTTTTGTGGGGGGGTTGTTTGTTTGTTTGTTTTTCTAGACAGGGTTTCTCTGTATATTCCTAGCTGTCCTGAAACTCACTCTGTAGACCAGGCTGGTTTCCCAAGTGCTGGGATTAAAGGCGTGCGCCACCACTGCCCAGCGACGTTGATCTGTTTATTTTTGAGTGGTCTCCACAGCCCAGGAGGGCCTTTAATTCCTCCCCCTCCTGCCTCTCCCAAGAGCAGAAATCACAGGCATCCACTGCCACACCCAACTTGAAACCTTACTGTACCCACTAACAGCTAAGTTTCTGCAACTGAATATATGTGTGTTACTTAAACGGCTATAAACTTAATAAAAGTTAAAAAGAGTTAAAGGAAATGGAGGTCACATGACCTCTGCTCACCGCAGAAGACCAGAAGACCCCTGGGTAGAAGGTTGGTGTGCAAAGGTTTTCAGCTTAGAGGAAACAAACCTAGACCCTCCCTCAAGCAGGGGCCACTCACCTTTCTCAGCCCCGCGTCCCTGTAGTTTTTAAGCCACTTGGTAGATGAACCTTGGCCCACATGTTCTGTGCAGAGAAGTTAGATCTCCAAAGGGGCCTGGGCCACAGACAAGACTCCTACTGAACCCCACTTCAAATTCACACACATAGGAAATCCTCCCAAATATCCAAGAGAAATGTTTCCTAACCTCTGGCTGCCAGTCTAGGGCTCTGCGAACTCAGGAGAGGTTTCTAAATCAATGGGCAGGTAACTACCAGGTTTGAGGTAGAAGGTGAGGAGCTGGCACTAAGGCGGACATCAGACAGCAATGTCTGCACACCCGGAACACTTTGGACCACTGCAGGACCAGAAGACAGAAGAAAAAAACACCCTGGCATGGAGAGTCCAGACAGCTCGCAAGTCAGCGCTCACTTCCTGTCACTGGCTCAGGTCTGCAGGGCAGTCAGGCATCCCGCCCTCCTCTCCGATGGACAGGCAACAGCTGCTCTGCTCACATCCTCCCAAACACCCGGCCACAAACATGGGCAGACAGCCTCCTCCACCTTCCAGCCAAGGGCTTGAGTTCCCAACAGCCTTCCTTTTCCTCCCCAGAACTAATTTTAGCCTCCTTGGTTCTCAGAGGTAGAACCGAAATAGTCTGCCTAGGAACACGTTTACAAACAAGAGCACTGGCTTTGCCTCACAAAACTCCTCAGCCGTAGCCCGGAAACTAACCAGGGAGAAGAAGCCCTATTGTCCAGCAGGCCAGGCCCCTCCAGAACATTCCCTAGGGAGGAGGGCAACAGACCTGCCCAGTGGACCAGGCTTTCTCTCCAACATCACGTGTCCATGAATGAAAACACCAGGCTGAGTTGCCAGGCCCCGAGAGGGTCTGGAAAAATGGCACATGTGTGCATAGCTCGATGGGAAAGAACAGGGCCGTCCAAGGCCAGAAGCCAGGACTAGTCCCATGCCAGGAGGAGGCACCCTTGACCCTTGGAACAGGCCCCAGCGGGCCTGATCGGTGGATTTCCAATCCCTACCATTGTCAGAAGTATCCTGCCGATGTTAAGGACCGACTTGAAGAAGACGGACAGAGTATCTCCCAACCCTTAAAAGCTGGGGACCCAGGAGTACCACCAGCAGACCCGAAAAGAGCAACCACCTCTAGGCCTAAGGCTCATTTGTAAGTATGGTCAACAATGAGACAAAAAAAGGGCACAGAATAAGGAGTGTCTAGTCCAGAGCAAAAACCCGGTGATGGCGTGGGAGGAAGGGCCAGACCCATGAAATCTAGGAAAGCAACCCAATCGTCACAGGGAAACAAAACAAAACAAAACAAACAAACAAACAAACAAAAAAAAGAGTGCATTAGAAGTGGGCCTAGGAAATCTCACCTCAGCAACACTTCACAAGAGTGATGTGGAGCACTCAAAATGGTTGTCAGAAGGCTTGTGTCCACCCTGATGTCCCACCAGTAGCAGCTCCAAGCTCTTACTGAGTAGGGTCAGAAAGAAGTGTCCCCCAACAATCCTCCACATAACACAGCATAAAAAGAACACAGGCCAGCCACAGGGAGGTGCCAGCCTGCAGAGGCCAGCAAATGGGCCTCCGTGGAAGCCCGCCGTGTCTGCCACAGGTTACAGCAAACCAGCTCTCTTAGGCCAGGCTTTCCCACACACACCTCCCAAGCCCTGTGGGAAGAGACAGGCCCATACCTTTGGGGTGAAGCTGCCCCCTTGCCCTGGCATCCCTGGCCCACAGCCGCCGAGGCTCCTCAGAGCGCCACAGGGCAGGCCCACCGGGAGGAAAGGGCATGCCAGGATCCTGCTACAACCCCCAGGCTTGGCAGACGGGTGCAGCCTGGGCTCACCCAGATCCCAGGTGAGTAGAGAGGGGGTGTCAGGCAGGCAGGCAGGGCCCCAACAACAGGCACTTCCTGACATTCTGCGGAGGGAGAGGCAGAAGCACCAGCCCCAAGGCAAAGGCCAGGGCAGGTGGGCGGTGCGGGCAGGCAGGCTGCCCGGCCACCCACAACGGCCGCCTCCCTGAAACCCGAACCGCTTCTGGGAAAACTCAAGGACGCCAGGATTCTCCTCCTCCGTGGCAGCCAGTCCGCTGGACCACTGATTTTGAACCAAACAAACTCCAACAGGTTCAGAGATGCAGGAATTATCTAAGCTTTGAAGGAGATCCCAGCTCCTTATTCTGACTCCAGAGGAAGAAAGATGGACCATTACCCTCATCTCCCACAACTGTGCACACCAACAAAGGCTGAATGTTCTAGACCACTGGTTCTCAGCCTACCTAAGCATGATTTTGCCCCTACCCTCAAGAGATGCCAAGTTATTCCCACTCACTCACCATGGTCCTAGACGAGATAGTTGAGCATCTGCAGTGTGCAGGCCTGCCTCCCTACTGCCACTAACATTTCTCCCAATGGACAGAATCCACAGGTGCAAAACGCCACTACTTTCAAGGTTTGAGAAACCCTGTTCTAGAAAGGCCCATGCAGCCAGGACCCTAGCCCAGAACTGACTATCCAGACTGTCCCCTAAAGTGTGGTCGGGGACACGACTCAGCTGATAAAGTGTGTGCCACACAAGCATAAGGACCAGAGTTCAGACACCCAGCACCCCCACAAAAAGCCACGCAGTATGGTGAACATCTATAATCCTTGCTTTAAGGGTGAATTCCAGGGTCAGAGAGACCCTGCCTCAAAAAACGAAGTGGGGGCCAACAAGACGTCTCAGCAGTAAAAGCTTGCCTGCTATCAAGCTGGACAACCCGAGTCTGATTTCTCAGGACTCACTATGGAGAACCAACTTCCACAAGTTGTCTGGCACCCTTCACAAACACAGTGAGCTGTGGCACAGGCCCACAAGCTAAAACAAAATGCTTTTAAAAGAAAAAACGAGGTGGACTGTAATTGTGAAAGGCACTTGATGATGTTCTCTAGGCTGAACATGCACCCACATACATGCACAAGTATATACACACACACAGGTACTCACATGCACGGGTATACACCACAGGCACTCACACGCGCAGGTATACACACACACAGGCATTCACATGCACAGATACACACACACACACACAGGCACTCACACGCACAGATATACACACACACAGGCACTCACATGCACAGGATACACACACACAGGCACTCACACACACAGGTATATACACAAACAGGCACTCACATGCACAAGTATACACACAAACAGGCACTCACATGCACAGGATACACACACACACACAGGCACTCACATGCACAGGATACACACACACAGGCACTCACATGCACAGGTATAACACACAGGCACTCACATGCACAGGTATAACACACACACAGGCACTTACATGCACAGGATACACACACAGGCACTCACATGCACAGGTACACACACACACAGGCACTCACATGCATAGATATATACCATACACAGTCACTCACATGCACAGGTACACACACACACTCACATGCACAGGTACACACACACAGGCACTCACATGCACAGGTATACACACACAGGCACTCACATGTACAGGTACACACACACACACACAGGTACTCACATGCACAGGTACACACACACACACACAGGCACTCACATGCACAGGATACACACACACAGGCACTCACATGCACAGGTACACACACACAGGCACTCACATGCACAGGTACACACA
>NW_022196906.1:113270703-113276302 GCF_008632895.1 Mastomys coucha | reverse complement strand
TGCACAGGTACACACACACAGGCACTCACATGCACAGGTATACACACACACAGGCACTCACATGCACAGGTACACACACACACAGGCACTCACATGCCCAGGTACACACACACACAGGCACTCACATGCACAGGTACACACACACAGGCACTCACATGCACAGGATACACACACACAGGCACTCACATGCACAGATACACACACACAGGTACTCACATGTACAGGATACACATACACAGGCACTCACATGCACAGGTATACACACACAGGCACTCACAGGCGTGCACCACCACTGCCTGGCACGTTGGGAATTTTTAAGTTGAATATATCTGTCGAGCCCATGTTCCTGTTGACAGCACCAGTATACAGATCTCTTCTTTTTACCATAGAGCTGAGTAATTCTGAATATCAAGCCAGAAACATGAAGGAAAGATCTCTGAAGCCAGATGCTCAGGCAGGCCAGCTCTATCTCAATCCTTCAAAGTTCTCCTTCAGTTCCTCAAATGACAGAGCAGCAGCCACCACTGCACAGGTGACCCTATCTTCCCCAGGGCACAACCAGAGGTTAAGGCAGAACACGTGCCTCTGAATTCTGCTACGCACTGCCCCAAACAGTGCAGAGTGAGTAGACACAGTACCAGGGACCCGCTCTCACTCTGCCCCAAAACGGGAGGTGACGGGTGAGGACAAACTGGAGCAATGATGCACAAGACGTCTAGTCTGGGGCATACCGTCCTGAGACAATGCTTTCAACAAACCTAAACTTAAAAGAGACACGTGTCCAGGAGCAGAAATCCAGGAAGCCAAGAGCCATCTAGGAGGCAGCTGTGTACCGTGGGGTGAGCCTGCTGCTGCCCTACCCAGAGCAGACCACTGTTTCCCATCACTTCCAGGCCCTCGTTCTTGGGGAGCAAAGTCTCAAGAGCAACACTTCGGGGAGTGGCAGAAAGAAACAAAACGTTCAACCTGAGCACCACGTTGCCTCTACCACTCCAGAACAGCAGAGTCCGCTTCCCCACCGTGTGCTCCGGTAGCAGAGACTTGATCTCCGCCCTCTGGTTCGCACACTCACGCTCCACCGCACACATGCTCTTTCAGAAACCCTCGGGGTCAGAATTAACTGCTAACCCTCACTACCTTGTAATAGAAAAGATTGAAAGTAAGGATCCCAGTGAGGGGGTGCAATGGCCATCTGGGATACCCACCCCCGCAGCTGCAAGGGGGATCCCAGCCCTTCCCCTGCACTCCCGGCCCCGCCCCTCGCGGGTTTCCCAGACTCCGCGCTGCTGCCACCTCGGGCGGCAGGGGACCCGAGCTGCATGTGTAATGGGGGTTGGGAACAAAGACGCGTAGGACCCAGAGTCCGGGCCACCGGGCACCAGCCGTCCCAATGTCCACGATCTTTTCTCTGGAGTCTCAATGCCCGACTGTCCACATTTCCTGGAACTGCCCTAAACCCGCCCCCGAAGCTCCTACAAAGTTGAGCACGCTTCAGCACCATCGGGACAGAGAAATCAGTGCCTAGGCTTTGGGGGAGAAAGCGCTTTCCCAGCACAACTTCGTGCGTACACACCCACACCTCCTAGTCCCAAGCAGACGCGCACCAGCTATCCACAGCCCGCAGCCGCCTGCGGGCCGAGCGCGGGTCACTCACGCCCGCCACGTGCCGGCCGGAGCGATCTGAGACCTGTTGGTTCGTCTCTTCAACCCTTCTCCTCTCTCAGTTGCCCAAAACAAAAGCGGTCCCACGAGGGCGCATCTGCGGCCCGCTGCAAGAAAAGCGGGCGCAGGTAGGAGCCACTCGCATGAGGACCCCGACGCGGAGTGGCGGGACGGGGTGTAGGGGACTCCGGGAGGGCTACGGAAAGCCTTCCGCTTCGCTTTGCGACATCTATGACTCTCAGGGGCGAGCAGCCCCAACCCACCCGCCCCCGATTAGATGCTCGCCCCGCTTGACCGCCTTCCCCACGCTCAGGTTTTCCTCGCTCTATCCCTGGGGTCCGCGCGCCCGCGGAACCTGAACCCCGACCCTGACGCTCCAGGTTCCCCCCATCACCTAGCACCTCTGCGAGCCAGAATCGCGCAGAGGAACGGCACGGGCGAGCTCGCCTCTACGATCGCGAGCAGAGCGCCCCGCGCGACCCCGATCCCAGGCAGGTGGCGCGGCGCCGAGGCCGCGGGGCCGCCCTTTGTTGGTAAACACCGCGCGCCCCGGGCCCCCTCACCCCCACGACGCGCCGGGTCCTTACCGGCGCACAGCGATCCCCAGAGAAGGGCGAGGGCCGCCCAGGGCGCCGTCATGTTCCGCGGCGCCGCCCCGCGGACACCCGGAGCCCGCGGGCAGGGCCGCGCTGCGCTCCCGGGGCGCGCAGGGCCCGGCGGCGACTGCGCTCTGCTTCCCGCTCCTTCTCTGGGTCTCGCTTCCAGGCGCGCGCGCTTCTGCGCTCCGGTTCCCAGGCAGCGTGCGGGGATAGGGGCTCACGGCCGCTGCGGGCGGCGCGCAGTGCGGCCCGGGCTATGGGGCGACGCGGGAGCCGGGGGGCGGCGGCGGGGCGCGGGCCAGGGCGCGCCCGACGCGGACATGGCGCAACGGGGCTGGGCCCGGGCCCCGGGCGCAGGGGCCGAGTCCGGAGGGGCCATGAACGGGGGGGTGGGGGGGGAGGCTGGGGGAGGGGAGCTGAACCGAGTCCAAAATGGCTCCTGAGCGGTGGCCACGGAGCCGAGCCAGCGGGGAAACCCGGATGTTGGATACAAAGAGGCGGGCGAGCTGGGCGGGGAGGGGGAGGGGAGGCGGGCCCTCCGGCCGCGTGGTCCGCGCCCCCCTTGGGGGCGGGGCCGGAGAGGAACAACAACACCGAGGCTCCGCCCCCCAGCCCGCGCCCTCTGGAGACGGCGCGCGTGCAGCACCAGGCTCTAGGGCTAGGCGGGGCGCGCGCTCGGAGCTGGTGGGATTGGACTGCCCGCCGCTTGGCTGGTGCCTGCCCCTTGCCATGGAGCCCACGCTACGGGATGCACGCCCCTCTGAGACCCCTGAGTGGGTAGCTCCTGGACCCCATAAGCCAGGACCTCTGTCCTCCAGCTCTCATTTATGGACTAATTAATGGGCAGAAAAACGCTGAAGTCTGGATTGACAGCAGTTTCCCCACATCGCACAGACTAGCAGAGGAAGACCCACAGAGCAGCTGCAGGTGGGAAAGAACTGTTGGCGACCCGCTTCCGGGAGGATCCTCAGCAATCCCACACCCTTCATCTTACCTTCAGCACTCCTCCCACCCCTTTAAAGTTCTGTTCAGAACATGTCTCTGTTCCGTACACACACACACACACACAACACACACCAGATTCCTCCATTTCAGATTCCACACTCGTTACACAATCAGAGCGTGCGAGAGTAATCGGCCTCCCAGCCAGCCTGGAAGAGCCAGTCACCACTCAGGGGGGAAAAATGCTATGGAATCCTCAGATACTTGCCTCCTGCCTCACGAAGAGCAGCGAGGAGGAAGGTGGTACCCCACAGCCTAGGTCATCTCACTTGCTTGAGCCTCGGACTTCCCTTAGGAAAGTGCTGGTGTTAAATTCCTCCAAGACTTAGGTAGACTTTCTTACTGCTACAGCTTTGGTTTTGAGGCAGGGATTCTCAGCCTCCCATGGAGCTGAGACCACGGTCTGCACCTTGTCTGAAGAAAACCTTTGCTCTTAAATTTTGTCTTTTTCCTCTCCTTATGTAATCCTCAGATGGCCTCGAGCTCGCTGTCCATCTGTGACTTTTCTTATTTTTCATTCGTTTACTGATTGATTGTGCATGTGCTTGCAAGCCTGTGTCTATGTGCTCGATGTGGTTACCTAGTGCCCTAGCAGGTTAGAAGAGACCCAGATACTGAAGTTAGGAAGGGGATGAGCTATCTTACGAGTGTTAGGGACTGAACCTGAATCCTCTACAAGAGCAACAACCCCAGACCCATGGCTTATATTTTTTTTATAATTATTGGTATTTTTGAGGCAAGATCTTTTTTTTTTTTTTTGGCTTTTTCGAGACAGGGTTTCTCTGTGTAGCTCTGGCTGTCCTGGAACTCACTCTGTAGACCAGGCTGGCCTTGAACTCAGAAATCCGCCTGCCTCTGCCTCCCAAATGCTGGGATTAAAGGCGTGTGCCACCACCGCTGGGCTAGAGGCAAGATCTTACTATGTAGCTCTGACTGTCCTGGAACTCACTCTAGACCAGGCTGGCCTCAAACTCAACAGAGATCTGCTTGCCTCTGCCTTCTGAGAGTTGAGATTAAAACCGTGTGTCACAATCCACACCTGATATATTTATTTATTTATTGTTTTTTTTTGGGGGCGGGGACAGGGTTTCTCTGTGTAGCCCTAACTGTCCTGGAACTCACTCTGTAGACCAGGCTGGCCTCGAACTCAGAAATCCACCTGCCTCTGCCTCCCAAGCACTGGGATTAAAGGCGTGGGCCACCACCGCCCAGCGATTTATTTTATTTTTAATCATGTTTATATGTGTTATGTCTATGTAACATATGTAAGTATGCAAACTTGTACCCAGTGAAGCCAGAAGAGGGCACAGGATCCCCTGGAGCTGGGGTAAAGATGGTTGTGAGCTGCCATGGGTGCTGGGAGCTCTCACTTAACAGCTGAGCTATCTCTCCAGCCCCAATTTTGCATCTTCTTGATTAGTGTTAGAAACTTATTCAAACAAGTTCACAGCAATAAACACACTGTACTAGGGAAAGCATGGATTATCTTTTCCATATTGGAAAAAAAAAATGAACTATCATGCATTCACATGCCAAAAATTAGACTAGTTAGTTCTACTCTTCTATCTTATGTGAGGAATTTGGGGGAAGGGGTGCTGAGCAAAAAGGATCTCATATTAGCCCAGGCTAGCCACCTATTCAATACACAGCCAAGAATGGCCTCAAACTTCTGCTCCTCCTGCCAGGTGCTGAGATTAGAGGTTTGTACCACCATGCCTGGTTGTATGTGTTGCTGGGGATCAAACCCAGGGCTTCCTGAACATTGGGCAGACACTACCAACTCAGCCACACCCCCAGCCTCTGTACCATACCAGGTCATATGACACTTAACCTTGACTGGTCCAAAATGCCCACACATCAAAATGCTATTCTGATGTTGCTAGAAAATCCCAATTCACGTACTGAACTACTAGCTTCACAGTTGCACTCAGCAGCCTGTCTGGCACCCTGAATTTTACCTAGCTGGAAGAGAACTCCCATATGCTCTCCCCCATTAGCCTGCTCCTCTCCGTCTCTCCCTGTTGGAATCAATAGCACGGTCAGTTGTTCATATCAAAGACTTCTGAGTCACCCTTGAATGTCCAGTCGATCAGCGTGTCTCAAATGTGCATCCAACATCCAGCCATATTTTTTCATACGCTCCGTGCCACAAGCCTACACCTCATATCTGGACAGCTTTAACAGCAGTGGGCTGAGGGGCTCCCTAGCTGTCATCAGGATCCATTCATGTTGCTAAGTGTATCTTGTATTTCTTTTTAAGATTTTTATTATAAGCCGGGCAGTGGTGGCACACGCCTTTAATCCCAGCACTTGGGAGGCAGAGGCAGGCAGATTTC
>NW_022196906.1:113245325-113269812 GCF_008632895.1 Mastomys coucha | reverse complement strand
TTCCTGACCTGCTTGAGTTCCAGTCCTGACTTCCTCTGATGATCAACAGCAATGTGGAAGTATAAGCTCAATAAACCCTTTCCTCCCCTACTTGCTTCTTGGTCATTATGTTGTGCAGGAATAGAAACCCTGACTAAGACAAATTGGTCTCTGCTTGCTTATTTATTATTATACATAAGTACACTGTAGCTGTCTTCAGATGCACCAGAAGAGGGCGTCAGATCTCATTACAGGTGGTTGTGAGCCACCATGTGGTTGCTGGGAATTGAACTCAGGACCTTAGGAAGAGCAGTCAGTTCTCTTACCCGCTGAGCCATCTTGCCAGCCCCCCCCCCCCATTGGTATCTTAATGGCCATCTTGGGTATCAGATCAGTGGTCGTTGAATCATGGTGCTGTGCTCAAAGAATCTGAGTTTCAGCCAATAATGGCCCTGATGTGGAAAGTAATGCTGCTGGGAATTCAGATATGCCAAAGAGAAGGCATGTCGCCTTTACGTAGTCTCAATAAGGGAAGAAAAACCTGTTGACAAGCCTGTGGTAAGAATTAATCTTTTCATGAAATTGTGGAGAAGGTAAAAGGGTTGCTTGCTAGTGTTTCTGTCATGCCAGAAACCGCAGAAGTGCAACCAGTTCTGGGGGTTGAATCCTGCTGGGCTACACCTCAATCCCAATGTAAACTACCAAAATTACCATAACTTTTATAATTTTACTTGGAGAAAACTAAAAAGATGTGGCCCATGTTCCCTCAGCCTCTGAGCGGCACAGTCACATGCATGCTCTAAATACATTCGAGGGAGTCACTGGAGCCCACAGTCCAGAATGATCATTCTCTCTATATGATACTATGGAAGGAGAGCTTGTGGATTTTTTCAGTAATACTGTTCTCCCAATATCTATTATTTTTGTATTCCTGGGGCTCAAATCAGGGTCTTGCACATGCCTAGCATGCACACTATCTATGTGCTTTACCCCAGCTCCAATTCCCCAGAATCCGTTATTTCTTAGGCATTGATCTCAGAGGGCTTCATTTCTTGGCTCTATTTATTCCTTCCTTGACCCTACAGGTCTTCTTTCTGCCCCCTCTGTTAATTTAATGGTGGCAACCTTGAGGTCAGCTAAATGAATCGGATTGGGAGGAGGAAGGTAGCACTCCTCTGTAATGAGAGAGAATGGTTAGGTTACGCTGTACTAATGGAAAATCCCCAAACCTTAATGGTTTAAAACCACAAAATTTATTTCTTACTCTCAGTACATGTCCATTAGGGTCACCAGGCAAACTCCAGGCATTGTAATAACTCAGGGACATAGGCTAACACAGAAATGTGGTTTTTTACATATGCTTCCATTGCAGAGCCAGGGACAAAACCATGATGAATTACGTGTGGCTCTTAACGTTTTTATCAGATTCTGAAGAGGTAGTGGTGAGGATGTTGGCTTCATGGTGTTTGAATCTTTGAAAATATCCACATCAAAATATTAAACAACTACATGAAAAAAATGTAGGAAATCTTTGTACATTTCGAATAAGACAAAGGGAGAACGATTTTCTCCAAAATACAAGCAAATGAGGGCGGGGATGGGAGGGGGGGGGACAAAGCAATACATGTTTCATGAGCCAGCTTCGGTACAAAAGGACATAGAAACACAAGAAAGAAAACGCTGTGTGAGACAAGAGAGTCCTAGACAGTTTAGAAATACACCATGAAAACCATAAAGGGATCCTAAGAGCTGGAGACATGGGGACGGCCCTTCCTCAGTCCAAGAGCTGGTGACACGGGGACGGCCCTTCCTCAGTCCAAGAGCTGGAGACACGGGGACGGCCCTTCCTCAGTCCAAGAGCTGGAGACACGGGGACGGCCCTTCCTCAGTCCAAGAGCTGGTGACACGGGGATGGCCCTTCCTCAGTCCCACTGCAAACAGGCTGGAACCAGAGAGGTAGCAGCAAGGTGCTCTCCAGGGAACCAGGCTCTGGTTCCCAGCACCCATAGAGCAGCTCACAAGGTCTCTAACTCCAGTTCCAGGGACCCAATGTCCTCTTCTGGCTTCAGCAGGCACTGCAACATGTGCGCAGACACATCCAAGCAAAACACGCATTCACAAAACATAAAAATAACAAATCTCTAAAAAGAGAGAAGAACCAAACATCTAGATTCATGGCTTTCACAGTGAAGCTTTTTAAAAACCATGTGTCTATGGACGTGTGTGGTCTGCTGCAGAAGCCAGTACCTACATGGGCACGGTAAAAGCCAGCCGCTTACCACCTCCTGCATGTTGCCTTTCCTCTGCTGTACAACACGGTACATGGCACGTGTGCATCCATACTCACACACAAAATAAATGAAACACGTTTTTGAGATAGGGTCTCACCATGTAACACTGACTGACCTGGGCTTTACTGTGTAGAACAGGCTAGCCTAGAACACATGGAGATTTGCCTGCCTCTGCTTCCCCAGTGCTGGGATTAAAAAAAAAATCCACCACTCCAACTAATTTCATTTTACTCTTTCATTGCTATCAGCGATCCATATTCTAGGAGATATTTTCATTTATTGCTTTAACTATATGCCATAGATTTCATTGTTAATCACATCCGGAGGAGGTATGGATTTTATTTATTTATTTATTTATTTATTTAAAGATGTATTTGTAGCTCATGTAGAAGCCAGAAGAGGATGACAAATCCTCTAGAACTGGAGCTTCAGATCATTGTTGGCTGCCATGTGAGCATGAGAAATCTACCTCTGAAGAGTAACAAGTGTTTTTTTGGTTTTTTTGTTTTTTGTTTTTGGGTTTTTTTTTTTTTCCTTAACCAGCCAGCTGCAGAGCGCCTCTTCAAGTCTGAAGTTGTTGTTGTCCTGTTTCTGTTCAGTTTCATTTGAGACACAATCTCACTGTGTAGCCTGGGCTGGCCTGGAACTTATGATATACACCAGGCTGACCTGGAACTCATGGAAACCTACCTGCCTCTGCCTCCTAAGAGCTGGGGTAGAAAGCATGTGCCAACATGCCTGAGACTTGATTTTTTAAAAGATTTAGTTATTTATTTTATGTATGTGAGTACACTGTAGCTGTACAGATGGTTGTGAGCCTTCATGTGGTTGTTAGGAATTGAATTTTTAGGACCTCTGCTTGCTCCAGTCAACCCTGCTCACTCTGGCCCAAAGATTTATTATTATAATCAAGTACACTGTAGCTGTCTTCAGACGCACCAGAAGAAGGCGTCAGATCTCATTACCGGTGGTTGTAAGCCACCATGTGGTTGCTGGGAATTGAACTCAGGACCTTTGGTAGAGCAGTCAAGCATTCTCTTACCCACTGAGCCATCTTGCCAGCCCTTGATATTTTTTTTAAATATCCATCTTTTGCTAGAAGTTTAATTTTTTTTCCAAATTGGACTTTAAAAAGGTTTTCTTCGACGGGCAGTGGTGGCACACACCTCTATTCACAGCACTTAGGAGGCAGAGGCAGGTGGATTTCTGAGTTCAAGGCCAGCCTGGTCTACAGAGTGAGTTCCAGGACAGCCAAGGCTACACAGAGAAACCCTGTCTTGAAAAACCAAAACAAACAAACAAACAAATAAATAAATAAATAAATATGTTTTCTTCTAGCCAGGTATAGTGGATGTTTCATGTTTTCATTCTGGTGTAACTAATGGACATTTTAAAATGTTTATATAGCTGTGTCTCTGTGTGCTTATAAACATCATGCTCCTGTGGTAGTCAGAAGACAACTATGGAGTCACACTCTGGTTGCCAGGTTTCGGAACATGTACCATTACCTGTTCTGCCATCTTGCCCACTGTGAATGAGAAGTTTTTATGTACAAGAGCAGACAGACTTCTATTCCAATATGGGATATTTGTGCAGGGTGGGAGTAGGTGGATGATTTAGTTGGTAACGTGTTTCCTTACAGCAAAAGCCCTGAGTTCGAGTCTCAGGACCTGCATTAAAAGCCAGGCTTGGTGGCAAATGCATGAAATTCCAATGATGGCCAGATGGGATGTGGAGACTGATGAATTCCTGGAAGCTGAGTGGCCAGTCCCTGCCTCCAACAAAAAAGTAGAAGGCACCTGAGAAATTCATCCAAGGTAGTCCTGAGCTCCAACCTCCACATGCACTCACATACACACATGCACACATACACACATGCACACAGTCACACACCTATCCAGCCATCTGCACATGCACACACACACACACACACACACACACACACAGAGAGAGAGAGAGAGAGTAGAACATTCAGTGTACATTTAGGTATACTTTGTAGAAACCACCTGCATGTAGCTTTGTCCCCTTTAACCTTAGAGAGGACAATGGTGGCGGGGCTGGTGAGATGGCTCAGTGAGTAAGAGCACTGACTGCTCTTCCGAAGGTAGTGAGTTCAAGTCCCAGCAATCACATGGTGGCTCACAACCACCCATAATGAAATCTGATACCCTCTTCTGTGTACTCATTTATAATAATAAATCTTTAAAAAAAAAAAAAAGGCAGTGGTGGCGCACTTTAATCCCAGCACCTGGGAGGCAGAGACAGGTGGATTTTTGAGTTCGAGGTCAGCTTGGTCTACAGAGTGAGTTCCAGGACAGCTAGGGCTATACAGAGAAACCCTGTCTTGAAAAAACTTTAAAAAAAAAAAAAAAGAGGACAGTGGTGTGTTAAACTCTGTTCTTTCCAGCGGTCTGTTTTCCCTGCTGCTGTTGCACAAGTGTCACATGCTTTGATAGGACACAGCCAATGGGAAAAAAGACAGCACAGGATTCTGGCCCAAGCAGAGGATTCCAGAATGTTATTTCAAGCTGACAAAACAAACAGCTGAGCCTGTAGCCCTCGTGGTGGGCACATCATGATTGTGAAGTGAAGCCCTTAACACTACGGTCCCTCTTTATGTCTCTTACTTTGATTCTGCACGGTGAGATGGGTGTTGCAGTTTCTGCTGTCTCTGAGCTTTGTGTATAGACTGTTGCTGA
This sequence comes from Mastomys coucha, assembly GCF_008632895.1. Taxonomy (NCBI): domain Eukaryota; kingdom Metazoa; phylum Chordata; class Mammalia; order Rodentia; family Muridae; genus Mastomys; species Mastomys coucha. The sequence goes on along the minus strand of NW_022196906.1, from coordinate 113,264,843 downwards.
CATCCCATCCCCACCCTTTAGCCTTTCTGAACCGAATTCTCTGCACGTCTCCTCTACACACAGGAATGCATTGGTCTGTCCACTGTTTGGAAATTCTTTTTCTTTGAGTAGGAGGATTAAAGGCTCTCACATTTACTGACTGGACTCATGCTAGGACTTCTGCTTACTGTGTGCACGAAGCTTTAGTTACCGTGGATTACTGGCTATATGATATGTTGCCTTTTCTTTGAGGACAATTTGTACTTGTTTAGGTTTATTTATTGTGTATACACGAGGGTATGCATGTACCAGGGCACCTGTATGGCAATCAGAGGACCACTTGTGAAGTCAGTTCTCTCCTATCACGTGGAACCCCAGGGGTCGGACTCAGGCCGCAAACCTTCGCCTGCTGGATCATCTCTATAGAACTGAGATTTGCACTTTTCTTGCTTTTTAAAAAATTTTCGCTAGGCGGTGGTGGCACACGCCTTTAATCCCAGCACTTGGGAGGCAGAGGCAGGCGGATTTCTGAGTTCGAGGCCAGCCTGGTCTACAGAGTGAGTTCCAGGACAGCCAGGACTATACAGAGAAACCCTGTCTCGAAGAAAAAACAAACAAACAAACAAACCTTTTCATTATACTGGTTATAGGTTTTTTTTTTAACACTAATGCCTTTCATAGTACTTGATAGTTTTAATACTCAGTTCTTTTTTATTACTTTAGCCTCAAGTATTTGCTTTGCAATTTTAAATATTATCAGCTCCTCAAAACTGCATGTGCAACAATGAGCTTCCCATTTCTCCTCTCCTGTCCTAGTTGGCTTCAGCTACCATTCTGACACAGTCTAGAGTCATCTGAGGGACTCTCAACTGAGGGACTGACCAGATCAGATTGGCCGGTTGTCATGTCTTGATTGATGGTTGATGTGGGAGGGACAGGCCTACTGTGGGTGGCACCATTCCTAGGCCTGTGTGCGTGGGCTGTATAAGAAACGTAGCTGAGCATGTCTGTGATGGAGGCAGTACATAACATGCCTCCATGGTGCCTGCTCAGTTCCTGCCCTGACTTCCCTCAGGGATGACGGTGACCTAGAAAGGGAAGATGAAATTAACCCTTTCTTCCACTACATTGCTTTTCGTTTTTTTTTGTTTGTTTGTTTTTGTTTTTTGGCTTTTTCGAGACAGGGTTTCTCTGGATAGCCCTGGCTGTCCTGGAAGTCACTCTGTAGACCAGGCTGGCCTCGAACTCAGAAATCCACCTGCCTCTGCCTCCCAAGTGCTGGGATTAAAGGTGTGCGCCACCACCGCCCGGCTTACATTGCCTTTCGATCATGGTGTTCCTCACAGCAAGAGAAAGCAATGAGGACCTCCCCCTTTGTCCTATGCTAGCTGATAATTTTGTCCAAGCAGTGCCATTTGACATTCTTCCTTGTCTCCCGGTACAGTGACAGCTTGTCTTTAGGAGCACACCAAGAATCAGTGAGCAATCCAGCTAAGGCATGACTAAAACACTAGATAACTTAGCTAAGCCCAGACCTGAGCACACTTTGGTCCTTTGTTTACATCGGGGGTGAGGGTAGCACATCGCCACAGCACAAGTGTGAAGGTCAAAGGACAACTTGCTTGGGTGGGCTCTGTCCTTCTACCATGTCGACGCTGGAGCTCGAACTCAGATCTTAAATCTTGGCAGCAAGCCCCTTTACCCACTTAACTCACTAGTCCTTATATTTTTCTTTGTTCTTCGACGATGCTCTAGGGCGCCTGCCTGCATATTCAGAGACCTTTCCTAGTCTTGTTGAGTCTGGTGGGGCCTGTGGCCTTGTCCTTACCAAGATGCTTCAAAGCCTCATTAAGGATGCCTGGGTCTATGATGCCAGACTTTCCCAGGGATCCTGGGGAATGTGGATAAGAACGGGACAGCTGAGTGGCTTTCATCCTCATAAAGTCAGGAGTGATAATAAAAGCAGTTGAGGTTTAAAAGGCTCCAGCCCTGCACCTGCCCATCACTAACCACTCCGGAGCCCACTCAAGACCAATCATGCTAACTTAAACAAGCTGTGTTGGGGGATGGAGAGATGGCTCAGTGGTTAAGAGCACTGACTGCTCTTCCAGAGGCCCTGGGTTCGATTCCCAGCAACCAGATTGGTGGCTTACAACCATCTATAATGGACCTGATACCCTTTTCTGGTGTTTCTGAAGACAGCTGCAGTGTACATAATAAATGTTTAAAAATAAATAAGAAAACCAAAGCTGTGTTAGAACATGGAATACACTGAACACTTGGCAGGATGCAGCATGCGAAAGTTTGTTCCTTGTCCAGTTGCTTCCTTCCCAGGGAGAATCTGACACCAGCCTGAACTTTGTTTTGTAAGAGAATGGCATCTTTGGGTCTTGACAACCTCACTTGTACCTTCACCACACAAAATGTGATTTATTACACAATGTATTTATTTTAACAATACTTTTATATATGTATGGCTGTTTACCTGCTTGTGTGTGTATCACGTGGAGTACAAAGAGGCCACCAGATCCCTTTGGGACAGAGAGTTGTGAGGTGCTGTGTGGATGCTAGGGACAGAACTCAGGTAACCTCCACCCCCCACCCCCCACCCCCATCTCACCACCGTTTGTCTTACGGTCTAAGCCTTTTGATGTTGGGCCAGTGATATACAAATCTCAAAACCCTTCTAGAATACATCTAAATGACAAGGTAGACTCTTTCAAAACACATTTGTGAAGCTGGTGGTACATCTAAGAGAGGGCTTGCCCAGCATCTTCAAAGTCTCGGGCTCAAACCCCTGCACCGAGAAAGGGGAACCGGGGAGAGGTGGATTTTAGGTGTTTTCAAATTTTTGTTTATTTTGGGAAGTTCTAAATATCAACAGGAATCTTGTCTTTATTCTCCTCCCTTCTTTTCTGGCGCCTCCCTGAATTTCCTGCCAGGTCTCCCTCCTCTTTAATGTGTTGTGAAAGTCTCCGGATCTGTTCGGTCTATCCTGAGGTCCATCCTGAGGTCCATCCTGCGGTCTATTCTTTGGTCCAGTGTCTTTGCATAGGCTTGCTGTGTTTCCATTTGGATTTGTTCATTATAATTTGTCACCTATGGTGGCCTTTTTTAACCACAGTCGTCTAACTCATTGTAAGGCCTGTTGGAATGTCATCCTGATTAACTGCTCTGTGGTCCCAGATGCCTCTGCAGTCGGTCGGCAGTGCTGTGTGGTCCCAGATGCCTCTGCAGTCGGTCGGCAGTGTTGTGTGGTCCCAGATGCCTCTGCAGTCGGTCGGCAGTGCTGTGTGGTCCCAGATGCCTCTGCAGTCGGTCGGCAGTGCTCTGTGGTCCCAGATGCCTCTGCAGTCGGTCGGCAGTGTAAAACCTCTGTTACAAACAACACCACAGCAGCTGTTTCCTTCTGCTCTGTGGGCTTGCTGTGGACAAGATGGCTGCTCATTGCTTCCTTCCCCCTCACACGTCGAGCCTTCCAAGAGACCTGATGTCTGGACACAACTCTCTTTCCACCTGTACTCAGTCCTTTTGATTTCCCAGCAGTCACTGCTCTGATCCAGACAGGTCTCACACCTGTCTGCAACATCTTGCCACTGTGTCAGATCCAGTGGTCTGGTTTAAAACAAGTCCTGAGTTCAGCCCAGCCTTGTGGCAGAGGAAAACTCTATGGGGATGATCCAGGAGTGAGATCACCAGGGAAAGTAAAACGGGTGGAGAGGGAGGACACAGTTCAAACATAGTAGGATACGTGGCAGTGAGAGTCACAAAGTATGCCAAGTAAAAAGGAAACCCAGGCTGGGCGTGTGGCTCAGCAGGTAGAATGTCTGCCTAGAATGCATGAGGCCATGGGTCTGATCCCTTCCTGGTATTGCATAAACCAGGTGTGGTGGCACACACTTGGGAGATGGTGGCGGGAAAATCATAAGGTCACCTTTGGCTCCAAAGAAAGTTTGAGGGCAGCCCAGAGGAGACCCAAAAGAAAAAGAAAGCCAGAATTTAGAAACTTCTCGAAACACACAACTGTATCATCATGTGAACTGAAGAACCGGGTGTTTAGCCTAGGAGAAGCCCAGTCAGGCAGTCTCTGGGTGGAGCTCGGGGAGGGGAAGGAAGGATATTCACCAGGCCCAAGAAGGTTGTCTTGAGTGGGAAGTTACACGAGGTGCATATAGGGAGGAAGATGAAGGAGGAGACAGGCAGACAGGAGAGCATCCTGGGAGGGCACCTACAGAAACGGGAGGGTCACAGGCAGGAGAGAAGCAGCTTAGTCTGGTTTGCAGGAAAAGATGGAGGGGGCGGTTCCAGGGTGGGGGCGGTGGCTGAAGGTGAGGAAGGGGGAGTGGTCAGAGTCAGGGAAAAGGCTCGCTCCCTAGTCTGTTGTTTGGTCCCTTTGATTGTCTTTGGTGCCCATACCCTACAGTGTTTTCCTGAATGAAAGACAGAAAAGGAGAAATTGCCTTTCCATCCCAGGACACGCAGCCCACGTGTCTCCAAGGCGTCATGGCTTCAAGTTGGCCCAGGGCAGGACAGGAGCACTCAGCCGAGCTGTTCAGAGCAAGCACAAGGATGAGGCATAGGGTGTTTGGCCCTGAAGAATTCATTTCCGAGGCCTCTGGGCCTTGGACAGGACTCTCTGTTCCAGTTCAGCATATCGAGGGAGAAGGGCCGCATAGACCTGGACGGGCAGAAAGAGCAATATATATAGTGGGAAGGGGAAGTGACTCTTACAGCTGCTTGCAGCTTCAAAGTTTAAAAATGCAAATTCTGGGGCTGGAGAGATGGCACAGTGGTTTAGAACACTGGCTACCCTTTCACAGGATCCAGGTTTGAGTTCCAGTACCCACATGCTGACTCACTACGGTCTGTAACTCCAGTTCCAGGGTATCCAACACCTTTGTCTGGCCTCCTCAGGCACCATGCACACACATTGTGTATAAACATATATGTAGACAAAACACTCATACCCATAAAATACATAAAAATTTAAATGAACAAATGAATATATATAGTTATACAACATATTCCAAGTTTCACAAACCTTGTGCAAAACCAGCAAGAATTATGACATCACTATTTTCTCTAAGCAGTATGTGTTAAAGTGATGATACTTTGAATAGATTAGATTAAATGAAATCGACTGCTAAAATTAATTTTGTTTGATGGGTGTTGGTGGCACACGCCTTTAATCCCAGAACTCGGGAGGCAGAGGCCAGCCTAGTCTATAGAGTGAGTTCCAGGACAGCCAGGGTTACACAGAGAAACCCTGTCTTGAAAAAAACAAATGGACAAAAAGAAAAAAGAAAAAAAAAGAAATAATTTTGTTTCTATTTTTATATTTGAAAAATTGAAGCATTGGAGAGATGGTACATTGGTTAAAAAGTGAGAGGCTCTGCCAGAGCCCGACAAATACAGAAGTAGATGCTTGCAGCCAACCATTGGATTGTGCACAGGTCCCCAAGGAGGAGCTAGAGAAAGGACTGAAGGAGCTGAAGGGGATTACAACCCCATAGGAAGAACAACATCAACCAACCAGACCCCAGAGAGCTCCCAGGGACTAAACCACCAACCAAGGAGTACACATGGCTCCAGCAGCGTATATTGCATATATGGCCTTGTCTGGCATCAATGAGAGGAGAGGCCCTAGGTCCTGGGAAGGCTTAATGTCCCAGTGTAGGGGAATGTGAGGGCAGGGAGGTGGGAGTGGGCGGGTGGGTGAACACCCTCATAGAAGCAGGGGGAGGGAGGATGGGATAGGAGGTTTCTGGAAGGGAAACCGGGAAAGGGGACAACATTTGAAATGTAAATAAATGAGAGAGGAAAACTTACCTTTTAAAGAAAAGAAAAAAGGCCAAAGACAGATTGAGAGGCAAGTGCTAAGAGAAAATCCAGTGGTTTCTCACCTGGGAAGCTCCCGGGTTGGGGGTGGCAGCCAGGCTGGGCTGTGGTGCCGATTTCACAACCTCTGAGAAGGCCACACCTGTCCCTCCTGCAAGGCCTGGAGGGGAAAGGTCATCACATCCGTGCATGTCACATGAGGATGTTAAGTGAGTGTGTCAGATACTGCTATGGTGACAAAACACCAAAGCCAGGCAGGGCAGCTCTGCGGCAGGCACCCCCTGAGCCTGCACAAGACTCAGGCTTCTACCCAGCACCACACAAGAAAACCCAAGTCTTTAAACTGGAGTTGCCCAGCTCAGAGGAGTTACTTAAAGTCACTGATAGCAAAATTGCTTGTAAAAAAAAATACTTAAAATGGGGTGATTTTTTTGTTGTTGTTACTGTCATACACATTGGAGAATCAAGTTCAAGACTCACCTGGAATCCAGAGTGAGTTACACGTCAACCTGGACAACTCGGTGAGACCTCATCTCAAATCAAAAGTATAAATAATAAAAGGGTATAATTATAAAATTATAAAAGTATAATTAATAAAAGGGCTAGAGAGATGACTCAGTAGTTAAGAGCATGGACTGTTCTTTTGAAGGTCCTGAGTTCAAATCCCAGCAACCACATGGTGGCTCACAACCATCTATAAGATCTGATGCCCTCTTCTGGGGTGTCTGAAGACAGCTACAGTGTACTTACATATAATAAATAAATAAATCTTCCCCCCCCATCTTTTTTTTTAAAGTATATTAAAGAGAGAGAGGGAGAGAGAAAGAGGCTTGTGATACAGTCAGCCAAGCATAGACAAGCACAATGCCCCAGGTTCAGTTCCCAGCATTGGGGTAAGAAGTAAAAATTTGGAAGTAAATTCCCCAATGATCTGAAGTGGCAGGCGTGGGAGGAGAGAGATGGGGATGAGGGTAAACGTTTGTCATTAAGAGGACAGCGCTCCACCCTTCTTTCTCAGTGTTGAAAGGAATATCAAGTTTAAGTAGGTGTGCTGAGGAGTGAGTTCACAGGGAGAGAATGAACCCCTAGGCAAAAGGGCAGAGGCCCTGATGCAGTTGACAGCCAGGAGTTCCCTAGTGACAGGTGACAGGGTGAAGCAGCTTAACTGGGGAGGCTAGCCTCAACAAACTCTATCTTCCAGTAATGTCTGAGGTTTCAGGGAGACAGCCAGCAGTCAGGGCCTCTGGGGAGCTGTCCGTGGTTCTGGACTTCTTGGCTAGGAGGCCTTTACCACTGTCTCCATCCACCGCCTTCATCTCCCCTGGCTGTACAGACCTACAAATAGGCTGCCCTTAAGATGCCCTGTGGCTTTTTTGGTCTCTAGAGTTTGAATCCTGGACAATCCTCATCCTCATCTAGTTTGAATCCTGCCTCCCTTTCCCACTTTAACGAGTCGTGAGACTGTGGTGTCCTTCAACAGCGACTTCATCGTCTCCTCTTCCCATGCCTCTCAGCCCAGTGGTGCTTAAACACTTGTGAGACAGCCCTGCCCCGTTCATTGACCTACCGTGAAAAGCGCGGTATGCAGAGCCAACGCAGGCTGAGCTGGTGGTGTCTATGACATACACGGGGGCCCCAAAAACGTCTGCAAGCACCTGGGAGGGACACAGAAGTGGAATGTGTGAGTCCTTGTTCAGAGAGATCACTTAGGGACTCTCCTTCGAGACTCTACTCTCTCCTCACGTCTTCTGATGCCTTCCACCCATGCCTTAAACATGCAGAGCCGGTGATGAGACAGGAAGATGCCAGAGAAGGGCTAGTCTCCAGGCTGACTCTAGACCTTTTAAAAGACAAGATCCTACCACACAGCTCAAGCCAGACTGAGATTTTCTATGTAACCAAGCCAACCGCAAGCACATCATGTTCTTGCTTCAGCCTCCCGAGCACAGAGACTTTAAGCAGCAAGCCATGGACTGGGCCTTTTCTTTTCTACAGGATCGTACTGTGTAGCCCTGGCTGGTGTCGAACTATTTAGATCAGGCTGGCCTAGAACTCACAGATCCCTATGCTGCTGCCTCTTGAGCACCACATCCAGGCCCCTGTACATTTTTTGTGTGTTTGTGCACATGTGTGTAGGGAAGGAGGACTCCTCATGTGTACAGGTACACATGAGGTCAGAGGTCAATGCCAGGTGTCTTCTTCAATCGCTTCACCTCGTTGTTCTCGAAAGAGTCTATAATTTGGCCTTCGGCTTACGAATTTGCTAGTGTGGCTGGCCAGTACTCTCAGGGACCCCCTGTAAGCCCCTTGAGGGGTGAGAGCAGCTGCCCAGCCCCTTGAGGAGGGAGAGCAGCCTGGCCTCTTGAGCTAATGTGAAAAAAAATTCCACTAATCATTGAACTTGCCCCAAAATCAGACAAAAAAATGGACAAATCCCAACCACCTTTGAAAGCTCCACCCTCTGACACACACACACAGAGGGAACTCTATGGAAGCCTACCTGCCTGCTCAGTCTTTGCTGCTTCTCTCCCCAGCAGAGGCAGCCACCCTCTTGTCTTTCTCTCTGTCCTGTTGTCTGACTTTGTTGTGTGGTATGACTTGTTTTGTATTCCTTGGCCCCACTGCCAGGACACCTCCCACTCAGAGCCGCGACACTTGCACCTCCTGTCTCCACGTCCCACTGCTGGGATTACAGGTTCACACAACCAAGGCAGACATTTTCTGTCGGTAGGAACCTGGACTCAGGTTCTCATGTCTATGCCCCCTCCTGCCTCTGCCTCCCAAGTGCTGGGATTAAAGGTGTGCACCACCACCACCCGGCAATGCCCCGGCTTTTTAACTACTTATATCCTGGTTGATTTGTTGGTTTTTTTTGTCAACTCCACACAAGTTAGAATCTGATAAGATGGAAACATGGTTGAGAAATTGCCTTCATGAGCTCAGCCTGTCCACAAGCCTGTGGGGGCATTTTCTTAATTACTGACTGATGTGGGTGAGGCCATGCCTGGGCAAGTAGTCCTAGGTTCTATAAGAAAGCAGGCTAAGCAAGCCATAAGGAGCAAGCCACTAAGTAGTACTCGTCCATGGGCTGTCTCAGTTCCTGTCTGTTCCTGAATTTGTTCCCACCCTGACACCCCTCAGTGATGGACTTATAACCTGTAAGGTGAAATGAACCCTTTTCTCCCTAAGATGCTTTTGCTCCTCATGTTTTATCATAGTGATAGAAACTCTGACTTAAGTTTATTTACTTATTTATTTTCAGTGCTGAAAATCAAAACCAGAATCTCAAGTGTCACAAGACAAATGGATGGGCAGTGGAGAAGGTGGCTCGTCCAGTCAAGCGCTTGCTGGGTATGCACAAGGTCCTGACTTTAAACCCCTAGAACCCATGTAAAGAAGCTGAATGTGGCCAGGCAGTGGTGGGACACACCTTTGACCCTAGCACTTGGGAGGCAGAGGCAGGTAGATTTCTAAGTTCGAGGCCAGCCTGGTCCACAGAGTGAGTTCCAGGACAGCCAGGGTTACACAGAGAAACCCTGTCTAGAAAACAACAACAACAACAACAAACCACAGAAATATTATATGGATATGATTTTGGGCTGTTGAGATGGCTCAGCAGTTAAGAGCACTGACTGCTCTTCCGAAGGTCCTGAGTTCAAATCCCAGCAACCACATGGTGGCTCACAACCATCCATAATAAAATCTTATGCCCTCTTCTTGGTGTGTCTAAAGACAGCTATAGTGTACTTAGATACAATAATAAATAAGTCTTAAGAAGAAGAAGAAGAAGAAGGAGAAGAAGAAGAAGAAGAAGGAGAAGAAGGAGAAGAAGGAGAAGAAGGAGAAGAAGGAGAAGAAGGAGAAGAAGGAGAAGAAGGAGAAGAAGGAGAAGAAGGAGAAGAAGAAGGAGAAGAAGAAGGAGAAGAAGAAGGAGAAGAAGAAGGAGAAGAAGCAGCTGAATGTGCAGCACATGCCAGGAAACCCAGCCCTGGGGAATTGAATCCCTGGAGCTCACTGACCAGCCACTATAGTCAATCCCTGGAGTTCGCTGGCCAGCCATTCTAGTCAATCCCTGGAGCTCGCTGGCCAGCCATTCTAGTCGATCCCTGGAGCCCGCTGGCCAGCCATTTTAGTCAAATCTGTGAGCTCCAGGGTCAGTGAGAGTTTATTCCCCCAAATAAGGGGGAGAGCGATTAAGAAAGACATCCAGCTCCTAGATACAAGACAAAGAAGAGGTCACGGTACAGGGCCGCCACCACCACACGGACCTGCAAGATGTCTTTATTGTGAGACGCTCCTCCGGTGGCCAGAATCTTTGTCTTGGGCACTGTAAGACAAAAGATGAGATGGAACTGAAATGCTTGTAGCAATCCTCTCAAGGAACACAGGGCTGCCCTTCAGCCATGGATGGCTTGTGCTGGCTCTATGGCTGAGAGACCCAAAGCTTGGCTGCCTGTGCAAGGCTCCTCATATGGAATTTGCCTGGGGATCTCCAGTCCCTCTGCCTTTATTGTCTTACCAACTTAAAAAAAAAAATCAAAGAATGTGGGGTTGTGGGATGTAGTTCAGTTGGCAGAGCAAACACAAGGCTCCCAGTTCCACCACCATCTACTTTGCTCCACCCCACCCCATCCCCAAAAAAGGAAAAAAAAAAAATCTCCCAACAAACTAATAATAGACGTTTTCTTCTGTTGGTAAAGTGCCCCACACCTAAATCTTATAAAAAGCTTTGGTGGGCTTATTATTACTGATGTTGTTGCTGTTGTTATTATTATCATCTCACTCTTTAAAAGAATTTATTTCATTCTATGTGTACATGTCTGTGGATGTGAATATACATATGGGAGACCAGAAGAGGAAGCTGGGTCCCCAGATGTGGGATTACACTTGAGTGGTGGGAACTGAACTCTTCTCTAACTGTAGCAGGCATTTTAGCCACCGAGCCGTGTCTCCTCCATCACCCGTCGACAGGGATTGAGATAGGATTTCATCTAGTCCAGGCTAGCCCCACTGTCTTTGTTGTAGAGGATGACCTAGAACTCTCTGATCTGAGTTCACAAGTATATGCTGCATGCCCAATCCAGACCAACAACATTCTTTTTTACATTTGTTTATTTATGTATTTGTGCATGGGTATCTATTCTTGAAATGCCCTTTTGATTCTTAGGCAGCATTAAAACTAAATGTGCTGATGACTGACCAAGAACAAACCCTGAGCTGGCCGATCCACCCAACAGTAGAGAAGTACAGGCGCGCACCTCCATGTGTGTAGCTTTGTGTTTGTAGGCATGTGCATTTAAGAGAGTCTGCTTGAGAGAGATAAGGCTCAGCAGTAGAGTACTTGCCTAGCAGGCATGAGGTCCTGGGTCCCATTGCCAAATTGTGGAGAAAAAAAAAAAACAAGAAAACAGGGGCTAAAGAAAGGGCTCAGTGATTAAGAGCACTGACTGCTCTTCCAGAGGACCCTGGGTTCAATTCCCAGCACCTGCATGGCAGCACACAACTGTCTGTAACTCCAGTTCCAGCAGCTTCAATGCCTTCTTTTGGCCTCTGTAGGCACCAGGCACACAAGTAGTACATAGACATCTATGCAGTTAAAGTATTCATACATAGTTAAATGAATTTTTTAAAAATGGAAAATAAAAAAATAAATAAATCTGCTGAGAGACACTTGGCGGCAAGTATTCAAGCCCCAAAGCTCACATGGAAGAAAGAGCGGACTGCCTCCACGCCCATAGTGACTGGGTGTGTGCCTGTCCCCATACACAAATTATAAACATATTTAAAAATAAAAAAGAAACCCCTCCTAAAACCTGGGGGTCTTGTTTGAGAGGAACCTAGCAGGGTTTGCAAAGCAGGATTGATTGTTGCTTTTTAAAGATTTATTTTATATATATGAGTACACTGTACTCTGTAGCTGTCTTCAGACACACCAGAAGAGGGCATCGGATCTCATTACAGATGGTTGAGAGCCACCATGTGATTGCTGGGAATTGAACTCAGGACCTCTGGAAGAGCAGTCAGTGCTCTTAACCACTGAGCCATCTCTCCAGCCCGATTCTTGCTTTTTAACTGAGAAGGTTAGTGTCTTTATGGTCTAAAGGAATTGCTTTTTGAATATGAGCCTCCCGTGCCTTCTGCACTCTAGGCTTCTGGGATGGCCCCTCCATTCCTAAATGTCCATTGCTGATGGTCCAAAGGCCCCTGCTAGGTATTCAGAACCAACCTCTCTGCCTGCTCACACAATCTCATTTCTTAGAAACTTCTGGGGGCTCTGGAGACCTTCTGGATTTAAAAAAAATACACTCTGTTAAGTGATTGGCTTGCTTTTAACTCCAGCATGAGAGGAAGAGGCAGGGGCAGGCATCGATTCTCCAAAGGCTAGCCTGGTCTACAGAATGGGTTCTAGGACATCCAGGGCTACATAGAGAAACCCTGTCTCAAAAAACTAACTAAATAAGTAAAAGTTCAGGATGTTTATCTGCAGCTAGCACACAGCTGTGGGCACAGGAAGAACCTCTTCTAATGTCTACAGTCCATGACCTATTGATCGGTTTCCCAGTGACAGAGCTGAGAAGCAGGCCATCCTGCCTCTGCATCTATACCTGCTCTAAGGCACCTCAATTGCTTTCTCACCCCACCCAGAACCATCCGGCCACCATCTTCCCCCAGCACCCTCTAATGTAAGGCCCAAATAGACACTCTCTGAGCCCCCACCCCTCAACCCCCACGTCTCCAGAACACGTCCAGCTGGTCCCTCACTTACTGACTCGGTAGCCTAGGCCTTCTGCATGAATCCTCTTGGCCATGAACTGGCCTTCGATGAGCGCTCGGATCTCCACATCCCCAGGGAATGCCGAGACCTGTCTCCAGAAAATAGGCACAGTATGGTGTGAGGGACTCTGAGTGTCCTTGTGTTTGCGTGCGAGTACACAAGTGATCTTACTTTAACCACAAATGTCGCCTGCTGCGAATTCTCCATAGACACAGCTCTCACACGCACAGCCCACACCTTGCCTGTGTGGCACTCTGAGGAGTCAGCAACATCGCAGGGCTGGCTGTTTTGGGAAGCCAAGGGTTCGAGTTCCCCTCTGACCTTGTATCATGTGAATCTTCCCACCTCGGCCTTCTTCCTAACCCAGGGCTGCAATGGTGGCACTTGGTTTTAAGGTCACCCTGGCCAAACTGACAGGTCTTAAAGAGAACAGAGTTAGCCGGGCGGTGGTGGTGTACGTCTTTAGTCCCAGCACTTGGGAAGCAGAGACAGGTGGATTTCTGAGTTCGAGGCTAGCCTGGTCTACAGAGTGAGTTCCAGGACAGCCAGGGCTATACAGAGAAACCCTGTCTCGAAAAACCAAAAAAAAAAAAAAAAAGAGAGAGAGAGAGTACAGAGTTGATGTTGGATAAGTGACTAAGTGACAACCATGAACTTATCCTGAGTATCCACAATGACCACCGTGGAACATGGAGATGGCTCTGATGGGAGCCACCCCCAGGCCGGGACCTGCTTCTCCAGCCCCTCAGATCAAGAAGTAAACCTAATACTCTGTCTGACTGCTCTTGCAGAGGACCTGGGTTCGGTTCCCAGCTCCCACATGGCAGCTCACAAACACCTAGAATTCCAGTTGCAGGGGACTCAATGTCCTCTTTGGGCCTCTGAGGTCAGCAGGCACACGTGTGATCCGCGTGCCTCCACACATGTGTGCCGAGTGGACGGATGAAGAACCCTGCTTTCTCCTTGATGACCTCAGGACTCCTGTACTTGAGAGCAGGCACATGTAACTTCTCTCTACAAACATTGACTGAACTCAACTCCAACCTTAGGAACAGGATGAATTTCCTACAGTCTTGTTTGTTTGCTTGAGACTGAGGTCCTGGAACATGCAGAGATCTTCCGGACTCAGCCTCTGAATGCTGGGTTCTCTACATAGCCCTGGCTCTCCTGGAACATGCAGAGATCTTCCGGACTCAGCCTCTGAATGCTGGGATTACAGTGGCACCGCGCCCAGCAAGCTTTCTACATTGTATCCAGAGCATCTCACTAAATGAGTAAGGCTTAATTTGCACCATCTAACCCACATTCATCTGCTGTTTACAGTGACTAGAGAGCTAGCCCCCACATACTCCCCGACAAAAGTTCCCCCCAACATCCACTGCGATAACAAACACCCTCTAGCTCCCGCTCCCAGAACACGGTGTCAACTCACAGCGACTACCAGAAAATCAATTTCCAACAGAGACTCTCCTGGGAGGGGTCACACGGAAATGAGAGAAACACAGCTTCCAGCCAAGAAGGTCTGGGTTTGAGCTTCCTCCACCACCTATGGCCTTGTGCCTTTGGGCAGGCCATGAAGGCTAGGTCTCCACTTCCCCATCTGTAAAAAGGGCTAGTGGTGCCCACATCACAGAGTTGAAACTGAAATCACAAGCATGATGCCTGGAACCCAGTGGTCCTCGGCAAATGTCACTGTCTCTCTGTCAGGCCTTTCCCACAGGGAAGAAATTCCTGCCCTCAGGACCCAAGAGCTGCTGTGCTGTGGAAGATGTGGTTACCAAGGAAACGTCCTGTAGCAGCAGTCGGGGAACTGACAGCAACTCACAGAGAGCTCTGGTGGCCTGCATTCTTCCTTAGGGGAGGGACAGGACTGTCTAAGCCCCTCCTGAGACTCATCTCTAGAATGCACCCGAGCAGATGACATCCCCTAAGAGCGGCAGGCTGAGGGCCGGCTGGGAGACGGGGCACAATGCCAGAGTCAGCGAACACAGTTCTAACGTCAGCAGTGTGTGTGTCTGGGGCTGGGGAGACAGCTGGCAGTTAGAGTGCTTTTGGTGGAGCGAGAGAGAGAAGACCTGAGTTTGGAGCCTCCTGAGGTGGGGTGGAGGGTCCCCTGAGCAAGCTCTGGCTTTGACTGAGAGAACCTGTCTCAGTGAGTACAGTGGAAGAAGAGCCCAGAAGGGCTCCCAGTGTCAGTTCCGGGCTGCCACAAGCACGCTCGCCAGCAACACACATGTACACATACACACGCACCACATGTGTACATGTGAAAAAGACACAAGTACCTCAGTGTTTTCCTCATTAAACCTATGACGCCCGGTAATTTCAGGGGTGATCTCCATTACATCGAAATAAAAACCTGAGGCAAAACCAGAAAGGGATTAGCTGTCAGCACCCCGGAGCAAAAGAACGGTTTCTCAAAAGACTTCAAAATGGACGAAGCAAAGTTAGGTCATGTGTGCCTCAGCCTCCTCCTATCCCCTAGAGGAGCCTGGGATATCCTCGGACCTTTCTCTCCCTCAGGGCAGAGGGGACTGGGAAGGCCTGGACTGTTCTGAGGCTCTTTCTTACTCCCACTTGGCAGCTGATGAACAACTGCCTCACTAACCCTGAGCACAGGTGAGCTATGCTTAGAGAGACATGTCCCTTCTTCCCTCAGGACATAGCCTTGTGCTGCCTTCTGTCTGGGGTAGAAACCTGAATCCTGAGAAGAAGCGGGCCACAGTAGAGCCTGGGGCCGCCATCTTTGATGCTGTCTCTGGGGATTTTGAAGGGGAAGAAGATATAACTCGAGTGTGACCTTTCACTGGAGGTTTATGAAGCAGCAGCCAAAGGTAGACACGTGAGTGCACCCTCAGAACCTGGGGACCCACACCAGCTTGTGAGAATACATATGGAGACTGAAAGCGCCCCCCTCAGCTTCTCCATGCCTCCATCTCATGGTGCTCCAAGCCTTGCTGCCCCTGTCCACGGGCCCAGCCTACCCAGGTTTCCATTGTTGCCCATCTCTGTGGACTGCAGCGCCTTAGAGAACTTGTTCCAGGAACAGGAGGCAGACTCATCTCGGATCTTCTCTCTCATGAGGGAGCCATTTTTAAAGCTGCAGAAAGACACTCAGTATGAGTCCTGGGCTTCCAGGTTTTTGAGGTTTTTGAGTATATATGTGGAATCCAGGTGCCTCACATGCTAGGCAAGGATTTACTCCCAGACTGGACCCAGGGTTGCAGAAAGAATCCCAGGTAGATGTCTTCAGGTCAGGCTAGACCACAACCCATGGGTGGGGCACAACAGGCATCCCAAGTCTCGTGTGTCACCTGTGGTTTCATGGACATTTCTTGGCAGGTGCTGGACTCACACTTACCTTGGGATCTGTTTATTCTGGACACTGCCCCAGCAGGGCCCACATAGGGCTCTCTATACCTTATTTCAGCTCTTCAATAGCGCTGGGTACTAGCCCAACCAGACCTGAATATTCTCCAGTGCTTAGAGCTCAAAAGCCTTCTAAGCCAGGTCGCTTCCAACAGGTACCAAAGGCCAGCCTGTGACCAGGGCATGGAGCACACAGCTCCGGTAAGAACTCTCGGAAGCAAGCTGTCCCCAGACCGTTTGCTGAGGGTCAAGTTAAACATGTATGTCAGGGCACCATGAAGTACATTACATGCCTTACTTACAAACCAGTGCCACCCAGGACAGCATGGGAGGCAGAGTTGGGGCCTAGGTCCTGGGTTCTTCCCCAGATGGTTCTGCTGTCAAGCGAGAACTCATCTGTCCCTGCGGCCTGGGCTACCCATGAGGCAATTTGGTAGGAATAGCTTGGGGGTATCTGGTTGTGCCTGACCTATGTGCACTTTTTTTTTTTTTTTTTGGTTTTTCCAAGACAGGGTTTCTCTGTATAGCCTTGGCTGTCCTGGTTGGTACTTACTCTGTAGACCAGGTTGGCCTCGAACTCAGAAATCCATCTGCCTCTGCCTCCCAAGTGCTGGGATTAAAGGCGTGCACCACCACCACCCGGTGTATGTGCCCCCTTCTTTCTCCACCCCAGAAATCCCAGGATTACCATAGAAGCGCCATGTAGTGCTGTGCATCCACTGGGTTGCAGAAGATGTGGCCTTCCAAGGCAGGCATGGGCTTTTGGAGCCAGAGAAATAGTGTGTCGCTTGTACCCAGGCTGACCTGAGGGGAGTGGAGCAGAGGGTGAGGGACCTGGGGCTTGCCTACAAGTGCCCTCTGCCAGTGATGCACTCCGCACTCCACCCTGCCTTCCTCCAGTCACTTCATCCTCATACTGCAGGTGACAACTGTCAACTCTTTTTTTTTTTTTCTTTCCTTGACTCTCCTCATAGCAGTTGAGTTAAAGGTCAGCTACCCAGACTCAGGCTCTCGTGGGCACCATCATGGACTTTCTAGAGCTTAATGCTGAATCATCCAAGCAATGGTTTCCCAGACAGCTTTGCTGGTAGATGTGGAAATGCCATAGGAGAAATCTCCCCACGTACCTGGGAGCTCCCGGCACCCCGTCCCTCCTCCAACCCTCAGCCACTATGCCCAGCAGACAGTCACTGTCGAGCAGACAGGGGTCATGCTTGACATCAGCAAAAGACAATGACCTAAGGAAAGCCATTGGGCCTCCATCCTCTTTGGAGGCAGCAGCGGGCCTCCATCCTCTTTGGAGGCAGCAGCGGGCCTCCATCCTCTTTGGAGGCAGCAGCGGGCCTCCATCCTCTTTGGAGGCAGCAGACCCTCTGACAGTAGCCAGCACACAGCTGAAGACTCAGCGCCCCGTCCCCAGGACAGAAGGTCTGTAGGTGTGAAAAGCCACCTTACCGCAATATCTCCTTCCTCCAGCCTCATGCCGGCCAGTGATGCTGGGAATGCAAGGGGAACCTCTGGTTAGCGGGAGTCACGTGGGATCCACAGAGCAAACTGTAGTGACCACCTGGACAGCAGACGGATACCGCCTTCTGCCTTAACCCACAGTTGAGCAAGCTGAGTTTAAGGAGCTAAAAGGTGACAGGGGTCAAGGGTCGACTGCTCTAGCCAAGGTCCTGATTTGGACTGAGAATTCTCCCTCAGGGATACAAACTCCCGACCACAGCCAGATACTCCAAGCCCAGACAAACAAGGAGACCAGTCGAAGGCATCAAGGACGTACGTGACAAGGAAGACGGAGGTGAGACAGGAGCACACCGGGTTTTGCTTGCCCAGGACAAAGGAAGGGATGCAGTTATGGCGACTGCCTCTTGCAGAGTTCCCTGCAGCAATCTTCTCTGCCCTCTTTGCCGACATGCCCCCAGCCCTAACGAGGACCTGGCACATACCCGGTGCACCCTGAATGCTGACTGGATGAACCGAGTGGAGGAGAAATGGGAACAGGAACAGACATCTATCCTCGGCAGTGGGGGGGAGGGGGTGCCTCAAGGCTCTGCACGTGCCCAAGCACAGAAGACAATGCAGGGCTCCATCACAGGAGGTCAGGACGGCTGAAGCCCTGACACCCGTACAGCTAGCTGACCAGAAGGATGGAAGCTAACGCGTGAGCGAGAAGGAGAACCCCTCCAATGTTAACTGTCCTTTGAAGGCTTGCTAGGAGAAGCAGGCTTCCCTGTGAGCATACTCCTCAGTGTGGCCCATCTGGTCTTTCACAGAAACCAGAGGCCTCAAGGAGAAGTCCCTGAAGAAGAGGCAAGGTGGAGGAGGGTGCCACAAGAAGCAAACTGTTTACAGACCAAATGGCCTCAGAACAGCATCCTAAACAACAGGCTGAGGCGCTGAGGCGGTGAGGCTGTGGCTAGCATAGAATGGAGGTGAGGGTGGGGAGACATCTGCCTTCTTTATGCCCACTGACCGTCACCAAGACAGTCCAAGCCCGAGCCCATGCCTGAGCCTTTGAGGGTGGTGGGGCCTGGCCGGAGTTGAGAAAAAGAGCCCGAATTCAGAGGGAAAAGAGAATAGCACAGAAAACTTCACAAGAAGCTGGTCAGTGGGCGGGGCGTGGTGGCATCCGCCGCGTGTAACCCCAGCATCGGGGAGGCAAAGACGGAATACACTTCTGAGGCTCTACCACCAGCCGGCATAGTCTACCTGGACATTCCAGGTTAGTGAGAAAGCCTGCGTAAAAACAGAAGGTAGCAGCACACGAGGAATGGCAAAGAGCATGGGCTGTCCCCCGTCTACACATGTAGCCATACACATGTGCACACGCACTCACACGTGTGTACAGACACCCACACACATGTGCACACCCACACACATGAACAGATGCACACACACTCACATGCAGAGAGAAGGAGAGAGGGAGAGAGGGAGAGAGGGAGGGAGAGGACCAAGAGGATGGCATGGAATTCTTTTAAAGTCCAGTTAAGTATCAGGTTTCGTGACTCACATCCATATTCTTGTACCTGAGAGGCTGGGGCAAAGGGACTGATAAGCATATGAGGTCAGCCTAGGCTACATAGTAAGATCTAGGCCTTCAGAGACCCCCTTCTCAAAAAAAATTGAGTATATATGTGTATATGTATATATGTGTGTGTATATGTATATATATGTATATGTGTGTACATATATATTATATTATAACATATGTGTGTATATGTATGTTTATGTGCATATGTATATATGTGCGTGCATATACAATATATATAATATATATGTGTGTATGTGCATATGTATATGGAATAGGAGGAAGTACAGCCACCAGCTGGTCCGCTGGCAGAGCAACGCCCAGTAAGGCACTTACCTGGGTTGTCCCCAGTGAAGGCTACCACTTTGCATCCTGGAGGGAATCCATAGCGCTGGACGTAGTAGGAAGAAATGGCTCCCTAGGGAGAAAGAGCACTGTGCTGTGCTGAGGTAGCCACAGCCTGCCCAGCACAGCCACGCGCACCTCCACGGCCTGCCCAGCACAGCCACGCGCACCTCCACGGCCT
>NW_022196906.1:113237162-113245000 GCF_008632895.1 Mastomys coucha | reverse complement strand
ACGCGCACCTCCACGGCCTGCCCAGCACAGCCACGCGCACCTCCACGGCCTGCCCAGCACAGCCACGCACACCTCCACAGCAGACTCCTGGCTCCAGATCGCTGGAGCAGAGGAATTTTCCACTCCTAGGGCCACGAGGAGCTGCAGGGGAGCTGCGGGCATGTGTGGCACAGCCTGGACACATCTGTGTCCTTCCACAGAGGACCCCCGTCCAGGTTTGGAACTATAGGCAGCCACCCCGAGGATCACATGAGTTTGAGAAATTCAGGATCGTCAGAACACAGCAATCTCCCACCTCTACCTACTCTGTGGACACCAAGTTCTGGAAACAATGTTGAAGGAAAGGGGACATTGGTAAGCAAGCTCGCAGACACAGCAAGTGCCCCAGTTCATTTGTTTATTAAGCCAGCAACTAGACTAAGAATAATAAGATACGCAAGTCCAGAGAACAGAGTTCTAAAGAAAACTAACCTCAGACTCTGCCTGGTCTACAAACCAAGTTCAAGGATAGCCTGAACTAGATAGCAAGCTCAGGGCCAGCCTGAGCTACATGAGATAGCCTCATGAAAATGGGGGCAGGGCTGGAGAGATGGATCAGCAGTTTAGAGCACTGACTGCTCTTCCAGAGGTCCTGAGTTCAATTCCCGGCAACCACATGATGGCTCACAACCATCTGTGATGAAGATCCGATGCCCTCTTCTGGTGTGTCTGAAGTCAGCTACAGTGTACTCACATACATAAAATAAACAAATCTTTTATTTTTAGAAGAATTATTTAGGGCTGGAGAGATGGCTCAGCGGTTAAGAGCACCGACTGCTCTTCCAGAGTTCAATTCCCAGCAACCACATGGTGGCTCATCTGTAACGGGATCTGGTGCCCCCTTCTGGTGTCTGAAGAGAGCAATGGTGGTGTACTCATATGTGTAAAATAAACAAATAAATCTTTTCTGGTCAGTGGTGGCATGCCTTTGAAAAAAAATTATTTATTTTATGTATATAAGTACATTGTAGCTGTCTTCAGACACACCAGAAGAGGGCATGGGATCCCTTGTAACTCCAGCTCCACGGAATTTGATGCCCCTTCTTAGCTCTGTGGGCACTACATGCACATAAATACACACACACATACATGTAGGCAACCACTCGTACACACAAATCTAAAAAAAATTTAAGCCAGGCATGGTGGTATACACGTAAGCTTAGCACTCAGGAGACAGAGAACGGGTCAGGAGTTTAAGGTTATTCTTGGCTATACAGCAAGTTCTCAGCCAGCCTGGGGTACCAGAGACCCTATCTCAAAATAATGATGTTGATGATGATGATAATAATACTAATAATAATATTAATAATAATAATAACTGATAATGTTAATAACGGTGGTGGTGTGAGGTGGAGGCAGGCAGATCTCTGTGAGTTTGAGGCCAATCTGGTCTACAGAGTGAGTTCAAGGACACCCAGTGTTACACAGAGAAACCCTGTCTTGAAAAACTCATCGTAGTATTATTATTATTAGTAGTAGTAGTAGTAATCCTTTTAAATCCAGGATCCCTTTAAAACAAGTTCAGAGCCCATCACTACCACAACAGATAAGTATTCTCTAGAAAAAGTTTAAAAGGCGGGGAAAACCAGACAGTGGTGGCACAAGCTTTTAATCCCAGTGCTCTGGAGGCAGAGGCAGGCAGATCTCTGTGAGTTCAAGGCCAGCTGGTCTACAGAGTGAGTTCCAAGACAGCCAGAATGACATAATAAAACCCTGTCTCAGGAGAATAAAAAAGCAAGCGAGCACCGGGTGGTGGTGGCGCACACCTTTAATCCCAGCACTTGGGAGGCAGAGGCAGGCGGATTTCTGAGTTCGAGACCAGCCTGGTCTACAGAGTGAGTTCCAGGACAGCCAGGGCTATACAGAGAAACCCTGTCTCAAAAAAAAAACAATACAAAACAAAACAAAACAAAAAAAAACAAAAACAAAACAAAAGCAAGCGAGCGAGCAAAATCAAGAAAGAAACAAACAAAGGGCAAAGCATGATGGGGCTGATGTCTATAATCCCAACTCAGGAAGCTGAGGCAGGAGGATGACCATAAATTCAAGGCCACTCTGGACTACATAGTAATAGGCCAGCATAAGTTATGCACTAAGATTGACTCAAAGAAACACATTTTCAAAATATATTGTTTCCCCTACTAGGAAAAGAAAAACATTTCCATCCATCAATGTTTTGGATTTCCAACAGAACGAGCCATCCTCTGGGAAAATAACTGGCTTTGACCGACGCTAAAAGTGATGGGGCCTGCGAGCAGGTTAATGTGGAGGAGTGACCTAGAAGAGTAGAGAAAACAGGAGGGCAGGAGCTTAAGGGTGCCTCGTCCCACTGGGCACCACAAAGGCAATGAGGCGGGAGCCACAGAGGAACCTCTAAAAGCTGAGGTTGTCCTGAGGACTGACAAGCAGGGGACAGTCACTCACCCACCGGCTCCTGTGCCTCTCTGGTGACGACTGCCCTCCACACTCACAGGACCCATCAGGAGTCAGGGAGGCCCCAACGGGGGTGACACCCAGGGAAGCCACGGTGACTTCTCATGTCATTTGGTCAGTAAGTGGAAAGGTATTTTTTCAGAACTGGTTTTTTCCTGTTCCTCTAATACTTGCCTCTGAAAAGACTCCTTAGAGGCATTCTTGGCTTTATGTAAGCAAAGCCTATGTCTTAGACAAAGCTTTGGTCTCCATTTCACATGAAACAAAACAAAAAAAAAGGCCAGGCACGGATAGTGGTAACATTCTACGGGCTCAGCGTACACACAAAACCCCAAAATAAAACCAAAGCCCCCACACTTCAACTGTCAGACCCAATCGCTGACTTGGGGCTTGACCCCTCGTGACCCATGATATCTTACAGATAACTGAAGCTTAACTTCTAGGTTGTTTGTTTTTCTATGACAGGGTCTCACTATGGCTGGCCTGGAACTAATGGGGATCAAAGGTGTAGGCCACTACTCCATGCTTGAAGTCTAATTCTTCTCCTTCTCTTCCTCCTCCTTCTTCTTCCCCCCTCTCCTCCTCCTGGTCTCCTCTTCTTCTTCCTCCTCCCCCACTGTTTCTTCTAATGCCTTAACATTGCTACTCAACAAGGTAACTTGGTATCTACTTGTCCACACTGGTGGACCCCACACAGTGGCACAAGAGATAAGACAACTAAGCCCCGCTTGGCTGCTGAAAATGAACTCTCACCCCCCTTTGATGGTGGGATCCTCTCCACAGCCAAGAACGGGGCGGCCAACCAGAGCGTACTTGGGTGTTCACGGCCCATATCCGTTCCAAATGGGTGGCCCCACACTCATGAGTGCCTGTAACTTACTCATGTGCCCAACCACCGTCTGAAACTCTCTCAACGTACTGTATCTCACCTCTCATGCACAGTGGCCCTGTACACAGACAGCATTATCTCCAGAAGAGGAAGGTGGGACACTGATTAAATAAATACAGGGGGGTCAAGCTAGGTGTGATGGCACATACACACATAGCCTCAGCACTAGGAGGCAGAGGCAGGGGGTTTTCTTTGAGTTCTAGGCCAGACTGGTCTACACAACAAGTTCCAGGCCATCTAGAGCTATAAAGACCCTGCCTCTGCCTGGCAGTGGTGAAGCACGCCTTTAATCCCAGCACTTGAGAGGCAGAGGCAGGTGGATTTCTGAGTTCGAGACCAGCCTGGTCTACAGAGTGAGTTCCAGGACAGCTAGGGCTACACAGAGAAACCCTGTCTCTGAAAACCAAAAGATGCTCTGCCTCAAAACAAGAATAAGCTCTAAACAGGGGGGCCTGAATACAGCCAGGGTTTAGTCCCAGTCTGTGTGACCCCGGGGCCTGTGCTCTCTGTCTGTCAGATCTTCAGTATCTCTGTTTTCCAGAGCCTACCTACTGCAAGCTTCCATGCTAACGCCCAGAATTTCAGCACTCTACATGTTTATCCTTAGGGGTGCAGTCACCCCCAAATCCCTCAGATAGCTTGAGAACCTAGCCGGGTACTTGGACCCTCCTATTGCATTATCCAGACACCCTGACTAATTTCAAATGTTGCTGAGCTTAGGCTTAAGTAAACATACACACACTCTGTGTGTGTGTGTGTGTGTGTGTGTGTGTGTGTGTGTGTGTGGGTGGGTGCGTGGGCTTCCATATGACCCTAGGCTCTACCAGCAGTGCCCGAATCCACACTGAAGTCACTACCAGAAAGATGACTTACCACAACTGAGCAGGAAGGGACTGGGGAGCCCAGTTTCTCCTCCAAATGGGGGGCACAGACATCCAGGCAAGCCTGGGACCAGACTTTTTCCTGGATCTGCAACAAATTCATCCCAGACCCTAAGCAAGAAAGGAAACAAAAATAAAAAACCTATGGAGGGGTGGGAGCTTTGGCGGCAGAGATGGGTAAAACGGGCAGAGAAAGTCAACCCTCTGGTGCTAAGGTGTGACTGGCTCTTTGTCTTTGTCTGGTATTAAAAAAAGAGATGAATTTGCTTGCTTTTCAGTGAATGGATGCTGGCTTGCATGTATGCCTAGGCACCACATATGTACAGTGCCCGTGTGCCAGAGCACAATGTCACGCTTTCAGATGGCTCTAAGTTGCCATGCGGTACTGGAAACTGAGCCTGGGACCTCTCAAGAGCACTGAGCCTCCTCACCAGCCCTGTAACCGGATCCACGCCATCACAGAGAGAAGGGAGCATGCTTGGTCCTCTTTGAACCTAGGAGCCAGAAGGCAGCAGGGCCCATGTAAGTCAACTGTGTCTCCATGTCCGAATACTGCCCCCAGACTTCCATTACAAAGGGAGCCTGAGGCGAGCCTGCCAAGGACAGGGAGTGACTGACAGCAGCTAACCAGCAACTGCTCCCATGTCCTGTGGGATTTAAGGCACCCATCTGAGGCAGCCTTGAGAGAGGGCGGTCCTCAGATTTCCCAATCTCATGGCCCTTTGCAGGAAAACACATATAAGGTGGGGGTCCTTAGGATGGTAGCTTTTTAAAAGAAGATGGTTTTTATTTATATAAACAGTGTATTATTCATCATTTTTAATAATGTGTTTGTGTATCTGACTATGGTTACACGCACAGGAAGGCAGACACCCAGAGAGCCCATACAAGGTTGTTGGATTCCAGGAGCTGGAGGTCCCAGTGGTTGTGAGCCACCAGACACAGGTTCTGGGAACCACTGGGTGGTCGGCAAGAGCAGCACCTGCTAAGTACTGAGCCGTCTCTCCAGAAGGAGAGCTGAGCTCCACGCTTGCGTTCCATGAGTCGGGACTCGAGGAGGCCTCACGAGCTGCCCAACAGGTTCAAGTGCCTGTGAGTCAAAACATCTTTGTTGTTCTTCTTAAGACAGGGTCTTATTTCACAGGCTGATTCCAAACTTACTGCGCAGCAGAGCATGATCTGGAACTTCTGATCGCCCTCCCTCTAACCTCCAAGACTGGGATAGCAAGCAGAATGCACCCAGTTTTACATGGTGCTAGGAACTGCCCAGGGCTTCATGCACTAAGCAAGCACTCTACAAACTAAGCTACATCCCAGCCCCCAAATTAACTTCCATTCTTTATATATTATCTGGTCTCAGGCATCTTTATTATGTCAGTAGAAAATGGACTAAAACATTCTCATACTCATCTGAGTTTTCTTTTTTTTTTTTAAATATTAAGCACTCTCTTTGTTGTTGTTGTTTTGTTTTTTAAAAGATTTATTTATTTATTTTATGTGTCTGAGTACACTGTAGCTGTACAGATGGCCATGAGCCATCATGTGGCTGCTAGGAATTGAACTCAGGAAGACCTGCTTGCTCCGCCCCCTCTCGCTCTGGCATAATACGCTGTAGCTGTCTTCAGATGCACCAGAAGATCTCATTACGGGTGGTTGTGAGCCACCATGTGGTTGCTGGGATGCGAACTCAGGACTTTCAGAAGAGCAATCAGTGTTCTTACCCGCTGAGCCATCTTGCCAGCCCCAAGCACTCTTTTTTTAAAGATTTATTTATTTTATGTATATGAGTACACTGTAACTGTCTTCAGACATACTAGAAGATCCCTTTACAATTAGTTGTGAGCCACCATGTGGGTGCTGGGATTGAACTCAGGACCTTTGGAAAAGCAGCCAGTGCTCTTAACCACTGAGCCATCGCTCCAGCCCATCTATGAGTTCTTTCAAGAACTTCCTTCCAGGTTCTCCTCCCTGTTGAGATCGATTCTATTTTATCAGAGTTTTGATATCAAAAGCTCACAATTTGAGTGGGGTGTGGTGGCATGCATTTGTAATCAAAGCACCTCAGGAGGTAGAGGCAGGAGGATTGCTATGAGTTTGAAGCAAGCTTGAGCTACATAATGAGTTCAAGGCTAGCCTGGGGCACACAGCAAAATCTTGTCTCAAAAAACTAAAACCAGAGGGTAGAGAGAGATGGCTCATGGTTAGGTTAAAAGCATGCTCTCTTTGGTCTCCAGCTCCCATGTCAAGTAGCTCAAAGCCACCCACAGCTCCAGAGGGGTCCAAAGCCTCCAGCCCGCATGGACACCACACAGGTGCCCAGACACACGCAAAGAATTAAATAAAGTAAGTCTACACGACACAGGTGCCCAGACACACACAAATAATTAAACAATTAAATAAAGTAAGTCTAGTTTTTAAAGCCATAAGCCAAAAATAAAACAAATCCAAAATGCTGAACACGGTGGCTAGAAATTAGGAAGCAGAGGCCAAAGGTCAGAGCTCAAGGTCATCCACAGTTTCATTGTAAGCTTAAGGCTAGCCTGGCCTTTAAGAGACTATCTCACAGAAAAAATCGGGCTTGATAATAAATGAGTAAACTGAATTCATAAATTTGCCAAGCATGAACAACACAGTAAGTAGATTGCAGGAGCCAGGCTCCAAAGACACTCCCTGAGGATCCTCACCTCTGGTACCCACACCTCCTGAGGTGCCCCCAACCCTGTCCTTGATGATCCCTGTGATCAGAAGGATGAAGCAAGGAGCAACTGTTCGGCCCCTTACCCCACTGCTCCCTCCCACCCCCTCCCTCCCCTTGCATGCCCTTTCTCACACAGCCCCTCTTGCTCCCTCCCACACCCCCCTCTCTCCCTCTCCCACACAGCCCCTCTTCCTTCACAATCTCATCCAGGGCCTTATAGAGGGACTTCGGAAGCTTCCCCGACCCCGCCACCCTCCAGATGCTGCACCCTGGCTGCTAGTTTGCCTGTTACCCCGTGTGTGATCTTGAGCAGGGACCACCCACTCCTGCTATTGCTACATTCCAGACTAAATGATCCTCAGGCACTAAGGAAGAACATAAGCCTTTGCCATATCAGCCGGTGAGTGACGAGGACACTTGTCACACGGCAGAAATGATGAGATCTGTATGACAGGCACCTAAGCTAGACGAGGCGGCTGCAGTCCCATGGCCACCCTACACGGGAACTAGCGTGTTCTGAAGACTTACCATCACTGTAGTCGATGGGCGAGTACCCACCCAGGAACAGGGAGGCTGCAAAGCTACTGACCAAGGAAATTCTCTGGAAGAGAAGGACACAGGGTGAGGACTGACTTCCGCACACCTAAGCCACTGAACACTTCACACACACACACAGGTGCACACACATGTACACTAACTAGCATGAACACACACACAAGCACACACATCACACATGTGCACACACACACACACACACACACACACATACACACCACTCAGAGTTGAGAATGGAAGTGTCAGCAGGCAGTGATAGAGCATCTACTCAGAAGCAGCCTGAGTTCTCAGTAGCTCTGCTTTAAAGCAAGAAAGCCATCATGACTGATGACATAAAAAAAAA
>NW_022196906.1:113233053-113236351 GCF_008632895.1 Mastomys coucha | reverse complement strand
CTAGACTGGAGGAGCCGCTGCCTTTAGTCCCCA
The DNA here is from genome assembly GCF_008632895.1 of Mastomys coucha. NCBI lineage: Eukaryota > Metazoa > Chordata > Mammalia > Rodentia > Muridae > Mastomys > Mastomys coucha. The sequence continues at coordinate 113,236,318 of NW_022196906.1, read as the reverse complement.
TTGGGACGTACACCTCATTCTGCACATATAAGGAGGGGTTTCATTCTTCAGTGGCTAACGCTGCAGACAAGTTTGAAACCCGGAATCATTAAATAATAAATTGCAGCCAGGTATGGTGGTACAGTCCTGTGATCTCAGCACTTGAGGCAGAGGCTGGGGTTTCAAGCCAACCTCGGCTGCATGAGTTTAAAGCTAGACTAGGTTACACGGAAAACTCTGCCTTAAAAACCAAAATGTTTGGGCCCAGAGCTAGTGGGGGCCAGAACAAGAAGGAGAAAGGAGAAGCAGGGAAAACCCAAAATGCTGTGGTAGGGGGTGCACACCTGTAATTCTAGCTCTTGGGAGGTGGAGACAGGAGAATACCCCGTCAAGTGATCCTCAGTATCACTTTGATACAGAGTTTGAGGATAACCTGTGCTACATGAGAGTCTGTCGTAAAAAGAAGTAAAAAAAAATAAATGTTCGTAACTCTCATGAGCTTGCCAAAAACACAAGCAGTTTATTATGGGAGCCAGGCTTCAAGGTGGTCTCTGTTGAACCTTCACTGACCCACCCTACCTCATATATGTGCGGAATGAGGCGCCAGCATCACCTATGAGCTGGGGGTCGGGCTGAATAAAAAGGAAAAGGAAAAAGCAAGCTGTGTAGAACAGCTTATGGCTACTGACTACGGGGCACAACTGTGGCACAGAGCCCTCTGTGTATCTAAAATTAGAAAAGATACAGATTTTTTGCCTTTGTTTTTAATTTGTTTTGCTTTAATTATTGTGTGAGAGAAGTGCACATATGTCCTAGCACTTGTGCGGAGGTCAGAGGGCAACTTCCAGGAATTGGCTCTCTCTTTCCACTCTGTGGATCCTGGGGACAGAACTCAGGTAGTCAGGCTTGGGGGCAACCTGAGCCACCTCAACAACCCCTCTCTGAACCATTTCACACGTGTTCGTCAGAGGCATTCGCCAGTGCACAGAAGATGTGCTCCTGCTGAGGCGGGTGCAGTTTTGATAGAACATGGATGGAGGCTCACTCACCTCAGAGTGCGAGTAGGCCTCGGGGTTCTTCTGGAAAAGCTTCGCTATCTGGTTCCCTGTAAAACGCTGGGGAAAAAAGAGCGGACCCTCAGAAACCCAGATCCTACACAGAATAGTCACAAAGTAAGGTCCGTATACAATCTGGACACAGCGTAGGACACAACAGCTTTGAAGAACTCCCAAATCTAGAAATGCCTGTTAGCAGCTGGACACCGAAGTGGTGTACTTTAGCCTTTGAGTCCTGGAAATGTTCTTAGGCAGTCAGCAATCCTTCAGCACCCACAGACAAGGCAAGCCTTCCTGGGAGGGCTCCTCACGAGCCAATCAGCTCTGTGAATAGTCCTTAGGATAACTGTCCTTAAAATATACTTATTTCTTTTGTTAATGCATACATGTCTGTGCCTGAGTGTGTGTCTGTGTGTCATGTGTGTGCAGGAACCTATAGACACCAGAAGATAGCATCACATTGCTCTGGAACGGGAGCTCCAGGTAGCTATGAGCTGTCACAGGGGAACCGAACCTAGGTTCTCTGCAAGAGCAGCCAGTGCTCAAAGCCCCCTTCCCAGCTCCAGGAGCACCATAGGCTCTCCTTGTGGAGACCTGATTCCTAGTGTTTTAACTGCACTTAAGGGGTCTGGGGTATTTTTGGTTTTTCCTTTATTTTTATTTTATGATGGAAGCATATGCATGCCTTCCTCGCATAGATAAAGTGTGTGTGTGTGTGTGTGTGTGTGTCTGTGTGTGAAGGTGCACATGGGTGCCCAAGGAAATCACAAGAGGGTTTCCAATACCCTGGAGCCAGGATTACATGCAGTTGTTACTCACCTGATGTCCTGGGAACTGAACCTTTGCAAGTGCAGTGTGCACTCTGACCTGCTGAGCAATCTCTAGACCTCCATCCCCTACCAAGCCACAATCATGTGACCCAAGATAGCCAATCACAACAAACTCTGGAACAGTGGCTAAAGCCCTGAGGGCCCCACACTAAGGATCTTCTGGACTCTAACTCCTTTCAGCTTCAAAACAACCTCAAACAGAAGTCCTGCTTGAAGCCGGGCGGTGGTGGTGCACACCTTTACTCCCAGCACTTGGGAGGCAGAGGCAGGCGGATTTCTGAGTTCGAGGCCACCCTGGTCTACAGAGTGAGTTCTAGGACAGCCAGGAGAAACCCTGTCTCAACAAAAACAAAAAACAAAAACACAAAAACACAAAAAAGAAGTCCTGCTTGCTATCATGAGGTGAGGTTCCGGACCTCTGTCTAAGGCAGCATGCCCCTCTCCACACCGTACCTCAGGACGCCTGGATCAGAAGCCAAGGCTGCACACTCCACTCTGGCTTCAGGGACTACATTAATTACTTCAGATCATTCTGCCACTGGGTAGGTACCAGGCACATCCTCCCAGACCCCGACACCCCGGCATGTCACCTACCTCATAGGCCCGGGACCCTGTGAGGCAGCTGAGAGCCTGGGCCCCACCCACGGCAGCCTCCAGCTGCTGGCACTGGGCCGTGGTACTGGAGTCCATCCATATCGGACAGTCACTGATGGAGAAGCAGCTCTGGAAAGAACAGTGGACGTTCAGGCTTCCGTTCCCCCACTGACTACAGGCAACCCCATCGGTCATACCAGGACCTGTGCATAAGCCCTCTGCAGGGTCCATGAGGTCTCTCGGGAGAGGATGGGTGATTGTTATACAGAACTCGTCTACTTCAGTTGTGCCTGGGACAGGCCTAAAAACCTGATCACAGAACTGAGGTGCACACTTCAAAAGGAGTCAGCCTCCTGAGGTAGTCAGTCACTGACATCTCCTAACTCAGAGGTGTTCCAGATTGATCTCTGCTATAATCTGTGGGGAGATCTGCATGCTTTCTTTATTCAGGTATAAAGGTGTCCTAAGAAATATTTTGTTATAGCTAAAATTGAGATTTAACATTGTTTCCTGGCCTCCACAGTGTTTCAATAATCCTAATTGATTTCCTAGCTGTAGTTTGCTTGGAATTTCTACAAAGGAGCTGTCTTATCAGACAGAGTGTCTCCAAAGTTAGAGATAGTAGTTAGGCACTAATTATCAGAGCAGTCCCATACAAGGCAGAATTATTTTACTGACTAGAGAGAAGTTATAGGGCTTCCCTCACTAATTATTTATGTTACAGCCAAGGAGTGCTAAAGTATGACCCTCAGATGCTTACCTCAAGACAGACCCTGAGAGTTTATCTTGGGGCTGCCAGGACAACCC
>NW_022196906.1:113229436-113233022 GCF_008632895.1 Mastomys coucha | reverse complement strand
AGTCTGAAGAATGACACCACTGCTCCTCCGCCTTGCACCTGGCTGATTGATTGTACTGACCTTGATGTAACGATCTCCTGCCTATATGACTTCTGTAGTTTGCCCTGTTCTCTGTGTATTATATAAGCCTGATTTCTACTTTGTACAAATGGCATTCAGTTTCAGCACTCCCTTGTGTCTGTTTCTGTTTGTCATTTCTTCGCCAATGCCTTGTCTACGTGACTAGAAACCTGTTCCCCCCACGGGTTGAGAGAGGCCTAGACTGGCCGGCCCATGGCAGGTGATCTCCGTTGAGGGCACTCAGGCAAGTCAGGCTGCGGGAGACAGGCAGCGAGCAACTGTGGCATCAAAGTGCAGGTCTAGCTGAGGCTTTGAAACCTTGGGAAGGGGAAACAGGAGACCCACCTCCCAGCATCACCTGGGGGCCCACAGCTGTTCTGTAAGGAAGGGGCTCACTAATGGGGGGTCACCTACAGGGAGACTTTACCCTGGGGGGCTGGGCAGACCTTGCCCACGGAACTGTCAATGCCCCCTTCTCATACTGCAGAGAAGCCCCAGAATGCAGGGTCCACAGGACACAGGGGCCGACTGTCTGCTTTGCAGTTAATTAGATTCACAAAACATGCTCACCTGCAGCTGCTGATGTAATGGGAGAGCTGGTGACAGGCTTGACAGTGCAAGGCTGGCTCCAGTCTTCCAGTAAACGCTTCCGTGTTGCTGTAGAGGGGACCACAAGCGCATGCTCACTCACCATGCCCCAGTCACGTGTTCACATGCTCACACACCACGCCCTGGAGTCACAGAGACACACCCAGATCTCAAACCTGTCTCTGCCACCTCTCTGTCACATAGCTCAATGTCTTTATGATACTTGGTTTTCACTTTTACAAAAAGGAGAAGGAACTCCGCCCAGTCACCTCAAAACTTGCAGGAAGGGCTTCAGAATCATTGGACCGGATTTTGGCATCTTTTGTCAAAACCTACTAATAGTCAACATCGCCGACACATCACCTAGAGCTGATGCATCAACATCGCCGACACATCACCTAGAGCCGATGCATCAACATCGCCGACACATCACCTAGAGCCAATGCATCAACGACACCTATTCACTCACCAAACATCTTGAGCATGAAGAGCATGCCAGGCTTCGGATAAAAAGGCTCTCTGTCCCTGATATCCGGGACCATGAGCTCGAATGAGGGGAAGACACCAAAGTGTCATTACAAACCCTGCAGAGGCCGGGGGTTGGCCTGGTCACTAAAGTGCTTTGCTGGAGAGATGGCTCAGCAGGTAAGAGCACTGACTGCTCTTCCGAAGGTCCTGAGTTCAAATCCCAGCAACCATATGGTGGCTCACAACCACCTGTGATGAGATCTGATGCCCTCTTCTGGTGTGTCGGAAGACAGCTACAGTGTACTTACAGATAATAAATAAATCTTTTTTTTTTTTAAAAGAAAGATGTTTCCTTTAAAGCCTCCTGCTTCTTTCTTCTAAAAAAAAGTGCTTGTCTTACAAGCATGAAGGCCTGAGTTCAGACCTGCAGAACCCACATTAAAAGAATAATCTGGGGTGACAGAGCGATACCTCAGTGTTTAAAGGCACTGGCTGCTCTTCCAAGGGGCCTGGATTCAATTTCCAGTACCCACATGGAGGCTCACAACCATCTGACATACATGCAGACAAAATACCTACACACAGAAAATGATTTTCTCTCTCTCTTTTCTTTTTTCCTTCCTTCCTTCCTTCCTTCCTTTCTTTTCTTTTCTTTTCTTTTCTTTTTTTTTTTTTTTTTTTTTTTTTTTTGGTTTTTCGAGACAGGGTTTCTCTGTATAGCCCTGGCTGTCCTGGAACTCACTCTGTAGACCAGGCTGGCCTTGAACTCAGAAATCCACCTGCCTCTGCCTCCCAAGTGCTGGGACTAAAGGCGTGCGCCACCACTGCCCAGCCTGCTTGCCTGCTTTTTTTTTTTTTTAATAAAAGAAGAAAGAAGGAAAGAAAGAAAGAAAGAGAGGGAAGGAGGGAGGGAGAGAGCAAAGGAGAAAGAGCCATCAGATCGGCGCCCACCCATTGCTGAGAGAGCTAAGTTCCTGGGGCCCATGGAGCTGCTGTTGACAAACCTGGCCTGCTCCGGATAAGGCTAGAACTTGAGAGAAGTCAAAGCCAGACGCCTTCATCTTCCCCAGGATCAGGTCCAGAGCCTGAGAAGAACAGAATCCACCGTGACTCAACAGAACCACCGAGTTCTCTAACCACAAGCCAAGGGCCCTGCCCAGAGGAGGGTCCTCAACACAGGATCTGCCTGTAAGTGTTGGAATAGCTTATTAAGCAAGCAGGCATCAGTCAAATAAAAGGGTCAACTGGACCAAACACACATCTTTTTGTGTCTGTTTTTTTTCTTTTTAAAGATTTATTTATTTTCTATATGATTACACTGTAGTTGTCTTCAGACACACCAGAAGAGGGCATCAGATCCCATTAGAGATGGTTGTGAGCCACCATGTGGTTGCTGGGAATTGAACTCAGGACCTCTGGAAGAGCAGTCGGTGTTCTTAACCGTTATGCCATCTCTCCAGCCCTTGTGTCTGTTTTAAACATGTGTCTATATGTATGTGCATATGTGTTGTGTGTCTTTGTGAGTATATGCCCCCTTGTGTGTAGGTGCCCGAGGAGCCCAGGAGAGGTCACAGGCCTCTCTGTAGCTGGACTATGCTGTGAACAATCTGACATGGGCACTAGGAACTAAACTCAGGTCCTCTGGAAGAGCAGAAGTGAGCACTCTTAACTGCTGAGCCATCTCTCCAGCCCATTTTTGTTTTTTTGAGAGAAGGCCTCATTGTAGTCCAGGCTAGCTGCGACTCACTATGTAGCTAAGTGAGGGGTCCCTGAAGGAATCCAGGTGGGGAAGCAGGGAGGAAAGGAATCAAACTGGGCAAAGAGACAAGAATGAAAACCCGCTGGGCAGTGGTGGCACACGCCTTTAATCCCAGCACTTGGGAGGCAGAGGCAGGTGGATTTCTGAGTTAGAGGCCAGCCTGATCTACAGAGTGAGTTCCAGGACAGCCAGGGCTACACAGAGAGACCCTTTCTCAAAAAAACAAAAAAAAAATAAAAAAGAAAAAGAAAAAAGAAAAAAGAAAAAAAGAAAAAATGAAAACCCAGTGCAGATTGACTTCCTCAACCTGGATCAGATTTCGGGGAGTCTAATAACAGGTGGTTTATTCCTAATGTATTTAAGCCCTGTATAATTTTGGGGAAAAGTTCCCTGGTGTAATACAATCTCTGTTGCACAAGGAAGCCTAATTACATTGAAACTCAACTCGTGAACACTTCCAAGAACATGGGTTCTTGCTCTGCGCTGCCTGTACTAGCATCAGGGCCTAAGGGTCTGGCCTTCTCTCAGTCATACAGACAGCATAGAGGTCATTTGGGCTATTAGCCACCTCCAGTCCTACTTAAAGGAGCTTGATATGACCTGGGCGACAGAGAACGCAGATCACCAGGCCCTTAATCACCCAGTTCTCACCAGGCCCTTAATCACCCCAGCTCTCACCAGGCCCTTAATCACCCCAGCTCTCACCAGGCC
>NW_022196906.1:113224345-113228884 GCF_008632895.1 Mastomys coucha | reverse complement strand
CTTAATCACCCCAGTTCTCACCAGGCCCTTAATCACCCCAGTTCTCACCAGGCCCTTAATCACCCCAGTTCTCACTAGGCCCTTAATCACCCCAGTTCTCACCAGGCCCTTAATCACCCCAGCTCTCACCAGGCCATCAATCACCCCGGTTCTCACCAGGCCCTTAATCACCCCAGTTCTCACCAGGCCCTTAATCACCCTGGTTCTCACCAGGCCCTTAATCACCCCAGCTCTCACCAGGCCCTTAATCACCCCGGTTCTCAGCTTTCCGGGGGAAGAACAGGTTTCTCATCTTTCTCTTTGGGAAGACAATCCTGTACCTAGCATTCCTGGTTTCTCTGGAGATCTGTGGGTGCAAGGACCTTCGTGCTGTGCTCCAGCTAAGGGTGACCTTTATTGAACTCCCAACCTTTCCCGCCTCCACCTCTGAAGCGCTGGGATTCCGGGTGTGCACCCCCATGCCTGTTCTGGCCAAATAAGTGTTTGAGACATGAAATCATACACTGTAAATCCTCAGGATTTCCGTCTGTACTTGGCACCTTCTAAGCACCAGGGAAGAAATAAAGCAAGCAGCTCACACCGTGTGTTCTCTTTTCCTTGCATTTCTACTTCACCATCTGAACAATCTGACCCCACAGACAGGAGCAGAGACCCCACCCAGAATGCTCCAGGGCCAGACTCTGACACAGAGGAACGAGTGGGCCCAGTGGCCATGCTGTCAAGTCCCTATTTAATCTTTTTCTAGGAGAAAGTGGGATGGGAGAAAGTGGTGGCATCCAGCAGAGTGTCGGCCAGATGGCCTGGGATGCTTTGTTGGTAGAGCGCTTGCCTACCATACCTAAAGCCTCAGTTCCATTCCCAAACCACATGAAAACAAGCACACGCTTATTAGGTAGAGAAGGGAGGCTCAGGAGTTCAAGGTCACCTTCAGCTAGGCAGTATTTGAGGCCAACCCGGAATACGTGAAAACCTGCCTCTCTCACTATATTACATGGCAGATAGATAGACAAATGTAAACATTTCCTGGCAGGAACCTGAGACTCGTCTAAGTTTGTGTCTCCTGAGGACAGAGATCACTGCAGCCTGTACCTAACCTTGAGATCCCTACTCCATGCTGAGGCCACCCCACGCCCTGACAATGCTTCTTGTCAAACCTTAGACAGGAGGGTGGGAACTGGCAAAGTTAGAAACAAATTTAGCTCCAGAGGCTGCCTCAGCTTAGTGACCATCCTGGCTCTTCACGTAACCCTGGATCTCCGCCGATCCACCCTGACAGTCCCTAACAATCTCTAAGACCTCTGACAATGACCCTGGCCTCTGACCTCCCACTAGCACCTTGGGTCTGGCTCTGTCTTCTGAGGTGCATTTCAGCCAAGGCGACTGGTTAGAATCCATCCTTGACGCCACTCTCCCAGTGTCTGACCCATGGTCAGGTAGATAAAACAGAACTCACAGTAGTCTATTTTTTTAAAAACAGAAATAATATAGGAGATGGTTAAATGGGTGTGGGAGGATAGAGAAAGGCTTTTTGGCAGACACACTAAGCGCTGCCTTTGGCTGGCTTCCAAGTTGAAAGATTTTGGTGCTATCAGCATGAGCCAAGCAAGCTCAGATCTTTCATGTTTGTCTGTGTTGGATGGGTAACCAGATATGGCCACAGGAGGGTCAGGGCGGGTGGTCCTAAGCAGACAGGTCTAGTTTGGGGTTGACCTCAGCCTGACTAGTTAAATACAAGACCACATTCTAAGTGAGCGTGCTGTGGGGACAAATCCTAAGACTAAAGCCCTGGGGCCATGCTCGCCCTGATGGCAGGGTCCAGGAAAGTCTGGCTCTGTCTTTCCAAAGGTGGCATAGGCTGGGGATACAACTGTTGGTAGAATGTTTGGCTAGCAAGTAGGAAGCTCCAGGACCACATACACTGGGCATGAAGCTACATACTATAATCCTAACACTTAAGAGGTAAAGACAGGATCAGAAGTTCATGGTCATCCTTGGCCACATGAGTTCAAGACCACCCTGGGCAATGAGGATCTCATCTTTAAAAAATAAACAGCCTGTCGGGCAGTGGTGGCGCCCGCCTTTTAATCCTAGCACTTGGGAGGCAGAGGCAGGTGGATTTCTGGGTTCAAGGCCAGCCTGGTCAGAGTGAGCTCCAGGATGGCCAGGGTTACATAGGGAAACCCTGTTTCTAAACAAACAAACAAATAAACAAGCCAACCATACACTCTAGTTGGTTTCACCCTCAGAGTTAAGCAGTCTCAGTGGATGCCTCCATGAGCTGCCACTGTGGGGAAGGGAGCCCCCCCCCCCCTGCTTACCTGGACCCACATCAGGACCGGAGAGGTGACCGTCAGCCTGTCCTTGTGTACATGGACACCGCCCTGAGTTCTGCAGGGAGAACAGGTATGTGGGATGGAGCCCTGGGCAGGCAGAGCTCTGAGGAACTCCATACAAAGGACAATAGCCCTTGAGTGCCAAGCAGAAGTTAAGTACTAAGCAGGGAACGACGTGAAGAAAAGGCGCAGAGTCTTTTCATGCAAAACTGGACAGCTTGCTCAGTTTTCAATTCACCCACATGGGTGCTTTGCCTACGTGTATGTGTGTGCACCACATGTGTGCCTAATGCCCTCAGAGGTCAGGGCAGGCCATAAGAACCCCAAGAACTTGGGTCATGGATGGTTGTGAGCCACCATGCAGGTGCTGGGAACCACCGTGTGGGTGTTGGGAACTGAGCCCAGGTCCTCTGGAAGAGCAGCCAGTGCTCCTAACTGGAGTCTTCCCAGCCCTGGGCAGACTTTTCTAGAAGGCACCGTCTCAGAAGAGAAAGCCTTGCCCAGAAACAGGGTTGGATCTCAGGACTGGAAACTGGTTGCTTCCTTTTCCCCTCCAGAGTCTTACATTGTAGCTCACTCCTGATGTCTGAGGTCCAACGTGTGCACCACCATACCCGAAGAGCAGAAGACATATAAAGTAAGAGGAGCTGAGGGGGTAGCTCCATGATACACTCAGTGTTTAACATGTACAAAGCCCTTTTTGATCCACAGGACAAAAAGAAAAATGAGTAAAAAAAAAAAATGTAAAGGAGCAGTCACCTGTGATGGCACTCTCCTGTCATCCCTACACTCTGGAGGCTGAGGCAGGAGGACTACCAACTTGGGCCAGCCTTGAAAAAGGGAGCCTTTTTCTCAAAAAACAAAACAAACAAACAAAAACCAACGCAAAAACCCCAGATGTGGCAGCCGACACCTACAAATTTCGGAAGAAAGGGACAGACAAAGATTAGGAATCTAAGGTTATCTTCAGCTACACAGTGAGGTACATGAGACTCTCTACTTCACAAAGCTGAGAGAAGAGACATTCAGGTGCACATATGTGTGCACTTGCCACAGGCCGAAAGTTGTCTAAAAAAAAAAAAAAGAAGGTAGACAGTAGATATGGCCACTGGACTCTGGCCCGAAAGAAGCATGAGCCGACATAAATGCTTTTCCTTATAACATCTTCAGTCTGTAGTAATTTTTCTTTCTTTTTGAGACAGGGTTTCTCTGTGTAGTCCTGGCTGTCCTGGAACTTGCTCTGTAGACCAGGCTGGCCTTGAACTCAGAGATCCGCCTGCCTCTGCTTCCCGAGTGCTGAGATTAAAGGCGTGCGCCACCACTGCCTGGCTTTGTGATACTCTTCCATTAGTAACATAAGGTAATCAAAAACAAGCATCCAATCCAATTGTGCCTGGCATAAAACAGAGCTCAAAGCTATGAGTGAGGGAGTGAATTCAACTGGGAAGGAATCGGGAAGAAACCACTCTCTGTATGTAAACAAAAGATTCTCAGGGACAGCAGAGATATAGAGCTTAGGAGTTAAGAGCACTGGCTGCTCTTCCAGAGGAACTGGGTTCAATTCCCAGCACTCTAAGGTGGCTCACAACTGTCTGTAATTCTGGTTACAGGGGATCTGACGTCCTCTTTGGGCACCAGGCAGGAATGTGGTGACAGACATGCAAGCAAAGACAAATACAATAATAATAATAATAATAATAATAATAATAATAATAATAGATGCTCAGAGGTCTATGTAGACCTCTCTTGCAGCTGGGTTAAGTCAAAACCGTATAGCTGATAAATGCAAATGGTTTAGGGAGGCTCTCAAACCACCCACCCACACATGCACACCAGTTATATACCCAAATTCTGGAAGGTCTCTGTCAAAATGCACACTGTCCTCATAGAAGACGTTCAACTCTGCATCAACAGCAACAACTTTAACCTGGAAGACATTTATGAAAACAGTGTATAGGATTTTCTCAGCCTCTACCCTGGCCCAAGAGACTTCTAATTCTAATGGGCATCATTGTAACCATATCAATATAAATTCAGGGGGCACATGCTCAAAAAAGAAAAAGAAGCAGAAAAAAAGGATTAAAAAATGAGAAATCTGGCTGGGCAGTGGTGGCACACGCCTTTAATCCCAGCACTCAGGAGGCAGAGGCAGGCGGATTTCTGAGTTCCAGGCCAGCCTGGTCTACAGAGTGAGTTGCAGGACAGC
>NW_022196906.1:113222222-113224335 GCF_008632895.1 Mastomys coucha | reverse complement strand
TCTCTACTGTCTACAAAGATCTGCTCCCCAAACAGTGGAGGCCATGCTCGGCACCTGACAAGGAGTCTGGTCTTCAGGGGTTGACCCCAGAGCCATGACTCCCGTCAAGCCAGACCTGACATCCTAAGGAAGTCATCCCAAGCTCAGGGAAGATGGACAACAGGTCTAGTAGGGCGAGGTGACTAAGTCCTATGGGATGTTCCCCACAGGGACCCGCAGGTTCTGGCTCTCTTCATCCCTCTGAGAAGGGTCTCACAGCTACCATGCTTATTCCTCAAGGGCGCATGTTGAATGGCTCCTGGACATCCCATGTCTACTTGGAAGGCAAATTGTTAATTCACTCAGCTATCACTGGGAACACCAACCTCTGACCAGCAGTCCTGGAATCACAGACCCTGGCACACTATGCCAGCCAAGAGGTGGGGTGGGGGTGGCAGGAAACAGGCAAAGTCCATTTGCATACTGTGCCCATTTCACCTTTAAAAAAATAAAAGTGCATGGCATGGTGGCACCCTCCTTTAAACCCAGCACTCAGGAGGCTACGGATAGTGAATCTCTGTGAGTTCAAGGACAGCCTGGTCTACACAGTGAATCCAGGCCAGCCAAAGCTACATAGTAAAGTTCTGTCTCAAAATATAAAATAAAATAATAAATACAAGTAAAGTAAAGGCACCCAGCTGTGGTCCGGATCTAGGCTATGCATGTGCGCACGCCTCTGCCAGCCTGTGGGCTGGGCTGTTTCGCTGAGTGTCTCGGATTCCAGCCATCTGCAAACGGGACTCGCGTGGACCCCTCTGGGTTCCGCGGGGAAGCACCCGCGGTTTCCGGGAGGACGCCTCTCGCTGGCAGGGCATCGCCAGGCTCCCGCTCCGCGCCTCCCCCTCGCGTACCTGCTGCGTGCTGAAGTCCCAGCCCAGGCAACAGCGGCGCCCCGCACGCTCCGCCACGGTCCTGGGGGTTCCCGCCGCCCGTCTGTGCGTCCGTGCGTCCATGTGTCCTGCGGGCGGGCAGGCGGGCGGGCGGCGAGACTGTCGCTGTGCTCCGTCGCCCAGAGACGCCAGGGCCCGCCTTCCGCCACGCCCTCCAGGACTCTGGACTGGAGTCACGAGGCGGGACTGCCCTCTGGCGCCGCCTGCGGGGAGGTCGCGAGTGGGACTGCGTCTGTCTGGGGCACTTGGTGGTCGCTACTGGTGCAGGTCCCTACCCTGCCGCGCACTGGCTTCCCTCCAGGTTTGCACCACCCACACCCACCCCTGCCCGGACATAAAGTGATCCCAGCACTCGGGAGGCTAAGATAGGAGGATCTCAAGTTCAAGACCAGCCTAGGTAGATGGTTGAAACCCTGTCTCAAAAAAAAATTTAAAAGGGGCAGAAAAAGCCAGTTGTGGTGGTGCATGCCTTTAATTCCAGCACTCAGGAGGTGGATCTCTGTGAGTTCAAGGCCAGTCTGGTCTACATAGAGAATTCCAGGACAACCTGAGCTACATAACAGAGACGCTTTGTCTTAAAGTAAAATATGGGGTGGCCTGGTGCACAGCAAGATCTAGGTCAGCCAAGGCTACACAGTGAGATGATCCCCCCTCCCCAAAATATATAAATGAAAGGAAAGAAAAGAAAGAAGGGGGCTGGAGAGATGGCTCAGCGGTTAAGAGCACTGACTGCTCTTCAACCCAAAGGTCCTGAGTTCAAATCCCAGCAACTACATGGTGGCTCACAACCATCTGTAATGAGATCTGATGCCCTCTTCTGGGGTGTCTGAAGACAGCTACAGTGTACTTACATATAATAAATAAAAGTCTTTAAAAAAAAAAAAAAGAAAAGAAAAAAGAAAATGGAGGCCAAAGATATTGCTTTTGTTTGACCTGTGCCCTAGAGTCAACTAAAAAAATAAAATAAAGGTAAAACTCTTAATTAAATTTGGGATAGTAGTTTACACTGTAGTTCAGTACTTGGAAGGTTGATACTGAAGGCCCATGTGTTTGGAGCCAGCCTGGGATACATACCAAGATCTGTCTCAAAAATAATATCTAATAATCTCTCTCTCCCTCTCTCTCTCTCTCCCTCTCTCTCTCTCCCTCCCTCTCTCTCTCTCCCTCCCTCTGTCTCTCTCTCC
>NW_022196906.1:113217048-113221942 GCF_008632895.1 Mastomys coucha | reverse complement strand
TTTGACAGTCTAACTAGGCTCAGAAATTCCTCCTGCCCAGATTGGCCTTGAATTTACAATCCTCCCAGCAGAGCCCCCCAGTAGCCGAGATTAAAGGCCTGTAACACCAAGCGTAACCTGACAGGATCTGCTATAAGATTAGGTCTCACATACCCCAGGCTGGCCTTGAATTTACAGTGTAGCTGGGGAGACTGGCCTTGAGTCCTGATCCTCCTGCCCCACTCTCCCAAATGCTATAACTGCATGTGGAAGCCATGGTTCCCAGTTTGAAATCATCTGTTATTGTGACCCACGGGCCAGCAGACTGCCTGGGCTGAGCTCAGGTATGGTGGCAGTGTCTAAGCTCCACAAGACTCTCGTCCCCACCCCCCTCCCCTGAACAGTGTGCTCACCATGCACCTGTCTGAGAACCTCAGAAAAGGGTCTAGAGGATGACATCAGGAAAGGGTGTGGGTGCACAGCCTACAGAATGGGCTTCGCATTCTGGAGGCAGGGGGAGGCAGATCTCGGGGAGTTCAAGGCTAGCCTACTCTACATAGAAAGCTCCAGGACAGCCAGGACTATACTGTGATACCTAGTCTCAAAATGGGGTGCAGGTAGCAAGTGGGGGGGGAGATACCTAGTCTCAAAATGGGGTGCAGGTAGCAAGTGGGGGGGGGAGATGAAATCCACAAAAGGCCACTGCCAGATGGAGAGGGGCTTCATTGGACACAGGGAAAGGAACTCAGGCTGGGCGATGTGGATGACCTAGGAATAGCTACAACGCTTGAGGACCCTCTGGGGGTCTGAGTGGAGATCTTGGGCAGGCCAGTTTGGATCTGTGTCCTCTAACTCAGGAAAGAGGTCTGGGTTGCGAACAATGATTTGGGAGCTGTCGTCGCCACATAGTTGAGTCAGATGTGGGGAAAGAGCTCAGGGTAGGACAGGCGGAGGCCACTCAGAATTCCGAGGAATACATGGAACACACTCAGGAATCATGACGGGCGTACAGGGGAAGACACTAGACAAACGTCCTAGAAGGCGGGCTTTTGCCAGCTGCATGCTACCTAGAAGTATGTCAGGTTGAACAATGAAGAGGAGGCTCCCAAAAATTTGGAAAGAAGAGTCAGTAGGACCACCAAGGACCTACTGCACGTTGCTCATGTTGCTAAGCCAATGGTCTAAACAGCTTCCTACTGCGCGTTGCTCATGTCGCTAAGCCAATGGTCTAAACAGTTTCTCACAGTTCTGGAAGCTGGGAAGTCTAAAGCTATATAGTGCTGACGGTCAGCTCCTGGGGAGGGCTCATTCCCAGATGTGCACATGGTGGCCTCCGCTGTGCGCAATGTCCATAGACACATGCTGTTGAGGGGTGCAGGGAAGAAGGCACAGCTTCACCTCAACATCCACCGTAGCCTGGGAACTCCCTCTCATCTCTTAGTTACCTCAACTCAGACCAACTGAAACTCCTGGCTCTAACACAGAAGAGAATCTCAGGACCAGCCCATAGAAAGCCGGGCCATGGTGGCGCACGCCTTTAATCCCAGCACTTGGGAGGCAGAGGCAGGCAGATTTCTGAGTTTGAGGCCAGCCTGGTCTACAGAGTGAGTTCCAGGACAGCCAGGGCTATACAGAGAAACCCTGTTTCGAAAAAAAAAATAACAACCCCCCCCCCAAAAACAAACAAAAACAAAAAAACTAACACATCAGAATAGGACAAGACAGACAGAAGAAACAGGGCCTGAGAACAGGCATAAGAAACAGATACAGATGCAGAGACCTGCGCATTCGACAATCAGGAGTCCCATGTGTATGTGTGTTTTCTTGGTGTCTTCCATAGAACTTCTTGTAGCTCAGGCTTGCCTCAAACTCCTATGTACTCAAGAATGACCTTCAGGGAATGAACTCTCTTGCCTCCACTTGACTTTGCAAGTGTTAGGTTTACAGGCATATAACACAGTGCCTGGCTTAAATCTTTCCTCTTGATAATTAGTGGTTTTGTCAGGCATGGTGGCACGGGCCTCTTTTAAAAAAAATGTATTTATTTATTTTATGTATATGAGTGCACACTGCGACTGTACAGATAGTTGTGAGCCTTCATCTGGTTGTTGGGAATTGAAATTTAGAACCTCTGCTCGCTCAGCCAACTCCTCATGCTCTGTGGTTTACTTATTATTATAAATAAGTACACTGTAGCTGTCTTCAGACGCACCAGAAGACGGCATCAGATCTCATTACGGGTGGTTGTGAGCCACCATGTGGTTGCTGGGATTTGAACTCAGGGCCTTTGGAAGAGCACTCGATGCTCTTATCTGCTGAGCCTTTAATTCTAGCACTTGGTATATCTCTGTGAGTTCTAGGCCAGCCTGGCCTAAAAAGCAAGATCCAGGGTAGCTGGGGCTCTATTACGTGGAGAAACCCTGTCTCAAAAGCAAAGCAAAGCAAAAGCAAAACAAACTAATGATAATAATCATAGGCTTCAGGAGGGGTGGAGGCAGGTAGCCTGCAACCCCAGCACCAGAGAGAGAAACACATGAGGAAGCTCAGTGCCAGCTCTGGTCTCATTCCCTAAAGTTCCAGTCTCAGTTTCTCATTCTTAGCCAACGCATGTTCTACAGCCCAACTCCCCACAGTGGCCAGAGGCACCGTGGAAGGAAAAGCTGCCGTGGAGGTCCCACTTCAGAGCCTAGCAGTCTCCTCACAACCTCAGGATAAGACCCATCTCTCCTCAGCCTGTGCACACAGCCTCAGTCCAGGTCATGCTAAGTGAGAAGGGCAGTTTTTTTTTTTTTTTTTACTCTTGTCACTGGTCCCCAAATTCCTGAGAGCAGGGAAGGCTTGGCTTCTGCCCTGACCATGAGTCGTACAGAGCATGTGTGTGGGAAGCAAATGCACCAGGTGGGGTCACTGCTGAGCGGTGTGCTGGGCGACTGGGCCAGTCAGGGTGGAGAGACTGCCCCAAGGGCGGGGTGGAGGAATTCCTGCAAGAGGAAAACCAGGAGATGAGCTTCAGCTGGAGCAAACCACATGCCACCAACAACCTGAGGTGATACGTGTCCCCTACCTGCTGTCCTACTTGAACTTCCAGGTGCTGGAGTGGGCATGCAGCAGATTGAAAGATGGTGTTGACTCAGGGGTCTGCTTCTGGGGTGTGCCAAGCAAATTGGCTGCTTCCCTACCCACCAGGGAGCAGGACAGCACCTGGTTGGGCTCTATTCCCAGGCCTGCTTACCCTGAGAGTTGGGGTTGGAGTGTGGGAAGTCAATCACGCACCCTTAAGACTGAAGAGGAGCCGGGCAGTGGTGGCACACACCTTTAATCCCAGCACTTGGGAGGCAGAGGCAGGTGGATTTCTGAGGCTGAGGCCAGCCTGGTCTACAGAGTGAGTTCCAGGACAGCCACGGCTACACAGAGAAACCCTGTCTCGAAAAACGAAAAGACTGAAGAGGAAGCCTGTGTCTATTCTAAAGAGAAACTACTTGGATTGATCCAAAAGATGGCCTGATGGGTGGGGACCCACAATGTGTGCCCAAAACAGCTGTGAGGGACACGCGGCTCCAGGCCTACGGAGTGTCAGGGTGAGCTTCACTGTCAGAAGGTTACAGGCGAGTACAGAGCCAAGTTAGTCAGAGTGCTTGGCGTGGGTAGCAGGTGTTAAAGGACAGACCCAGGGAAATGGCAGAGACCAGAAGCAGAGGCTGAGCGAGCTAGCAGAACTCTACAGCCTAAGCCTGAGTAGCAGCCGAGGCCAAGGGAGCAGAGGGAGCATAAGACTGCTGGGGTGCCAGCAGTCAGAGAAACCGCCCCATGGTCTGGGCCCTAAGGAGCCTAGGGCTGAGCCAGCTGGGGACCCACCCCCATCTCCCAAGTCGTTGGCATCCTGAACATTCAATAGCTGCAGTTCAAGAGAGCTGCACAGATGGCACTGACATTTCACTATGGAGGGTAGAGAGGGCTCGTGAGGTGGCAGCCCTCTCTTGAGGACATGAAAGTGTTGACCCATCTCTGAGGAGGAGAGAAGAATATTGTCTCCAGCGGTGTGACCGGACATAAGCTACCCATGTAAGGGAACCCAGACAAACGCCGGTTCATGAAGCTGGACCCGAGAGGAATCAACTTTGACCCGTTGTTGGCGCTCTATCATTTGCTTGTACCTCATTTGGAAAAGATCACCTGACAGCTCCGTAGAAGGGAGAAGGCAGAGAGTGACCGTGGGAGGCTAGTCCCCGCAGCTATTCCCAGGAGCAGTGGGCTAGATGGAGTCCAGGTGGTGGAAGGTATGCTGGGGGGGGGGGAACAGTGGGGAGGAGGTTCGTAGGATGGGATGCCCCTACACAGGGTGCCTGGGGCAACAGTGGGGAGGAGGCTGGTAGGATGGGATGCCCCTACACAGGGTGCCTGGGGATATCCAGTCCCCAGCCTCAGACTTCCTCTGAAGAATCCCACATGGCCCGGAGCTGGAGAGCAGGGGCAGTGCTAGGGGCTGGATGACTCCCGGGATGGGGGAACCACTTCCAGGACAATGGTGACAACTGAGACCCCACATGACAGATCTCCAGAGCCTGCATATAGCTAGATCTCACTGGAGAGACCCAGGTTCTTACTCATTCATGCACAGAATCCAGGAGGTGAAAGCTGAGCCCTGAAAGAAATGACAACCAGGAAACTGAGACAGCACAATTTACTGCATCCATCCCTCAGAGGTACAAACGGCTTTGTAACCTGGCTGTCCCATGCTCACTTCAGTGAGCACTGTTCCCACCTCCCGTTCCAACATCAGTTACATTTTCTAAATTAAAGTGCTGTGATACGCCCCTCCACTGCTGAGTGTCCCATGAAGATGGCTTCTGTAGCGTCCCTCTCTGGACACCACTGTAGGACTCCGTGGGTAGTGCCTGCAGCCAGGCCTCAGTTC
>NW_022196906.1:113213478-113215280 GCF_008632895.1 Mastomys coucha | reverse complement strand
GACACGGTGATGGTTTTCCTGTCACCCTTGTCGTCGAGGACAGTGGTGGTCACAGGCACAATCTCAGCGTGGAAGCATCCTCTGCTCTGGGCGCTCACTGCCCTGCCAGCACCGTGGACAGTAAAACATAGGCATGTTTGGGATCCCTTCCTGCCTGTTCCTAGTCTTGGTCAGCTCAGAAGAACATGGACTTCAGGGTTTGGAGTCTGGGGAAATACCTGGCCCTTGAGGAGCTCCGACGTAAGGAGTTCCTCAGGACCATGCCTTTTGGTAGGTACAGGATACCTGAGGACATTCAGAGCCTCTCCTCCACCTGCCCCATGGTGCTCACTAGGTCACCTCAAAGGGGAGGAGGAAGTTTGAAGATTGCTGGCCTTCCTTACAATCCTTCGAAGATTAAATTTGTGTATGTGTGACCATGCATATAGAGGTCAAGGTCAGCTTTGGGGAGGCCGTCCTCTCCTTTCGCCTTCTAGGGGGCAGCGTCTCATTTCTGATAGCTGGACAGCAAGCTTCTAGCCGCTTCTCTCATCTCTGCTAAGAACTCTGCTTGAGGAGGCCGTCTGGCCCAGACGCCTGCACTTCCAGCCTGGCCAGAGGTCTCAGGCTTTGGACGTCCCCGATGGCAGCTCAGCTTTGCCCGAGGCCGCCTCCCCAGACCTAGCCTATTCCACAATTTGGGAAGCCAGTGCATCGGCCCATCCCATCATGATGCTGGCCACTTCCAGATAGAGACATGAAGTCTGCCCCTTGGCAAAACTCTACCTGATCCACTCTCCAGCCCCACCCTCAGCCCATCCCCCCGCACTCACTTCTGCTGGGAGGCCAGCGCAAAGGCATCCTGCTTCTGCCGAGAAATGCCAAACCGCTCAGCCACATTCTCCGAGGTTATCCTAGTGCACACACGGGAAAGTAGAGGCTGTGGGTCTGCAGGCCTGAGGGCCAAGGCCCGGCTGAAGGGCTGTGCTTGCCCTTCTGGGCATCCATGTCAGAGACAGAGCTTCCAGTCCATGCCCTAAGGACTCCTGGCTCATCATAAATACTGAGCACCCATGTCCACAGATGCTCAGATTCACACCTCAAAGAGGGAAGCGCAGCCTGAACGTGGGCCTACAGAAGGAATTGTCCCCTGGGTGTGTCGTCTCTGCCCATGAGACGAGGGCAGGAGGATGCTGCGGACACTATCTGGCCCCAGTTTTTCCTGTGGCTTCCAGGCTACTCTTGGAAACACACAGGACGTAGAGAAAGACAGGTCAGGCTAGGGTTCTCATACGGTGAGCCTCCCAGAATCCCTTGCCCTTGGACACAATGAGGAGAGCTCACAGACATGGTTGTAGAGGTCAAGCAATGGAGAGGTGAAACAGACTTCCCACAAGGAACCTCACAGACCCGAGTCCTCCCCGCAAGTCCTAGAAGCCAAGCTCCCCGCGTCCACTACTGTTGGGGCCTCCCAAGGCTTTGGGGAAAGCTCCTACTGCCTTCCTTTAGACACAGCACCTCAGACAACGAAGTAATGAAGAATGAGGTACATTTGGAAATTTGTGGAGTCAGAGAAGGGCGTGTGTATGTGTGTGTGTGTGTGTGTGTGTTTGTGTGTCTGTGTGTGTGTCTATGTTTGGTGGGAGGGGGGCCTGAGGAAAGCGAAGTCGAGGGCAGCATCAATCTCATGCCCAGTTCCTATCGAGCACATGACAGCCAAAGGAAGAAGGCAAAGCTAAGAAAATATCCTCATGTCTGGTCAAGGACAGGCACGATGGTGAGCGGGCACACACACTGGTCAAGGACAGGCACGATGGTGAGCG
>NW_022196906.1:113198771-113213425 GCF_008632895.1 Mastomys coucha | reverse complement strand
CAGGCACGATGGTGAGCGGGCACACACACTGGTCAAGGACAGGCACGATGGTGAGCGGGCACACACACAGCTGCCTGTGAGCACTCACCCCATAGGAATCAGGCAGTCTCTGGCTTTCTCACTCTCCACCAGGCGGGAAGAAATATTCCCAGGGTTCCCTCTCTCAGACAGGGACATGGACTCCACCCTGAGGAGGAGGAAGAGGAGGAAGAGTCAGCTCTAAGCTCTAATAGGAAGCGCCAGCGAGAGCCAGCTATGTGGCAGATGCTAGGGGATAAGATCAAGGGAACCCCTGGGGAGTGAGGTAAGCTCTCTAGGAACCCTGGGAAGGGCAGAAGGCCCATGAGGCAGGAGGAAGTTACAAGGCAGCTTGGCCTTCTCTTCCTCCAGCTTAGGACCCAGCACTTTACCAGACACACTCCCAGTGCTGACGCAGGAAGCTGGCAGTCCCCCGGCACAGCCTTCTGGTACCCAACCCTCAGCACAGGACAAATGCCCAGAGTTAGGCCAAGCTCTCAGTAATATCAAAGTCAAAGGGAGAAACAAGCACAAAATTAATGTCAATCCAAGAGAGATTATGTGGAACGGGCAAGGGGGAAGGACAGGGAGTCGCGCCCTGGGCTTGGAAAGGGTGTGTGGGTTGGGGGATGAACCTTCAAGACAACAGCAGATGTCCTTAACCGAGAATTTTCTCTACCTCCAGCACTAGCTTGAACTCTTTTACAGCATAAGATCCCTTCAAACAGTGTCACCACACGACACAGACCCTGTGGTGCCAGCTGACCCTCTCATAACCTTCACAGAGCTGAAGTAGGTGTCCCTTTATAAAGATGAGGGCAGTGAGATCTGGGTGGTGGGGGAATGTCCTCAGTTGTGGATGGTCAGGTCATGATGTGGGCAGCCTATAGATCCACCTGCTCTGTTTCCAACATGAGGGTCCTCAAGCTGACTGCGTCGAGAATCCCCGAGGAACCCACAGAGCCCCAACTCTTTCCCTTCATCCACATCTGCTGCCCTCACTGTGACAAACACGATGAACAGCAATGACCAGGCTGGCTGTGACCCTCAGCCACCACGGTCCTCATTTGTGAGCTTCCATTGCCTTCCTACCGGCACACAGGTCAAGGCACCCTGATGCAGGCTGACAACCTGATGCAGGCTGACAACCTGATGCAGGCTGACAACCCTGATGCAGGCTGCCAGGACCTGACCACGGGCCAGCAATGCTTCCTATCAGAAGCTATCCTACAGAACCGGATGCTAGCTCCGAAGCCTGCCAAGGCCTTCCTTAACTATCTCTCCAGCTTTGGACAGCCCCAAGTCTAGGTCCTAGCACCCTGGACTACAGTGTAGGTGGTGACAGTGACCAGATAGCCAGTAGTCTGTCTCTCAGAACGCAGATGTACCTGAGTGCCAGACTGGTGGCAAGAGAATGGCTGAGGAGTAGAAGTTGTACAATAAAAGCTGTCCCTGGGGCTGGAGAGATGGCTCAGCGGTTAAGAGCACTGGCTACTCTTCCATAGGTCCTGAGTTCAATTCCCAGCAACCACATGGTAGCTCACAACCATCTGTAAAGGGATCTGATGCCCCCTTCGAAGTGTCTGAAGACAGTGATTGTGTACTCATATACATAAAACAAAATTAAAAGAAAAAGCTGTCGCTGGCTTTACAATGACTTCCAACGTAAGAGCCTCTTGTCTCACTAGCTGGGATGGACAGGCATGAGCCACTGTGTCTCTGGGTTTGGAGAACCAAAGCTAATATTCCTTTTTCTACAGGCAAAGAGAACACACAAGTACCCTGGGGACACTCTCAAGTATAGGAACATACTTGCCTACATCTTCCACCCTGGCAGTTCCCCAGGGTACTTTAGAGACAAATTCCCCTTCCTGCTAGTGCTGAGACTGGCCCATTCCTGAGCAGCCCAGCGCCTGGACCACTCCTAGACACATTTCTGGAAGGCCAGCCTATTCGGCTGTCTTTGTGGGCAGGGAGAATCCTGGAATCACGGCCCCTCAGAACCGAGTACAGAAAAATTAGTTTGATTACTGAGTTGGTTAATAAGGTCCAGCAGGAAGCAATCTTACCCACAGGCCATGCCAATGTCATAAGACCCATTTCTGATGCCACCTGCAACAAAAGCACTTCATAACCATCCTTGGCCGGAGTGGGCCTGCCCTGGAGCAGCACAGCCCGTTCCCTCCCTGTTCTCGGGGCACACTCAGCAAAGCCTCACAGGAGATGCAGGAGCACTTGGGGTGCGGCCATGGGTGCTGCTCCACTCTTTCTGCCTAGGGTCCTGAGGGTCAAGGACCAAGGTCGGGTACACTCATGGGCACCCAGCAGACAGCACTTACCAGCAATGTTGGCCACTGCCTGCAGTCCTGATGAACACTGTCTGTTGACTGTAGACAAAGGCACAGTCTCTGGGATGCCGCTGAAACAGAGGGGAGATGGCGGTCAGCCCTGGGTGTTCAGCCAGCCCTGGATGTGACCCCGTCTCACAGAAAGCAGGACCCATGAGTCTTCAGGGTCCCATCATGGCCCATAGCAGTGTACAAATCAGAGGATAACAGCTGGCCTTGCCTCCAATATAGTAGATATATACAAAAGAGGGGTTAACTATGAGCCAAACCATGTCACTATAGCCACTTGCAACTGAGGAGACATTTGGAAGCCTTGCCCATGAGACCTAGCTCTTGGGCTGGTGACCAGTGTCTTTGTGGTCAGAGGAGGTGTCTACTATTCTTTGTCAAAACTCCTGAAGGAGAGGAAAAGTGCCAGTGGTCCAACAAGTTTCCCCTGCCTGAGCTTCGAATCTCAAGGTAGCAGGGCGTGTGTTTGCAGACCCTCGGCTGCAAGTGTCTGCATTGACAGGGAGGCACATAGCAACCCAGCGGACAAGAAGGTCACTCATCGGATGCTTGAGAGCCAGTCTTCCGAGGTGTCTGGGCAGGGACTGGCCAGAGCTAGGAGAGTAGGGCGAGAGGAATCAATGGGGACGGAATAGGCAGAGCGAGTGGATGGGGGGCGGGGTGGCCGGTATGGCAGAAGAAGGGAAAGTCAAAATGAAGAAGCAGATGAGAGAAGAACTGGAAAGTTACAAGCGGGACGGGGAGGCTAAGTCTGATCTTGTCCACGTCTCCAGACAGGTTTTCCCCTGTTCTGACTCGTGGGTCTGCTGCTGTCACCTCTCCACAGCAGTGGAGATCTTCCTAGCCACGTGATAGGAAGGAGAAGGGACGGGGGTCTTCAGTCTACACGTGGAAGTAACTGAACTACTGTTCCCCACCCGGAAGGGTAAGATGACCAGGGACCCTGGCTCCCCGCTTCCCCTGCTCTCCACCCCTACACTTGAGCCTCTGATAACTGACTGAGCCTGGGGGTTCCCAGATGGTTCAAGTAGGAAACGAAGTAAAGGCCCTGATCCAGTGGTCATGTAATTATTAATCTGACATCTGAGGACAGAGTTCAAAGGGTAAACAACAAGCTGGCTTTGGTAAACATCTGCTCACCTTTGCTCCAGTCCCTGCTTCTCTGGTAACACACCCTTCAAAGTAGGGGCAATGTTGGGTCCAAGGATTCTGGCTGACTGGATATCTAGTGTCCAACCTGATAACCTGTCACCTACATACAGACTGGTTAATCCCCACCAGCGGTAGGAGGGTTACCTCAGAAATTGGGCGATGCGTGCCATGACAATCCCAGCTCCAGGTTCAAGAACATTGCCTGTAGATAGAAAACGAATTCAGCACCAAGTAGTGTTCTGCATGCTAAGGTTCTGCTGTGAGTTCCAGAGAGGAGGCATTCCAGATCTTCCTTCCGGATCACTTTAGGATTTTCTCGGGCCCGTGTGAAGCTATAGAAATTCAGAGTCTGGAAAATGGGGAGCTAGTTACCCAACAGTTTGTCATCTACCAGTCCACCAGTCCAGTGCTAGAGGGACAAGGCATGCTCCTCTAAATCAAGGCTTGGGTGGGGGTGCTTGCCTGGTAACAGGAGAGACTGGGCTAAGAGACACAGCGCAAAGCTTGGAAGCTGTGCGAAGCCGGGCTGTGGGCGAGGGAAGTTAGAGTCTGCAACTCTCACCTCCCCAAGTGTCCTGCGTCACTGCAGGGACGAGGGACAGACTGGCACCTCGGGACAAAACCATGTTCTACGCTATGTTCTAGCTCAGGGAAAGAGCAGGGGTTAGGGCAGAGCGGGGTGAACCCATCTGCACCTGTATCCCGGTCCGTGTAGGTAGAGAACCGCGTTTTCCCACCTCCTGCAGTCTCCGGGAACTTCAGAGCAATGGTTCTCAACTATTATAATGCTGTGTCCCTTTAATACAATTCCTCATACTGGGTGACCCCCCCCAAACATAAAATTATTTTTCATTGCTACTTCAGAACTGTAATTCCGCCACTGTTATGTATCGTAATGTAGATATCTGTGTTTCCCGATGATCTTAGGCGAACCCTGTAAAAGGGTCCTTCACTTAAATCGGTAGAGTCCGTAGTCTTGCTCAGTGAAGCCCAGGTTCTCGGTGAGAAAGAGAGGTTTCGGAGAGGAGGGCGAGGAAGAGCCGGTGCAGGACCCGCAGGGGAGCTCACCCACAGAGATGTCTCCCAGCTGTTCAGGCTTTAGCTTCACGTCCTGAAGAACCGCGGTCAACACGGCCGACAGAAGCTCGTCGGGGGTGGTGTCCTGCAGGGCGAGGCGCAGCAGCGGTGAACCCAGCTCCCGCATCCCCCACCGGGGGACTCTGCGGTCACTGGAGCCCCGAGGGCAGGATCCCACCCGCGCTGGCCGCCTTCTGCTCTCCTCGCCCGCCCGAGGCGCCTCACCTTGAAGCCGCCGCGGCTGGCACGGCCGATGGGGGTGCGCCGTCCGTGCACCACCACCACGTCGGAGGCCGAGGCCTGCGGGAATCCAGCGGAGCAGGGCGCAGCCTGCAGCGCGGAGCTCGACTCGGACCGGCCGGCCAGGTGGCCCAGCACTACCTGCAGCCGATGCATCGCGGAGATGGGTCCCACCGATTCGCTTGGGCTCTGGGTCCAGAGCTTTACAAACAGAAACGATGGCGGGCGCAGGCGCAGGACAGCCCTTTACCTCGCGAGGCCTGAAAGTAGATGGCAACCCGGGTAGACTTAATACTGCGAGTTAGGGCCCGCCCACTCCCAGGCACAACCAATTAGATTAAGAGGAGTCTGCTTGAGGGCCGCCCACCCACCCTTGCCCCAGAGCCCTGCCCAATGCCTGTCCTAAGACTCTCTTTCCACTCAAAGCCCCGCCCACCAATCCTACGGAAGCCAATCATAACGCGTACTCTTAATCCTCCCGAGAAAGGCCGATTGGAAAGTTCAAGTTTGCACAACCTTTTGTTCCCCAAACTTCTGGTTTCCTAAGATGAACTCAGCCTCAAGGGAGTCCCTCTTCTTGAGCTCAGCGCGCAGCCGCGTGGAAGGCGGAGCCCGGCCCATGGCTTCTCCCTTTGCTGGGCTAGCTAGCCAGGGAAGACTCTTGTCTCCCCTCAACATTTGCTGTGCTTAGCCCCGGGTCCCAAAATCCAGAACCGAGGACCTAGAAAATGTTTAGGCACCTAGTTCAGCCCCAACCGGGTTGAGCTGTCACAGAAGCCCTCTCAGGAAACAAAGTGATTTTGCGCTCTGGGCTGGTGTGAAGAACCGATTTTACTAAGGTGCTGAACAGCAGGCAGGTTCTAATGGTTAACATGCCCCACATGTCTTAAAGCCTGTTCTACGTTTGTTTGGGATAATGCCATTCTTGCCCACATTCCTCTAGGAATCCTACTAAACCCGGGGGGGCGGGGTAGGGTGGAGACCCAGTATTGGAGATTGACACCTAAGTAGATTAACCAAGTGAACTAACGAAAAAAAATCTTTCCTTGGGTCTAGACCCAACGTTAAAGGGTGAGGTGATAGGGAGCTCCTCGTGTTTTTTGCAGATCCCTGGAAGGTGGTGCTGTTTGTGTCAGATAACAAAGGACACGATGCTCTAAGTGCCAATTTATGGGCAAGGTCGTGGACTTCCCCTTTTAAAAAGCAGAGTCGGGCTGGAGAGATGGCTCAGCGGTTAAGAGCACTGACTGCTCTTCCTGAGTTCAAATCCCAGCAACCACATGGTGGCTCACAACCATCCGTAATGAGATCTGATGCCCTCTTCTGGTGTGTCTGAAGACAGCTACAGTGTACTTACAGATAATAAATAAATCTTTTTTTTTTTTAAAAGCAGAATCACCACAGGTGACATCAAATAGCTAAAGGTAGACTGAGCCTTCAGGTCACTACTTCCGAAGCCAGTCTGTCTGTCTCTTCCCTCCCTATTACCAGAATATAAATTACTGTACGGAATGGCTGTACTTCCTTCAAGTCCTAAACAAGGCTGATTCACCTCACCACTCATAGCCACCACTACCAGATCGTCCAGGACAGGTCGGTGGACCAAGGCAGATGCCAGAGGCGGTTTTTATAAGTTCTTACCTTTGAGGGGAGGTGAGCAAAGGTTAGAAACACAAGTGGAGCCAGCCGGGCAGTGGTGGCACACGCCTTTAATCCCAGCACTTGGGAGGTAGAAACAGGCAGATTTCTGAGTTCCAGGACAGCCAGGGCTATACAGAGAAACCCTGTCTCGAAAAGACAAAAACAAAAAACAAAAACAAAAACACACCACACACACACACACACACACACACACACGCGCGCGCGCGCGCGCGCGCGCGCACACACACACACACACAAGTGGGTAGACTTTCAGGTAGTGTTGCTGTGGCTCCGATTCTAGATTCTAGCAGCAAAGGGCGGAGCTTCTCCGAAAACGAAAGAAGGAGGGGTTGGCAGGAGACTTAAGGGAAGTAGGAAGCTCAACAGGCGCCCGTACTGTACCGCACCGGAGCTCAGGGTTGCCTGCCATGTCTGCGGGAGGCCCCCGCGTGGAATCCGCGTCCCTGGACTCTTTCATGTACTCCATACCCTTGGTCGCGCTTAACGTGAGAGTGAGGCGCCGTCTCTCGCTGTTCTTGAACGCGCGGACGCCCGTGGCGGCCGACTGGACTTTGCTGGCGGAGGAGATGGGCTTCGAGTACTTGGAGATCCGAGAGCTGGAGACGCGCCCCGACCCCACTCGCAGTTTGTTGGATGCCTGGCAGGGGCGCTCTGGCGCGTCGGTGGGCAAGCTGCTAGAGATGCTGGCCTTGTTAGACCGTGAGGATGTACTGAAGGAACTGAAGCTCAGCATCGGTGAGGGGACATGCTTTCTGGCTTTGTGCCCAGGGTCGAAGAGGCCAGCTTGGCATATTGCATATCTGTTCATTTTTCTGGGGTGTGCTAGGGAGGGAGAAAGTGACAGTCGAATTTTCTGTCAATATGCAGGACAGCGTAGGGACTGGGAGACGGGCCAAAAACCCTGGGACAGGGAAAAGATGTGGAAGGAGCCTAGGCAAAGACCTTTTAGTTGAACCAGGAGTCAAGATTGGAATCTTTCGGGGGGGGGGGGGGTATCTCAGTTGTGTCGGGATCAACAGGACAAGTGAGGGAGCGACCACAGCCCCTTCCATCTCTCAGTGGCACTCAGCACAACGTCCCCCCCCCACAGTGAGGTGGGGGTCACCATCCTCACTGAACACTAACTGGGTGCCTGAGCCCTTCTGACATTCAAGCCCCTGCTTCGATTGCTCTGCGCTGTGCAAGATGCCCAATTTGGCACCATTCTCTAGAGCCTTAGAAAGGGGAGGCAGGGAGGTCAGAGAGGCAGACTGACTTTGGAGTCCTCCCAGACGCTCATTTTGGGAGAGCCAGAAAGGGAGTGTTAGTTTGTAGAGCTGCTCATGACACCAGTGGCTGGAGAAGGCTGAGAGTCCAAGTAGGCCCATGGCATAAAGATAGGGTTCTGAGTGTGTACAGCAGCAGCTTGGGGAACTGGTGGAGCCTCTACACCCTGTCTCTTCTCCACAGAGGAGGATTGCCAGAAATACATAGAGAAGCAGCAGAACCAGGAGTCCGAGAAGCCCTTACAGGTGGCCAGAGTGGAAAGTAGCATCCCCCAAACAAAGGAGCTAGGAGGCATCACCACCCTGGACGACCCCCTGGGTAAGGGCCCAGTATCCTTCCCCTGGGGAGAATAGGTGGGCCACAGACTCAAACATGTGACATGCAGAGGGCATGGATATTGGAAGCAGATGGATGGACCTGGGACCTTAGGCGACCCGCTCATTCTGAGCCTCAATTTCCCCATCTAAGAAATGGGAATAATAGCAGCCCTGTCTCAGAGTGGCTCTGAGACTTTAATGGCATGCCTCCGTCATGGTTAACCAGGATCTCACCTGGGAGGGAGTTCATCTTTTCATGGGTGGGGAGGGTGTGTGTATGACATCACTTTGGGATGGCTACAGCCTCAGGTTCCCTTGATGGAAGACTCCAGGTGGGGCTCCTTCCAGCCTTGTTTCCCTCGTCCCCTGTCCTCAGGACAAACGCCGGAGCTTTTCGATGCCTTCATCTGCTACTGCTCCAGTGATATCGAGTTTGTGCAGGAGATGATCCGGCAACTAGAACAGACAGACTATCGGCTTAAGTTGTGTGTGTCCGACCGCGATGTCTTGCCTGGCACCTGTGTCTGGTCCATCGCCAGTGAGCTGATTGAGAAAAGGTCGGTTAAGCATCTTAAGGGGGTCAGTGGGGGAGTGCACCCAGAGGTCCAGAGGCTAGGACTCTCCTGTTAGCTGGGCTCTGGCCAGCCTGGGCAACGTGGTCCTTCCTGACACCATCCTCTGAAGGAAGTCACCGTAGTGCCTGAATTCTGCCACTCTCCCTCAGGTGTCGCCGCATGGTGGTAGTTGTTTCTGACGATTATCTACAGAGCAAGGAATGTGACTTCCAGACCAAGTTTGCTCTCAGCCTGTCTCCAGGTAAGCTTAGGCCTGCTTTGGTCAGAGAGAGATGAGGCATAGCCTTAAGATGCTAGTCCAGGAGTGAAAAACCAAAGCACTATAGATCTCTGAGGTTGGACCTGTGGACTTCTTTATGTAGTGGCTATGTACCCAGTTGGTGTACCCCGTACTTTAGGGGCTAAGCCTGCCCCACCGTAGGGCCCCACCTGGTCCTAATCCCATACCCTTTGGCCTCCAGGCGTCCAGCAGAAGCGATTGATTCCTATCAAATACAAGGCGATGAAGAAAGACTTTCCCAGTATCCTGCGGTTCATCACTATATGCGACTATACAAACCCTTGCACCAAGTCCTGGTTCTGGACCCGCCTTGCCAAGGCTTTATCCTTGCCCTGAAGGTGACCCTGGGAGCCCTAGGTATGTCAGTCTGTCTATGTTCTTCTGCTTGTCTCCTCTGACATTGTAGGGGAAAGCTTGTGGTCTATTCACCCTGGACATCTGCAGTAGCCAGAAGTTGTCTGGACACCATCTCTCAAGTCCCTATGGAACCAGTGACTGCCAGTGACATTATTACTTGCCACATTGCCAGCCATCACAGTGTCTATCAGGGCTGAATGAGTCTAAGTGGAGGACTAGTTGAGCTGCATCTCAGCCATCTTTGGCCTCAGGATCATCTCCTGAGAAACAGGATATGGAGATCAGGCAGGGAAAGGGTGAGGCACTGTTCTGGCTATCCTAGGAGACACAGCGTGGGCTGAAGGGTAGCTGAAGGGCCACATACTGGCTGTTACAGGGACCACAGGCTTACTAGGACAGCTGCTTCCACCTCTCCACCTTAAACTCCCTTTCCTCCTCCCGCAGGGCAGAGGGGAAAATGAGCTGACTTGGAGTTGGATTCTCGTATGCTGTTCTGTTTGCATCTTTGACTCCCCTCAGGCTCAGCCCATATTCAGTGATGACTGACTGGCCTGAGCAACTGGGACTGCCTTTCCTCCCACCCACCCATGCCTGTGCGCGAATCTTAGTGCACACATGCCCCCCTTGCATATACAGGCATCTGTATACATGTGTTTCATTTGGGACAGCTCCCAAGAAGAGCTGAGTGGAAGAGTTCTAGCATTAAGGGGGCCTGGACATCTCCCTGGACAAAAATGGGGTGCCTTTGCTACAGGTAGTGGCACGTGCCTATAGTTCCAGCATTTGGGAGGCAGAGACCAGAGAATCAGGGGTTCAAGGTTATCCTTGGCTACACATCAAGTTTAAGGTCAGCATGGGCTACATGAGAGCCTACCTCCCCAACCCTCCAAAAAAAGAAGAAAAATATGGGAACATTACTGATTTCTCCTCTCTTTTCTCCAGTTGTTGAAAGCAATGCCTAGAAAGGCCCCAGATGTGGTAGCATTTGGGCCCTTAGCAAAGTGAAGATAAAAAGGAGAGGCTGTTTGGCTTCATCCCAAAAGCCAGCTGCAGGCTCAGCTGTTTTCCCCCCAGGAGTGCGGTTTGCATATTCCTCTCAAGTTCTCTATCATACAGATGATGCTATGGTCCCTCTCAGGGCTCGTCCCAAGGTCCTGAGTCCCCAAGAAAATGGGTCTCCCCTCAGTGTCTGGGGGACAAATGGAGGCCTCTTTGCATGATGTCATGGGGCATCTCAGTGCTTGATACTGAGCATTTTAAAGCAACCTGGAGAAAGCGTCTCCTACACCTGTTTTATAGGTTTTATGGGAATGCCAATAGAGAGAAAGGCTCATGTTTGTACTTTGTACTTCTGTATGTGGAATTTGTAATAAAAAGTATTCTATTTTGAGAAAGTGTCCTTGTGACTGTGCGTCTGTCAGGTGTTTGAAGCAGAGACGTGGGCTCTGAGTTCCCGGTATAAGAGAAACTGCTCTATAACGCGGTGTCCCTTAGGTTCCCGGTATAAGAGAAGCTGCTCTGTAATGTGGTGTCCCTTAGGACTTGCAGGTGGCTGAGCTTCAGCCCCACGGGCTCAGGCTTCAGCAGGGACCAAGCAGAGCCAAGGGCATCATCATCAGCTCCAGAAACCTGCTTCCACCCAGCAGCCTGAGTCATTCTTGGCTTAAGCTATGTCCTGGTCCTGGTATGCAGTCAGTGTCAGGGATTGAACCCAGGGTCCATGTCAGGCAAACTGTGTCATCGGAGCTATAATCTCAGAACACCATCTATCCCTTGGCTATGGTGTTACACATATCCAGCCACTGGATGGCCAAGTGCTGTTCTAGACACACAGTACTGATGTTACCTTAGCAGTCTTCAGATTGGAGAAGATCCTGTGAGGAGTGTAAGAACTCCTTCCCAGCTTCCTCAAGATCTGTAGTTATCCCAAGGAAGAAAGCTTTTAAGCCAGGTAAGGTGGCGAGCCTGTGGTTCTAGCTACTCGTGAGACTGAATCAGGAGGACTGTTTGAGCCCAACAGTTTAGGAAGCATAGGGCACTTTGTAAAAAAAAAAAAAGGTTGAGGCAGAAGCAGGCGGATTTCTGAGTTCTAGGCCAGCCTGGTCTACAGAGTGAGTTCCGGGACAGCCAGGGCTACACAGAGAAACCCTGTCTCAAAAACTCAAAAAAGAAAAAAAGTTTTCAAAATTGTTAAATTGTTAATTTTTTTTTTTTTTGAGACAAGGTCTCTCTATGTTGGACTGGCCTCAAACTCACAGAGATCTGCCTGCCTCTGCCTCCCAAGTTCTGGGATTAAAGACATATGCGTCACCACACGGAGTACTTTAATTCCTTTAAATTTTTTAAAAGGTTTATTTATCTATTATACATAAGTACAGTGTAGCTGTCTTCAGACACACCAGAAGAGGGCATCAGATCTCATTACAGATGGCTGTAAGCCACCATGTAGTTGCTGGGATTTGAACTCAGGATCTTCGGAAGGGCAGTCAGTGCTCTTACCTGCTGAGCCATCTCATCAGCCCAGTACTTAAACTTTAAAAGGAACATTTGTTGTTTCTGCATCTCTGAAAGTACATGTATTTCCAACCACCACTGCATTTCAGAAACTTGCTTTTTTGAGGATCTGTTTGTTCCATGAGGCCAGGCCAAGGCAGAATATAAAAGCGAATCATGCTCTGATCTAAAGAAAATTAAACGGCAGTAGAAGAAGCAAGATGCAAATGCAGGAAAGTCAGAATCACCCAGGAACCAGGTAGTGGAGCCTTAGGCAGCAGGTATGCTGGCTGGACCAAAGGCATGTATCCTCCGTGTCCTGAAGACGGGGCTCTGAAAGGTGGTGGAAGGAACAGGGCAAACTACACTGGGAGACTTACTAAGGGAAAGGTCTAAGCGAGAGGCAGAGAGGATGGCGAACCGAACGGTCAGATAAGACCTGCGGGGCTCAGTAGCGATGACTGCAGCCGTGGACCTAAGGCTGCAGCACGGCTCTGGCTTAGGTGTGCACCGGCACGGTGCCAGCCTGAAGTGTTGGGGAGGAGCAGAGGAGTGGCTGCCAGTAAAGTGGACTGAGCAGGCAGAAAAGCAGGGTTGTTACATCTGCTTTCAGGAAGCTGCTTGACGGAGAATGAGAACGGAAGTGGTGGTGAGCTGGCCATGGTTCCGTGGTCCCCACGCTTCCTCTTTCCTTGGATCACATCCCAGTGGCCTCGTTCTCATGCACCCAGGCTTGCTGCACATCTCGGTTTTGAGGCAGCCACATTTCAAGCGCTCAGTTGCTACATCTTGGGGTTCCCACTAGACTGACCTACTCTGAAACACTGAGCCCTAAGCCAGCAGCATCAATATCACCTCCCCTGTTAGATACGAGGCCTCTCTTTGTTGGGAGGAGGTATTGGAAAGATAATTTATCTGGATGCTAGTGCTTTTTAATCTCTTAAAAGATGTTTTGGGGCTGACGAGATGGCTCAGCAGGTAAGAGTACTGAAGTACTCTTCTGAAGGTCCTGAGTTCAAATTCCAGCAACCACATGGTGTCTCACAACCACCCGAAATGAGATCTGACGCCCTCTTCTGGTGCTGTCTGAAGACAGCTACAGTGTACTTATGTATAATAAATAAATCTTTGGGTGGTGGTGGTGCCAGCCTTTAATCCCAGCATTTAGGAAGCAGAGGCAGGCGGATTTCTGAGTTCGAGGCCAGCTTGGTCTACAGAGTGAGTTCCAGGACAGCCAGGGCTAGACAGAGAAACATTGTCTCTAAAAAAACAAAACAAAACAAAGAGATTTTTTTCTTATGTTTTGCCTGCATGTTTGCATGTGTACCACACGCATGCCTGGTGTTCACAGAGGTCAGAAGAGGGTGTTGAAACCCTTGGACCTTGGGTTATAAATGGTCATCAGCCACCAAAGGTTGTGGGAGCTGGAAACTGAATGTGAGTCCTCTCCAAGAGCAACGAGTCCTCTTAACCACTGAGCCAGCTTTCCAGCCCAGAATTCCAGTTCCCGAGAGTCCTTAGGTGTCAGGATCCAGCCTCAACACAGGATCGGCATTCTCAACTGGAAGCAGGGCTCGAAGGCTCGGAATAATCAGCCGTAGACTCCTTTTTGGGTACAAACCGAAAGGCAAGTTTTCAAGGCTTAAAGCTGCTCTCGCTTCCCCCCCCCCCTCTCTCCCCCACTCTTTTTCTCTTGCTCGCTTGCTTACAGCTTGAGGCTGTACACATTCTGCATTTTCTTGCGCACTCTACTTTTATCTTGTGTGTTTTTCTTTTCTCAGACTCCCACACTCCTACACACCTCTGTGTATTCCCCTTTCACTTACACACTCTTCTCCTCACGCACTCTCTCTCTCACACTCTCTCCACTCACGTCACACACTCCTCATGCGCACCTCACTTGCTCGCTCGCTCGCCCTTAACTTGCCCCAGTCTTTTACTGTTACTCCAAAATGCAGGTAGATAAAAAGACATTGTGTAATCATTGCCAAATCAAATTCAAAAGAATGACCACATCCCACAGAGAATCAAGAATTACAATTGTTCCCCAAAGTTTCAAGCTTTCCCTATTCCCAGGCCTTTGGCCAACTTTAACTTTTAACTTATAATACTTCAGAGTTCAGAGCTCTGAGGTCAGGTACTTGCACTTTCTTGTGAGGCTCTAGTGATAAATGACATGGGCAAAGCTGCCAGGCAGTGGCCAGAAAGAATCACGTTACCCCTTAACTCAGCAGTTCCGCTAGCTTCTGCCTCTGTATGTTGCACACAATGACTCTCCTAAGAGTCCCAGTGCTTTGACTTAATATTACTAGTATATAATTTTATTTTTTTAATTTATTTTTTATTTTTTATTTTGGGTTTTTGAGACAGAGTTTCTCTGCCCTGGCTGTCCTGGAACTCTGCAGACCAGGCTGGCCTTCAACTCAGAAATCCACCTGCCTCTGCCTCCCAAGTGCTGGGATTAAAGGCGTGCGCCACCACTACTGGGCACTAGTATATAATTTTATGTATTCTATACTTGCTTATCCAGGAACCACTCTTAAATGTTGTGCAAAACTTACTTCATAACTTCAATTGCCTTTTCCTTTCTCGGGGTCCCAATATTGGCACTATTTCATTTTCTAGTAGTTTCTTCAAACTTTCCTTGCAAGTCAAACCTTAATTGGGAACTGCCACTGTGCAGGCATTACATTGTTTCCAAGATGAGAGCACACAACATGCACCTGAGCCATTAGGGCTGTGCTGTGCTGTGTTCCCATGCCTTAATTTTTAATTGTTTAAGAATCATTACATCAGCCGGGCAGTGGTGGCGCATGCCTTTAATCCCAGCACTTGGGAGGCAGAGGCAGGTGGATTTCTG
>NW_022196906.1:113181864-113198459 GCF_008632895.1 Mastomys coucha | reverse complement strand
TATAATAAATAAATAAATCTTAAAAAAAAAAAAAGAATCATTACATCAAGGAATATCTAGTTTCACAGAATTCACTAGAGCAGAAGGAGAAAGAATAGGAAAGTCAGATAGAATAGAATCATTATTCACACCAGGGCCAACTGAAAAACAGTCACACACAAATGAAATCTATACAGCTGTTGTCTAGGGCTAAGGTTAGGAGAAATTTCAACAACTTTTTTTTTTTTTTTCAAAGAGCTGCTGAGGGCTACTGAGATGTCTCCATCCTGGCCTGCTGTGGGCAGTCCCTGTCATGACATGCTGTCCTCAACATCTGACCAGCATCCTTGAGGTTCTTATTCTTGGCTATCAATATGGATGAACAGAGAAGGGATTTCTTTTTTTTTTTTTTCAATTTGTTTTTTTTTCCCCACAGATTTTTATCACAGCACTGAGTGTCTTAGTTAGGGTTTTACTGCTGTGAACAGACACCATAACCTAGGCAGCTCTTATAATGATAACATTTAATTGGGGCTGGCTTACGGGTTCAGAGGTTCAGTCCATAATCAAGGCGAGAGCATGGCAGCATCCTGGCAGGCATGGTGCAGAGGAGCTGAGAGTTCTACGTCTTCATCTGAAGGCTGCTAGGAAAAGACTGGCTTCCAGGCAGCTCAGAGGAGGATCTTAAAGCCCAAGCCCACAATGACACACTTCCCCCAACAGGGTCACACCTCCTAATAGTGCCACTCCCTGGGCCAAGCATATTCAAACCACCACACTGAGAAAAGTATGTAATGCAGTAGGCTTCTCCGTGATCCCAGGTTGAGGAGCTCTGACCCACACCTCAGCGTCAACATTCTTCTTCAGGCTGTGTATTACGCCTTTCCTCCACACTAGCTCCTATCTTCTGAGTCTGTGACTCGGCCATGTCATATGCCCTAACCAGGGTCAGTGAAGCCTCCGCAAGACTCCTGAGTGCTGGGCACAGCAGGCTGAGTCCTGGGGCTTTGGAGCACAGCCATGTAAAGTGGAGATGAGCTAGTGGCAGCACTTAGGAACTCTGTGTCAAGCCTTGCCGCTTGACATCTAAACCAGCAAATGCTGTGTTTGTTTAAATAAGTCTGGGCAGTGTGTAAATCATGCATTTTTCTCTGTATCTCCTCCTCTTGTCCTCCATTGGGCTCTATGCCTCAAGATACTGATAGACCTTGGAGGACTGTGGGTCCCCTGACTCTCTGGTTTGCTGATGGGCCAGCACCAGCGATTCAAACAGAGGAGGAGAATGCAGGGGTATTTACATAACTCATGGCTCTCCTATCAAGGGACTACTGATGACTTCTCTGTATCAAAGGCTACACTTCAAATGCCTCACCAGCACCCACCCCTCTGCTTCTAGAAGTCCTCATCCCGGGATCATTTGGGGCTTTTCCAGGTCAGCCAGCTTGGAGGGGTTACACTCATCCCTTGGTCTCCCTTCATCCTGCCTACCCTTGGCAAACAGCTCCCTTGCCAAACTTTTCTCAAGTTATCCACTTTGACGCTGCCACTTTTTTCTCACTGGTACCCGACGCAGTCATTGGTACTGGGAATGGACTGAATGGGATTCTGGAATGGAGTTGATCATGTATGTCCCATTGGAAAGTGAACAACCTGGCCATCCACAGCAAGCGCCACCATCAAAGAAAGGAAAGATCACACCAGGGGTACAGGGCAGTCAGCCGAGCTGGGCACCGGTGCCAGGCGCTCCCTGCCACACTCATCCAGCAAGTTGGACTGGCACCTCAGGCTCCCATTGTGCAATGGAAGTGTTATGTGCTGAGCATCTCCAAAGGCCCAGGGAAGTCTCCTTACCCACAATCCCACTGCCTGTGTGTCTCCACCCGTGCCTTTAAAGGGACGCGCTTCGTCAGTGAGTAGGAAAAGGAAGCGCAGGTTTCATGCAGAGAGGGATCTGATATCTCGTGTGCAGCCTCATATGGAGTGGCTTGAGAAGCCAATGGTAGAGGGCTGGCTTTGGTGGACAGCATCGCTGTAGGGGGAGATCCAGTGTGGGGTGTAAAACATGCCAGGAAGTTTGGTACGGTAGAGCAGGTTGAGACGTGGAGACTTGGCGTGTCCTAAGTCAGGAGTCTGGGAGGGAGCTGGGAATCGCCTAGGCCTCGGGTGTGTGCCCACCGAGTCTCCGGGTCTCGACTGGCTCTGCCTTACCTGGCTTCCTGGTATGGTTTTATGCTCACAGTCCACATCTGATTTACTCAATGGGTATGTCAATGGGTATGACAGCTGGTTAGGGATTTGGAAAGCACAAACTTGAAGACCAATGACAAGGAGGGCAAGGGGCAAAGGTCTGTCGATGAATTGTTCAGTGTCCCACATAAATACTCATCAAATGGCGTTTCTTGGGGAAGACTCTGGGGCACCAGAGGCGACTCCGTCTGGAGACATCAGTTGGCCTCATTCTAAGATAAGCTAGTATTTGCTGTTAGGTCCGTTTACAAAGAGATTAGAGAGCCAGAGAAAGGGATCTTGGTGGCATCACTACACAGATTTCTCTCTGGCTAAAGAGGCGGACATTTAGTCAGAAGCAATGAAAAGAGGGGGCTGGAGAGATGGCTCAGTGGTCTGAGCTCCATTGCTCCTACGGAGGATCCAGGTTTCATTTTCAGCACACACATGATGGCCCGACCATCTGTAATTCCAGTTCAGGGGAATTTAATCCCCTCTTGTGGCCTCTGTGGGCCATACACATGGTGCCCAGACATATATGCAGGCTTTCAGATATTCATACATATAAAATAAAGTAAAGAAGTCTTTCTTTTTTTTTTTAGTTTTCGAAACAGGGTTTCTCTGTGTAGCCCTGGCTGTCCTGGAACTCACTCTGTAGACCAGGCTGACCTCGAACTCAGAAATCCACTTGCCTCTACCTCCCAAGTGCTAGGATTAAAGGTATGCACCTCCACTGCCTGGCAGTAAATGAGTCTTAAGAAAAAGGAATGAGGGGCTGGTGAGATGGCTTAGCGGATAAGAGCATTGACTGCTCTTCCGAAGGTCCTGAGTTCAAATCCCAGCAACCACATGGTGGCTCACAACCACCCATAATGAAATCTGATGCCTTCTTCTGGTGGTCTGAAGACAGACAGCTACAGTGTACTCATTTATAATAATAAATAAATCTTTAAAAAAAAAAAGAAAAAAGAAAAAGGAATGAAAGAATAGATATCAGGAAATGATGGAGACATTCTGATAAGGAGTAATCTGGAAGAGTTAGCTTAACCTTAAGGACAGTTGTTTTTCTGAGGTGAAGCCGTGGCAGTTGAGCCCTGAAGTGAGTCTGAAGAGTTTAGAGAAGATCCCCTCACAGCTCCCTACAGAGGGGTGAGAAAGTGTGAAGGCTCTGAGGAGAGAAGTGGCCTGATAAGGACTAGAAGGAAGGCCCCTGTGATCTCAGAAACCTAGAAGGCAGGCCCCCATGGATCTCAGGAACCTAGAAGGCAGGCCCCCAAGGATCTCAGAAACCTAGAAGGCAGGCCCTCCATGGATCTCAGGCACCTAGAAGGCAGGCCCCTGTGATCTCAGAAACCTAGAAGGCAGGCCCCCATGGATCTCAGGCACCTAGAAGGCAGGCCCCCAAGGATCTCAGGCACCTAGAAGGCAGGCCCCCAAGGATCTCAGGCACCTAGAAGGCTGGCCCCCATGGATCTCAGGAACCTAGAAGGCAGGCCCCCAAGGATCTCAGGCACCTAGAAGGCAGGCCCCCAAAGATCTCAGGGATCTTCCCATTTTGTTTTATTTTGTCTAAGAGTTTCTTGTATAAGTCAAGCCTTGAACTTGCTGTGTAGCCTAGAATTTTGAGCTTCTGCTTGTCCTGACCCAGTGTAGGGGTGAGAGGGCTGTACTAGTTGATTTTGTGTCATCTTGACACAAGCTAGAGTCAACAGAGAGGAAGGAGCCTTAGTTGAGAGAGAAAATGCCTCCATGAGATCCAGCTGTGGGGCATTTTTTTTTTCTATTAGTGCTCAGTGGGGGAGGGCCCAGCCTATTGTGGGTGGTGCCATCTCTGGGCTGGTAGTCCACGGTTCTATAAGGAAGCAGGCTGAGCAAGCCAGGGAAAGCAAGCCAGCATCCCTCTACGGCCTCCATATCAGTTCCTGCCTCCAGGATCCTGCCCTGATTCATCCCTTCAGTGATGAACAGTGATGTGGAAGTGTAAAGCCAAAGAAACCATCCCCTCCACAATAGTAGGGCTTTGTCCCAGCAATAGGAACACTGCGACAAGGGCTGTGCCACCATGCCTGGGTTCCTCGTCTGTGTGTCTCTCTCTCTGTCTGTCTGTCTGCGCCACCACGCCTGGGTTCCTCTGTTTGTCTGTCTGGTGGTCTCTTACTTTGTTTCTACCCTCGTTGAGTCCTTTAAGCTATTTTTATAAGGCTGTGGTATGTTTCTGCTGCTATACAGTACCAATTATCTTAATAGTTTCACATTTTACTTGTGCGGTTTCCTTACTTCCTCATTCTTTAAAATGTTGCTGTAGTTATTCTTGGATATGTTGCTTAAAATACATGTACAAGAGTTTATTTTGGCTCTAGACTGTACAGTGGAGTTTGGGGTTCAGAGCAGAAGCATGATTTTGACTTTGCCAAGATAATCAAACTCTTGTCCAAACTCACATTCCAATCAGCCGAGGATGAGAGTTTCTGTTGTCCTTCATTTTGGCAAGCATGCAATATTCTCTGTCTCTTAAAATTGTTTATCTAGACATCAGTGAAATATCTATTTTAGCTACACACACACACACACACACACACACACACACACACACACACTTGTATATATTTAAAGCCAGTGTCTCAATCAGCCCAGCCCAGCCCATCCTGCCCGGGAACTTGCTATATGCTGCTGTGATTAAAAGTAACTTGGAGCCGGGCGGTGGTGGCGCACGCCTTTAATCCTAGCACTTGGGAGGCAGAGGCAGGCGGATTTCCGAGTTCGAGGCTAGCCTGGTCTACAGAGTGAGTACCGGGACAGCCGGGGCTACAGAGAGAAACCCTGTCTCAAAAAACAAAACAAAACAAAAGTAACTTGGAGAGACGGTTTATTTGTCTTACAGAGTTATTTATCATGGAAGGAAGCCAATGCGGGAACTCAAGACAGGAATCTGGGGGCAGGAACAGAAGCAGAGGCCATGGGAATGATGCCATAGTACACACCAGAATGAGATCTGATGTATTGTCTACTGAGATGGTCTCACGGAGGCCAGGCTGACCATGCATTCACTTATATAGCTGAGTGACCTTGCTCTCTTGCCTCCACTTCTCAAATTCTGGGATTACAAGAATCTGTCGCGGTGCCCAGCTTTCAAGTAGGCTTATATATTTATTTGTTTTTGAGCACAATGAATATAGGTTGCATGAGAATGAGTTCCTGAAGGCAGGAGAGGTGCGGACGGAGGAGTAAAGGAACTAGGTTTTAAGGCCTACTAAACCTGTAACAGGCACTGTCTGCAATGTCGACAGCACCTAGGAACCGGCCACCTCAACCAAATATTTCCCATTCTGTGTTCAATTAGCCTGAACCAATTAAGCTGTTATCGTGCAAGGTTGGAAGAGCCTGGCACGCCTTTCCAGCTCAGAGCCCAGTTTGATGCTGAGACCCCACTGTGGGCATGAGCTCATTATTTCTCCCCTACAATTCCCTTTATACCTACCCTGCATGTCCTAACTGTCTGTCCCTGAGGACATTTGTGATCTGGATTCACCAAGATGGCAGTCCCTCCCTGGGCTCCAGATTCCTAGCTTATGTGCGTTCCTCCACAATCGGTTCTCGTGGTTGATCAACAAACTCTCTGACCTAACATGTTCCTCCGTAGGGTGTTATGCCAAACACGAAGCAGAGAGCACACCCGAGTGGAGTATGGTTATGGTCTCTTCTCGTCAGAAGGGAAGGCATCACATTTCATGTGACGTGTAATAAGGACTCTATGAGAGGAGTAGATCCAGCAGTCTGTAATTGGCCCCTGGCCTGATCAGGAATTGAGAAAAACAGGTCGTAACAGAGACATAACATTGTGCTTTAAAATATATATATTTATAGGGGTAGGGCTGTCTCTTAGTGGTTCAGTGCCTACCCAGGATCTGTGAAGTCCTAAGTTCGATCCCTGGTACTGCTAGAAAGGGGGAAAAAAAATTCAGATTCCTCATAGGGGTTACCCACTAATTTCTAGAATTCAAAAGCAGTTTTACTTAAAAAGCCTATAAACCTTGAATTCCTACAATTATATAACTATGAGCTGATTACCCAAGACATTGCTGGTCTTGAAATCTGTCTTTCTCTCTCCATTCTGCAGATGCTAATGCAAAACTCAGGGTATGCAGCTGCTTAAGTGAGAAAACGTGAATATTCTTTTTTTTTTTAATTTTTTTTTTAAGATTTATTAGCCGGGTGGTGGTGGTGCATGCCTTTAATCCCAGCACTTGGGAGGCAGAGGCAGGTGGATTTCTGAGTTTGAGGCCAGCCTGGTCTACAGAGTGAGTTCCAGGACAGCCAGGGATACACAGAGAAACCCTGTCTCGAAAAAACAAACAAACAAAAAAAACTGCCACGCACACTTTGCGTGACGGCGGTATTTGCGGTGTAAACTTCAAGGAAAGTCAGTCTCCTGCCTCCGCATTGTCGCCTGGCACCCCAGGCTCAGAGGTAGCCCAGATATGTCTTCGTACTTGTGTGCTAGGAACTCACCAAGATATCATTTCTTCACAGCTAGCAAAAATAAATTCGGACATTGCTCTCTGACCTTCACCAATGTTCCAACGTCCTAGTCAAACCCTGGCTTGAAATATTAAGCCATTCAAACTATTAGCCTCCAGCATTGGGGGTAGGGCATTAAAGCTTACAGAATGAGAGAACTATCCCAGGACAAAATCAGGTGAAATTCTCATTCTTAGTCAACAAAAGGCAGGCTATATTAGATTTGCAGCTGAAAGTGTTAGGTCGGGATTCCCCTCTGCCTGCCTCCAGCAAGAACCAGAGAATTAGCATAAGAATACCTCAACAGGGAGGGCTCCACCCCTCTTCCACCTGCTTCACACCTAGCTACCAGACCCTGCTGACCTTGGTGTGGGAGTCACTTGCCTACGTGACTTCAGTCTAACACTAGGACTGGGGGAAGAAGGACTTGGACTCACATGCAGGACTAGCACTAGAACTTAGATGGGCTAGGACTCAGATTCATGTATCTCTCGCAGTCCCCCCCGGGGCCCAGAGCACTTGGGCCCGGGGGATGCAGCACCAGTTCAGAGGAGATAGCTGCTGCTTTAGACCCAGTATGTTTCAGATAGCCTCAGATGTACCTCAACTGTTGAGCTGCCAGATTTTTCATTTCTCTTTTACAATGATTGTAAAAGCCTCATGTCATTTTTAAAGAAATACACTCAGACCTTACACCACTCGTGTCTAGTCTGTTTGTCAAAAGCCGAATCCTGTGCCCACCTGGCCAGAACCCCTCGTCCCGCGGAACAAAGGACCCCGAAAGAAATCCCGGTCCGCGGCAAAAAACAAACAAACAAACAAACAAACAAAAAAGATTTATTTATTATATATAAGTACACTGTAGCTGTCTTCAGACACCCCAGAAGAGGGCACCAGATCTCTTTACGGGTGGTTGTGAGCCACCATGTGGTTGCTGGGATTTGAATTCAGGACCTTCAGAAGAGCAGTCGGAGCTCTTACCCACTGAGCCATCTCGCCAGCCCGTGAATATTCTTACATCTGATTTCTCAGTCCAGGGAGAGATGGTGGTAGGTCATGTTCTTTGGCCTGTTGCAGAGTTTGCCTTCTGAGAGTCTTGGTACATGAAATACATCTGTGGCTGCCTGTGTGCTCTTTGACCCACACAGCATGCTTTTTCAGCTGTGGAAAAGTGTGGGAGAGGTAACACTGTAAGGGCAAAGATATTCCTGGTTAATATCGCACCTTCTCTGTGGTCCTGAGGACTGGCCTTCAGGAATGTCAGGCTAGTAAGAACTCTACCGTCAGCCACACTCTCTGTCCCTTCCTTGTCTCTAGTCTTATAATAACAAAAGTTTTGAGATGTGTTCTGTCATTTGTTTTCTTTCTTTCTCTTTCTTTCTCCCTTTCTTCCCTTCTTTCTTCTCCTAGACAAGGTTTCTCTGTATAGCTCTGGCTGTCCTGGAACTCTGTAGACCATGCTGGCCTGGAACCCAAGAGATCTATCTGCCTGCCTACATCTCCTGAGTGCTGGGATTAGAGACAGACATGTGCCATCACTGTCTGGCTGTCTGGCTGTGTTCTGTGGTATTTTTAGGTTACACTCAAAGAATGAAGCCTATCACCCACACACTAAGCCCTTATCAATATATTATCCATCAACAATTATCCTTCCCTTCCCTCAACTCTTCCATTCTGTAGACAACCTCTTCAGGTTGCCCCTAAATAAACTTTGCACTCAAATTCTGGTCTCAGATCCTGATTTGGGAGGAAGGGATCTGAATCAACACAGGGATGCCTTCGAGAATGTGGGAAAAACAGATTATCCTCCTGTGAAAAATATGCCATACTCCCGAGAAACCAGAGTGGGATATGGTGAATATTTTGATATAAGGATCAGGGTTCCAGAATCATTCCACATTTCCTTTCCTCTCTTCTTCTCAACAATTATCAGGGAAGTCACAAGCATAAGTGGAAGAAAACTGTAATCTTATTAACTGTTTCAAAAATACTTAAAACTTCCTATTTAAAGCACACTTTACATAGCTGGCCCTGTTTGCTATCACAGTAATATGGTGCTTTACGATTTATAATTACTTTTTGTTTTAAGATTTATTTTATATATGTTGAGTACATTGTGGTTCTCCTCGGACACACCAGAGGAGGGCATTGGATACCATTACAGATGGTTGTGAGCCACTGTGTGGCTGCTGGGAATTGAACTCAGGACCTCTGGAAGAGCAGCCAGTGCTCTTAACCACTGAGCCATCTCTCCTGCCCATTTACTTAACTATTAACTTAAATGCTCCCTACTATTTACTACACACCCTCCATACTCCAGGGAGAGGGAGTAAGTCCCTGATCACTGTTGTGATGATGCTCACATGCAAGATGCTGTAAAGGCTGAAGCTTGGGCTTATGGCCTCAAAGACTCAAGTCCTGGCTTCCTTGCTCATTAACATCATGGTGTTGTAACCTCTGAACATCAGGGATGGGGGAAACAAAATGACCAGATTTATAGAGAAGGTTCCTGCTCTACCAAACTACTAAGGTACATTTATGAGGAGGTAAGCAAGAACACAGTAAGGAATGTCCTATAGTGTTATCTAACAATCATTAAGACCCCATATCTTGAAATTTCACCATGAAACTGCTAGTTTCTTTTCTTGGGGGAAGGGGTAAGAAAGAAGGCAGTGCTAAATTCTAAACTATATTTAATTTCAAGGTAATGAAAGAAAATTGTAACATGTGTCTGTGGTCCACACAGCCCACCAGTTCCAGTTTACTTTTGGCTTACTGGTTTTCCTATTGGTACACCCCTTGAGAATTCCTATCCTTCCCCACTTCCTCTTGATGTTACTTTTACTGTTTTCCTTCCAGCAAGAAAAAGGTGTCACACGTAGCAAATGTGTCACGAGTACACAAGTAGTGGCTGAAATAGAAGTTTTTAAAAAAAGACTTTATTTATTTTATG
This sequence comes from Mastomys coucha, assembly GCF_008632895.1. Lineage (NCBI taxonomy): Eukaryota > Metazoa > Chordata > Mammalia > Rodentia > Muridae > Mastomys > Mastomys coucha. Next base: position 113,188,783 of record NW_022196906.1, on the reverse strand, counting down.
TATACGAGTACACAGTAGATGTCTTTTGACACACCAGATGAGGGCATCGGATCCCATTACAGATGGTTGTGAGCTACCGTGTGGCTGCTGGGATTTGAACTCAGAACCTCTAAGGAAGAGCAGTCAGTGCTCTTAACCACTGAGCCATCTCTCCAGCCCTGAGACAAATTTCTACATCAAGACCTTGTACCTTTGCCGGGACTGGAATATTCTGTCCTCCCGTTTTCTGTTTGTTGAAATCACCTTCGCCCTGTAGGATCTGGCCCAAACGGGACCTCTTCTTGAGATGTCCTATCAACCAGATGTGCTCATGGCCTTCCCACTGGAGAGCTCAGCAGTACCGCTCAGCTCAACACTTTCTCCGCAGCGACCCTATCCAGGTTGATGTTTTAATGTTTTGTGTCACCAAAGAAAGCGCGATCTTTTAAGGCCAAGAAAACTGAACTTCTTTCTGTGAAGATGACAAAAGCCAGGGCCGGGAACCTAGAGCTGATCCCCAAGCCGCACGACGGAAACCTCACCGAACCGTCAAGGCGCTGCCTGGGCAGGGACAACTAACCCAGGTCCCCGGGCAGGTGTTGATTGTCTCTTTAGACGCGAAAAGGAGAAAAGACAGGACCCGCTCCCGCCCGGATCCTGGAGGCGGCGCTGAGTACTTCCGCCTTAGAAAAAAAAAATGTCATCACGGGCTGAGCTTCCGGCTCCACTCCAGAGCCTGCAAGACCTTTTATCCTAGTTGGCGCACCCCACCCGGCCGCTCCCTCCGGCTTCTCCACACCCCGGGGCGCGGTCTGCACGTCCCGAGGGTGTGACCGCGACGCCGTGACGTCACCGCAGCGAACAGGGTCCCGAAAGGCTTTGGCCCTCCGGAGGAAGAGCGAGGCTAGCTCCCGGAGGCGGGACTAACGTCTGACTGATGTCCGCACGTCCCAGTCACCGTCCTCATGCTGTCTCAAACCAGCCAATGAGTGCAAAGCAGAGCGGCATCGCCCCGCCCCCAGCCGCCGGGGAAGCCCCGCCCCTTCGGCTTGGCACTCAGCGGCTGCCATGCTTGGTGTGGCTCTTCGTCCTGACGCAGCTTGCTCTCTTTTGGCTTTCAAACGCCCTCAGTGAACCCCTCCACGAGCACGGTCTTCCCTCTCGCTACCGACCGCCACTCTTTCCGGCTCCCTTCTCGCTCGCCCCTGTCCAGCCACACTCAAGATGGCGGCCGGAGGCGGCGGGCCGCGGCCGGGCTTCCCCGGCGTGATGACGTCAGCGCGCTGCGCGTCGGCAGGTGGAGGGAGAAGGGAAAGTTTGGCCCGTGCCTGGGGTTCGGGTGGAGGGCGGGACGGAGGGGCAGGGCCGGGTGGAAGCTTGAGTCGCGGTGCCGCGGAGGCCGGGGCCGGCTCGTGGGCTGGGCCGGGGACTGCGGGACGCGGAGCCGCGGGAGGCGAGGTCGGCCGCAGCCGCGCGTCCCCGCCTCGGGGCCGCGCTTGACCCGCGCGCCCCGGCGTTGTGCGCCCTGAGGCTGGGCCAAGCGGCGGGTCGGGGGCGGCGGCTGGGCGTGGGGAGGCGCGCGGGGAGGTGACCCGAGAACCCCGAGCGTGAGGAGCACGGAGCCAGGCGCCGCAGCCGTCATGTCCGAGGACTCGAGCGCCCTGCCCTGGTCGATCAACCGGGACGACTACGAGCTGCAGGAGGTGATCGGTGAGAGCCGAGGGGCGACGCGCGGGGGATCTGGGCCGGAGCCTTGCTGGGCGCCGGTGCGAGGCGTGCGCCTGGGGCGGGGCTCCCGCTGGAGGGAGAAGCGTACCTGAGACAGAAGCGTCCTGTGCAGAAGAGCCATGTGGATGGGCGGCAGGCCTGGTCCAGGCGGCACTAGGGTTCGTGGGTAGAGCCGCGTGGCTCTGGGATGTGGGCTGTGTGCACTCGGAGTCCATCCCCGCATCCACGCGACGGTGCACTATTTCTCAGGGGTGAGGCTGGGGGGTGGGGGGGAAGCTGCAGGTACCCGGCGCTGAGCAGGTTAGATCCGCCTCCGGTCGAGGAGGCAGACGTCAACTACCTAGAAAGAATGGAAAAAGCGGTAACGGGTCTCGGTAGGTGGCCGGAAGCAAACGAGCAAGATGTTATAATAAGGAATGATTTGGACAAGTTACCTGATTTCAAGGAAAAGTTGATCCCTGAAGTGAGTCGGAGGAAGATCGCGTTTCCCTCTCCATTGAGGAATAAGAAAATGTGTAGACTCTGAGGAGAGAGAATGTGCTTGATAAGTTTAGGGACCAGAAAGAGGGCACACAGGGACCTTTAAGGCTGTGGTAAAGATTTGGAGTTTCAGGTTGTCCCTTGGAGGGCTTCAACTGGGGACCATGGCTCGCTCCATAAATCTGGTTACTATGTGTGACGTGGCCCTGAAGAGCGTCTGAGAATACCAGTTGGTCGACACCAAGCATGGTCTGTCAGTCCCAGAGGTGCACAGTGCTTGAGGAAATTTAGGGGCTAGGGATGAGGGAGAATTTGTAGCCCAACAGTAATGCAGTGGCCATAGAAATCGAGGGGATGAGTTTAGTAAACCAAAGGCTTAATCAGCTGACATGAGCAGACCCCAGAGTGTTGGCAGAAGTCTGTCTACACTGATAGCATCCTGGCTTAAGATTAGTTTTACACTAGAGACACACCAGGGGAAAATCCTAGAGCTCCCTAACGGTGTCAGCATTAATTTCAGTGTTTGTGTTAAGAAGAACAAAAACAAAATGCCACCAAATCTCTTTGTAGGGTCTGTGTGTGTGTGCTTTGTGGAGGTTTGGGTAGGTTTATGTGCTCAGTATAAAGGCTAGCTTATCATGTTCTTTTTGATCAGTCTCATTAGTTGATATGGAACTCGCCATTTGATTAGGCTGGCCAGTAGGACTCCAGAGTCATCCTGTCTCTGCCTCGGAGCCCTTAGGTTTCAGCCTCTGTACGGGATCCCTGGGCCTCACATTTCACGTGGGTGCTGGGGATCCATGCCTGCTCAGCAAACACTTCACACTGACCTAGCTCCTCAGCCCCCCAGTGTTTTTTAAAGGCAGGTCTCAGGTTGCTCAGCTTGGCATCAGATTTGCTGTGTAGCTGAGGCTGCTTCCATTTCTCTACATTTCAGCTTTATACTTTATCTGCCAAGCCTGATGACCTGAGTTCCATTCCTGGGACTCTAGTGGAGGAAGGAGAACGCTATAGTCCCGCCTCCAAAACCCCTCCCCCAGTGCAATAAAACATAAAAGATGCTTCTTTTTTTTCTTTTTTTAGATTTATTTATTTATTATATGTAAGTACACTGTAGCTGTCTTCAGACACACCAGAAGAGGGTGTCAGATCTCATTACAGGTGGTTGTGAGCCACCAAGTGGTGTTGCTGAGATTTGAACTCAGGACCTTTGGAAGAGCAGTCAGTGCTCTTAACCGCTGAGCCATCTCAGTAGACCCCAAGGTGCCTCATCTTTAAGTCTGTTCTTGCTGCATGTTGGATCTTTGACATGTACTGGTTGAACTAGGTACACCTCTGTTTTTGTAAAGACTCTCTTGCTGATTGGTTGTTTCTTGGGACCTTACTTTCATAATGAAGGAAGGGTTTAAATGGGAGATTCCAGAATGATGGCAGAAAAATAAAGGAAGGGAATTCTGTTATTCTGGAAGAGTAACGTTGGTCTTTTCCTCTGGTGGGGTGTGCATCCCTCCCTGTTGTTTTCCTCTGTTGGGGTGTGCATCCCTCCCGGTTGTCTATAGCTTAGCTGGGGTCAAAGGACTGGTTAGAGTTATCCCTCATGCTTCTGCTCTTCCGCTACAAACCCTGAGAGCTGCAAGGGCTGTGGAGATGTAGTGACACTTATTTTGCCCAATGATAACTCTAGAACAGGATGTCTTAGTGGGCAGTGCGGAGGGAGTCTGGCAGTTCTGAGAGTGCATTCTCACCCCAGTCACAGAGTGGTCCACAATTCGTCACAGGTTAAGAATGCCAGCTGGAGAGATGGCTTAAAAGTTAAGAGCATTTACTACTCTTTAAGAGGACCTGAGTTTGGTTCCTAGCACCAATATCAGGCGGCTCACAGCTGTCCGTAATAGAAGCTCCGGGAGATCTGATGACTGCTTCTGGCCTCAGGCACCTGTACATACATGACATTTGAATGTAGATATGCACATATACACATGAATGAAAAATAAAAATAAATCTTTTACCGTGAATTTCAGTCATAACATGATTTTTTTCTTTTAGTATGTTTACTGTGTAGCCGTCACATGATCCAGCTTTAGATTATTTCTGTCATCCCAGTGAGATTTCTTTTGTGCTTCCTGCTCCCAGTCCCAGGCAACCATGCATTTATTTTTGCCTATTGGTTGTCTTTTCTGCACATTTTACTTAAATAGGGTCCTATAATAATGGGACCGTTGGTATTTGGCTTCTGTCACATAGTACACTATTTTTAAAAGTTTGTGAATGTACAATTTATACCCTATAAAATAACCTGGTTAGAGTGTACAGTTCAGTAATATTTTAGTAAATTTACAGAGTTGTTCAGTCATCACCACAATCCAGTTTTAGAACACTTCTCTCATTCCAAAGCTATGCCTCATATCCATTTGCAGTAGTTACTCCCTGTCCCACCCCAGCCCCAGGCAGCTAAAGCCTTACTTTCTGCCTGTATAGATCTTCCCTCTGGACATTCCATATAGGAGTAATCACACAATGTGATTCCGTGGTGTTTGTCATCTCTTACTTTGCATACTTGCTGAGCTTCAACCATGCCCCATAGCACGTAGTAACAGTTACTCATAGTTTGGACTTGGACAGCAGGTGATGGAAATCGGATTGTTTCTGTTCCTTGGCTTTGTAATAAACCTGTTTGTATTTATGTCAAGTCTTATTGGACAATGTTTTATTTTCCTTGTAGAAACTCAGGAGTAGAATTGCAAGGTCACAATAGTAAGTTCAACTTGTCTTTGTACACCATGTTACATTCTACTGCTTTGTGTGAGCATTCCCATTTCTCTACAAGTTAGCAGCCTGCAGTTTGTTTTCTTTTGTATGTGTGAATGTATTATATGTTCAGGGGAGCACCAGGGCCTCACACATGCTAAACATGTGCTTTGCTGCTGAAGGCCATGGCTAGCCCTGTCTCTCTGGTTACTGCTGTTGTAGTGGGTGTGAGTTGGTCTCTTACTTCATTTCCCTGAGGACTAATGATGGTGAAGACTGTTTTATGTGCTTGCTTATTAGACCTTCACACACTCACCTCGACTTCTCTTATTCGGCTTGGACTTTGGTAGCTTTTCTTTTTCTTTTCTTTTCTTTTCTTTTTTGAGACAGGGTTTCTCTGTATAGCCCTGGCTGTCCTGGAACTCACTCTGTAGACCAGGCTGGCCTGGAATTCAGAAATCCACCTGCCTCTGCCTCCCAAGTGCTGGGATTAAAGGCGTGCACCACCACTCCCCGGCCCTTTGGTACTTTTTTGAGGTAAGGCTCTCTTTTGGAGCCCAGGCTGGTCTCAATTGGTGGCAGTTTTTTTCTCCCTTTCCTCCTTCCCTTCTTCCTTCCTTCCCTCCTTCTCTTCTTACCTCCTCCCTTCCTCCCTTCTTCTTTCCCTCCCTCCCTCCCTCCCTCCCTTCTTACCTCCCTCCCTCTCTTCTTCCTTTCCTCCCTCCTTCCCTTCTTACCTCCCTCCCTCCCTCCCTTCTTACTTTCCTTCCTCCCTCCCTTCTTACTTCCCTGCTTCCCTCCCTTTCCATTTTTCCTTTTCCGTTCCCTTTCTTTTTTTTCTTCCCCTGAGACAAGGTCTTACCATGTAGCTCTGACTGTCCTGGAACTCCCTATATAGGCCAGGCTGGCCTCTGAATTCACAGAGATCTTCTTGCCTCTGCTTCCCAAGTGCTGAGATTGAAGGTATGCTAACATACCTGGCTCTAGAAATTTTGATTAATTTTTCTTATTTTGAGAGAACAACTTTTGGGAGTCCTATCTCTCTCTGTCTCTGTCTCTCTCCCCCACGTTGGTTCTGGGGATCGGTTCCGGTCATCAGGTACCTTTACCCTGTGGGCCCTCTCATTGGCCCCTTGTTCTCCTTTATGCTAAAACAAGGAACCTGCCCCGGGAACATGGTAAACATATACATTGGAGTTCAGAAGGCTTCCTTTAGAAAAATTTTACCATCTTAAAGATGTTTTGGCAAGCTTTAAAGTTTCCTATTTGATTATTGTAAAAGGTGTTAATATCCTCACAGTTAATCATTTTAGTAATGTTGAGCTTGTTTCTAGTCTAGTTTTGTATGAGAAAATTTCAGTATATTATGGCTGGAGAGATGGTTTAGTAGTTTAGAGCACTTGCTGTTATTCCAGAGGACCCAGGTTCAATTCCCAGAACCCATGTTTGATAGCTCACAGCTGTCTGTAACTCCAGCTACAGGGGATTTGACACCTTATTCTGTCCTCTATGAGTGTGTGTACATACATAAAAATAGAGTGTTTAAAAAAAGAATTTCAGCATGGCTATACACACTGTATTTGATATGTGTAGGAAGCAGTTTTAAAAATATGGAATTTGAGATTGGACTGACTAACCTTGCCTTTACCACTTAATAGATTTGTGATTGTGGGTACATTTTGTGCAGCTGGTTTTAATATTGGTGTTCTGATGCCAATAGTACCTGCCATGGGGACTGTGGTTTGGATTGAGAGCGGTTGTTTCTGCGTACTGTTCAGCATGTGTTAAATGCTTTCTGTCCCTTCCTTTCCCCTTCCCTTTTCCCTTCCCTTTCCCCTTCCCTTTCCCCTTCCCTTTCCCCTTCCCTTTCCCCTTCCCTTTCTCCTTCCCTTTCCCCTTCCCTTTTCCCTTCCCCTTTCCCCTTCCCTTTTCCTTCCCTTTCCCCTTCCCCTTTTTCCTTCCCTTTCCCCTTCCCTTTCCCCTT
>NW_022196906.1:113170705-113181794 GCF_008632895.1 Mastomys coucha | reverse complement strand
CTTCCCTTTTCCCTTCCTTTTCCCTTCCCTTTCCCCTTCCCCTTTTTCCTTCCCTTTCCCCTTCCCTTTCCCCTTCCTTTTCCCTTCCCTTTCCCCTTCCCTTTTCCCTTTTCCCTTCCATTTTTCCTTCCCTTTTCCCTTTTTCCTTCCCTTTTTGGACAGGGTCTCAAAATAGCCCTGGTTAATCTGGAACTCAATATGTAGACCAGACTATCCTCAAACCCACAGAGAACCATCTTCCTCTGCTTCCCCAAAGCTGTGTTAAAAGGCTGCACCACCATGCCTGACCCCTTTATCTTACATTTCTCAGATTATGATATTGTTTTGAACCATGAAATTCTATGTGATTTCAGCTCTTTAAAAAAATTATTTGTGTGGGAGGGGCTTGGTGGTCTGTATACATCTATGTATGTAGTTGTGTGCACCCCTTGTGTGGAGGACAGAGATGGACATTGAGTATCTCCTGTGGCTCCCCACTTTGTCTTGTCTCTGCACCTTTACCCTCCACCCTGTGCTGGGGTTACAGGCACACGCCTCAGCTTTTGCTCAGCAGCTGTGTCTGAACTCAGTCTTCATGTTTGCATATTAGCCACTTTCCCTACTGACCCACTTCTCCAGTCTCATGATTGGAATTGGAATCTTATAATAAGCGTTTTGAATCTACTTGTCAGCTTGTTGCTACATCTCTGCATATCCCCTCTCCCCTATTTCAGGTTTCATTCAAATTTTGGTGGATTAGGTTTTATGCTAGTCAGGGTAATATACCTGTATAAGGCTCTGCACCATGAATGGTGGTGTTAGCTCTGAATTATGGTGACAGACAAAAACCAGCTGGGCGGAAACTACTTTGGCTCGAAGGACTGTGCCATGTGGCTTTTCCTGTCATATCTCTTAGTAATAGCTGCTTACTTCAGATTAGGTTTAAAACTGGAAAACTTTAGACTAGTTTTAAGATTTGATTTTGGTTAATACAATTCACCCAGCTTTGATAAAGGCAACTCTCTAGTTTTATTCTTTACTTTATCCTCACCATTTTAATATTTATGAGTTTTTCACTAGCTACACATTTGAATTTTTAAAATTGTGGTTTCCAAATGCAGATTCTGGAGTGTCCCTTCAGGCTTGTGAAAAACTCGATGTTCTGTCTGTAGTGATATGTTTCTGCTTAGTTGGGTGGGAGAGCCATCACTAGATCCTCACCGTATTAGAGTTACACCAGATACTGAATTTGTCTGCATGGAACATAACACATAGCTGTGGTTTAGTCCTGAACTTTCACTCTCCTCCATAAGTAGCCTGAGGTCCAGACCTCATGTCTGAGGGTCCTGCTTTTTCACATCGTTGTAGCCTAGCCTGTGACTCTCACTTTCATAATTACGTGGTATTCCTTTCACCCCTAGCTTCACACTTCCATCTAGAAGAGTGTATCAGAAGGACAAAGCCTTGGCAGATGAGTTAGCACCTTTCACAGATCCTTTCTTCCTGGGTGCCTTAATCGATGACTTCTTTATTGGCTTGAACTGTGAAAATTGGTCATTGCAAAGGAGACTGGGGAGTGAAGCTTTTTAACTGGGTAGTGCATTATTACTTAAATAAAATAGGAGAAAGTTGCAAATAAAGCTAGTGTGTTGTTTTTGTCAAAACTAGGTGAATCGGCTGCAAAGATGGCTCAGTGGTTAAGAGCAGTGACTGCTCTTCCAGAGGTCCTGAGTTCAGTTCCTACCAACCACATGGTGGCTCCCAACCATCTGTAATGAGAGTGCCATCTTCTGATATGTCTGAAGACAGCTACAGTGACTACTCATATACACAAATAAATAATTCTTTAAAAAAAAAAAAAGAGGTAATTACCAACCAGTTAAAGGCATAGTATTGGAATGCCATGTAGTTTCAGTCTCTGAATCCTGCTTTGCCTTGCACTAACTGGTTGACCTACATCTTCTTAAAAATGTTTATTATTATTCTGTGTATATGTGTTTTATCTGTGTATAGGTCCATGCACCGTGTGTGCCTGGTGACTGAGGATGCCATAAGAGCGTGTCAGATCCTTTGGAACTGGAGTTATAGATGGTTGTATGCCCTTAACCTGAGTCATCTCTCTAGCCCAGGACCTAAGGCCTAACTTTGCTTGTACTGCTTTGTTTGCGTTATTTTGTGGGGCCAGTGATAGCTGAGTGATGGGATTATTGTAATGATTAGATGGGAAGCAAAAGGTATTTAAGAGATGCTCAACATAGTAAGAGCTCAGTTACCATCAGTGTGCATGACGATGACAGTAAAGTAAGACCATAGAGACCAGGCACCTCTGTGCAGCCCTAACCCAGCAGTTTCTTCCCCGATTTGATTAATTTGTTCAAGTCTTTGTTGTCCACCTGTTATACACTAGGCACCACAGGGAAGGCAAACGCAGAAATCCTCCCTCTCCTGGACTTAATGGCCCTGCTATGAAGAGGAAAAGGATTGTAGGCTGCTAGAGATAGAAGTGAGAGTGCCTGTGTAAGTAGGTCAGAGAAATCCTCACCTCCGGGGAGCCTCACCTCAGGGAGTCCTCGCCTCACCTAGGGACAGCCTCACCTCAGGGAGGCCTCACCTTGGGACAGCCTCACCTCAGAGAAGCCTTACCTTGGGACAGCCTCACCTTGGGACAGCCTCACCTTGGGACAGCCTCACCTCAGGGAGGCCTCGCCTGAGGGAGGCCTCACCTCACCTTGGGACAGCCTCACCTCAGGGAAGCCTCACCTCAGGGAGGCCTCACCTTGGGACAGCCTCACCTAGGTGAATGACATCTGAGGAAAGACCTAAAGGGCATGCAGCACTAATTGGTGTGTTTGTTGAAGAAAGTTTGTTCTAAGCAGGATCTGAGCAGGACTCTTGAGAATCTTGCCAGTGTGATAGAAGAGGTAGGGGTGGCAAGAGCAGAGTGTGGCAGAGTAAAATAACACATGGGTGAAGAGATTCTAAAGATAGTGTGGAGATGCAAGGCCTTGGCCATCAGAGTCTGTCGTTGCAAGAACTTATCCTTGTGCATTTGTGTATACATGTGTATGGCATGCATGTGGGAGTGGAAGTCAGCTTGTAAGGTAGTGTGGTAGTATTCCACTGTGGTGGTTTGAATGTCAATGGCCCACATAGCTCATATATTTGAATACTTGGTCCCCAGTTGGTAGAACTGTTTGGGAAGGATTAGGCATGGCCTTGCTGGAGGAAGAGTGTCACTGGGAGTGTTTCAAAAGACTCCTGAGATGGTTCCCAGTTTGCTCTCTCTGCCTCTTGGCAGTGGATCGGGATGTGAGCTCCCGGCTGTTCTTCATTCCGCCATCATGGACTCTGTCTGGCTGTGTTGATTGATAACATTTAGGCTTGTCATTTCATTGTTTGTTCATTCACAGTTAGTAGACTTGTGGTTCAGGAAATAAGAACTAAGCTAAAATCATCCCATTGTTTTCATAGTAGTCCCATTATCTGTGCTTTTTATTTCTGAGCACAGTGAGATTGGCTGCATTGTTCTCATTGCATGTCGTGGTTCAGTATGTCACTGCTGTCAGTGCTGACTGCTCAGTGCCCATTGCTCACTCACCTTCTCTGTCAGAGGGTATTCCCTGACTAAACCATGTGGTATTGCACTTAGTTTGTGTTCAGCTAGCCCTTAGTGATGGGCCCATGCAGGAGCCAGTGGTGCTGGCAGGCCTCTCATATGTGCCAGAGTTTGCCCAATAACAATACAAAAGCTGCATTTGCATCTCTAGCTTATTATTATTATTTACGTATATGAGTACTGTATTTGAACGTATACCCGCATGCTGGAAGAGAGCATCAGATCACATTATAGGTGGCTGTGAGCTACCACGAGGTTCTTGGACTCTCTGGAAGAGCAGCCAGGGTTCTTAAAGACTGAGCTAGTTCTGCAGCCCACAGCTCTAGCTTTGTTTTTATTTTGTGCATATGTGTGTGTGCATGTGCGCGGACACACACACACACAGCACACACACACACACAGCACAGCGCAGACACACACACACACAGCACAACACACACACACAGCACAATGCGGACACACACACACAGCACACACACACAGCACAACACACACACACACAGCACAGCATGGACACACACACACACAGCACAGCACAGCGCGGACACACACACACACAAAACACACACACATACACACACAACACACACACACACACAGCACAGCGCGGACGGACACACACACACACACACACAGCACAGGTTGACCTTGAGTTCAAGATTCTTTTGCTTCCAAAAGACTATAATTAGAGGTGTAGTTTATCTATTCAGTTACTATGTAAAAGGTCTTACTTAATATTAAAAAATATCAGAGCTGAGCATGTTGGCTCCTGCCTGTAATCATATAGTAGTGGATAGCTAGAGGCAGGAGAAGTTCGTGGTCATCCTCTGTTACAGAGAGAGTTCAAAGGCAGCCTAAGCTGTAAGATAGTCAAAACGATGATATTTCTCAACTTTATTTTTAGTTTATTATTTATTTAACTTTATTTAGAAATAAGATTTCTAGACATATTAATGAGATTTCTAAACTTTATTGTAATTATGTGTAAAAATAAAAACCCAACATTTGTAGGGTTTAAAATATTATTATTCCCTGGTTACAGGTACCCTCTGAGAGGGATGGAAGGCATTCTCTGTGAGTAAGCTACGGTCTCAGCTTCAGCATGGTTTTGCTTATGTAGACATGCCATTCATCAGTCCAGCTCAGGCTAGCATTTCAGGTCCCTTCCCCTTCCCTCCCAGCCAGGGTTTCTCTGTAACAGCACTGGCTGTCCTGAAACTCACTTTGTAGAGCAGGCTGGCCTCAAATTCACAGAGAACCACCTGCCTTTGCCCCAACTAGTGGTGGGATTAAAAGAATGAGTCACCACTCCTGGCTTCAGGGTTTGTTTATAGTTAGACAGTTTAGATTATCCAGAAATGCTGGGCAATGGTGGCACATGCCTTTAATCCCAGCACTTGGGAGGCAGAGGCAGGTGGGTTTCCGAGTTTGAGGCCAGCCTGGTCTACAGAATGAGTTTCAGGACAGCCAGGGCTACACAGAGAAACCCTGTCTTGGAATGCCCCCCCTCCAAAAAAAAAAAAAAAAAAAAGAGTATCCAGAAATAGATTCGAGAATACTGCAGAATACCACCAGAGAATACGTTGGAAATGAACTTGATTACTAGTGAACACATAATATAGATGTAAGACTGTTTTAAACAGAGGCTCTGTGTAGGAGAGTCATTGTATCTTCTGTGCTTTGAAAAATTATTCTCTCCACAATCAGCTTCCTTCAATTACTTGTTTCCAAGAGTCACACAGTGGCCTCTCACTGACAGCAAGGGAGGTTAAGTTTTTTGTATGTTTTTTTATTTTTTTAAAGATTTTCCTTGTTTTATGTATATGAGTACACTGTAGCTGTATACTCATGGGTATCAGAGCCATCACAGATGGTTGTGAGCCACCATGTGGTTGCTGGGAATTGAACTCAGGACCTTTGGAAGAGCAGTCAGTGTTCTTACCCGCTGAGCCATCTCTCCAGCCCTCTGTGTGGGTTTGTACATAGAAGGGAGTCTAAATCGTGGTCACTTTCTCTAACCCTGTTGTACTCAAGGGCTTAGCAAAAGGAGATCAGCCTTCTTTAAAAAACAAATTGCAGAGCACTTTAATGATATTGAGGTACTATTATTTGTGTTTTATTAGATAGATGGGCAGATAAAGACAACCATAAGAGAACGCAACACAAAATGCATCTGATAATCATTTCTTATAAGGTGAACACAGAAAAGCACCTATAGTTTCCGCTAAGGAAGGCATGGGAATCAGATGTGTCCTGTTGGCTTCAGATAGTTGAAGATTGCTGCGGAGTCTGCTGAATTGTAAAGTAAATCTTGTTTGTCAGGATGGAACGTCACATGGAAACTAACATTTTGAGGAGATTGGCAGGCCTTCTAAAGTGGCAGTGCCATTTTGTAATTCTACTAACAATGCAGGACGGTTCATATATACTATATATATTATATAAATAATATAGATAATTTTTTTAACAAAAATTATTTTGAAATAGGGTCATTCAGTGTATCCCAGGCTGGCCTTGAACTCATGATTTTCGTCTCAGCATTTGTAGCAACTACTCTCAGCTATTGTCTGTCTGTCTGTCTGTGTTGGATGTTGAACCTATGGCCATATTTATGCCAGATAAGCTTTCTACCAAGCTATATCCTGAAATTATCTTCTCTCCAAATCAGAGCTTTTCCTTGCAAGACAAGTGCTTTATTTACTAGCAATTTAATCCTCAATCTCTTTTTCTTTTTCCTTTTCTTTTTCCCCCCTTTTTGGTTTCCCTATCTTAATAGGTGCAGAATCTTGTAGATTTTTTTTCATCCTGATCCTGTACCTTACCCCTTTAGGGCCTCGCAGAATTCCACACACACTGTCACTGAGCTCTGCGCTGGAGTCCTGGTCCTCACACACTGTCACTGAGCTCTGAGCTGGAGCCCTGGTCCACACACACTGTCACTGAGCTCTGAGCTGGAGCCCTGGTCCTCTGTACTTTTAGGAAGGATTTTCTTGGTTATTTTTGAGACTGGATCTAATTTACCTCAAATTGGCTTTGAACTCTAGGGAATCCTCCTGCCTGTGTCTTCAAAATAGGATTTACAAGTAGGATTTAAACTACCATGTTGGGCTTGTGAAGGAATTTTTAAAAAGAGAATATCCTCAGAAGTAATGCTGCATATTACATGTTATATTTTATTCTTTAAGTATGTTAATAGATTACAAAGGATAAAAGTGATGGTATTACAGTCTGACAGGAAAATAAATTAGTGTGTCTGAGCCCAGATTATTTTTGTTAGGATAATCTTTCTTAAGATAGTCTTCCTCTTTAAAAAGGTAGTCTTTGTCTTGGTCATGTTGTCTCTGTCTCTGTGTCTGTCTGTCTGTCTGTCTGTCTGTCTGTCTGTCTTTTTCCTTGAGACAGGGTCTCAACTATGTAGCTTTGGCTGGCTTCCAACTGGCTGTGTAGACCAGGCTGGTCTTGAACTCACAGAGACCCATCTGCTTCTGTCTCTGGGTTCTGGGAGGAAAGGCTGTGCTACCATGCCCATCTGTCATGTTCTTAAATTTGTGAGTTGACTTGTAATTCAAGAACAATTAACAAAATTATCAAATTTCTTTTTTTTACCATATTTTTCAAACCCAGAAATCTATAATTATTTTCATTTCAGTATAATAGAAATGCTTTTTTTATGAATAAAAACATACAACATGTAAGTTGCAAAAAAAGTGCCGTATTTCCTCATTAAAACCTATAAACAACAGCACTTGGAGGCAGAGGCAGGCGGATCTCTGAGTTCAAGGCCAGCCTGGTCTACAGAGTGAGTTCCAGGACAGCCAGGGCTACACAGAGAAACCAAACCCTGTCTCGAAAAACCAAAAAGACTCCAAAACACCTAAAACCTACAGACAGAAAACTATCATCATCATCATTATTGTTTAACTTATTTATTTGATTTTTTTTGAGTCAGGGTTTCTCTGTGTAACCCTGCTTATCCTGGGACTAGCTCTATAGACCAGGCTGTTGTGGAACTCACAGAAATCTGCCTGTCTCTGGCTTCCAAGTGCTGAGATCAGAGAGACCAAAGGCAGGCACCACTATGTCCAGCTTACTGTCTTTTAACTATTATTTTTTGTGAGGCTGGCTCTCACTATGTAGCCTTAGCTAGGTAGGAACTCCTTATGTAGACCTGGCTGGCCTGGAACTCAGAGATCCCCCTGCTCCTGCCTCTCGAGTGCTAGAATTAAAGGCGTGGTCTACCATGCAGGGCTCTGATTTAGTTGCTCTTAATGATTGCTCATATTTACTTGTAGAAAATGTTAACTAGGTATCATTTTTATTTAGCATTTTGCTCAATATTTTTTCTTGACATTTGGGGTTTTGTTTTGTTGTTGAGATGGGGTTTTACTTTGTAACCTTGGCTAACCTTGAACTCCCTGAGGCTGGGCTGGCTTGGAACTCATGATCTTCCTCTCTCATCCCGTTGAACAAATGGGATTGTAGACCTGTAATGACATGATCCACCGAGATAGCTACCTACAACCATGGTGATTAAACCACTCAGAGCTTTTACTTTTAGTTCATTAATGGCCAGACCGAGCATAGTCTTGTGCCTTGGTGACCAAGCTTGGGTACAGCATTTTAAAAGGCAAAAACCACAAAGAACATAATCTAAATTAAAGTTAATTTAGGATAAAAGTAACCTTGAAATGTTTACTCCTGTCAGAGCATAATTAATTACTTCAGCTGTAACATAACTTTTTTACTTATACCTTTTTCAGTTACTTTACTTAATTATTTTGGTTAATGTCTGGAACGTGGTCAAGGGTGTGGCACTCTTGATATATTCTAAGGCAGATGTAACTGCTGGGGGAGGTTATGGAGGGCTGAGAACTGTCAGCAAACACACTGGTGAGAACAGGACGGTGTTAGCTTAATCATTTCAGCACTGTTGTAGTTGCTTCATCTTAGGATGTCTTGCATGTTCCTTGGGATCCTGCCGCTGCTTTTGGAGAACTGAAGAAACTGTTCTGTGGTTAAGAGCATTGCCTGTTCTCCTAGAGGACATGGGTTTCATTCTTAACACCCATACATATGACCGTTCACAACCATCTGTAACTCTGTAACTGGGGCTCACTAATCCAACAAGACTAGCTGGCCCCAGTAGATTCCAAAGATCCTTCTGTTTCCCCAGTACTAGGACTACAGCATGTGCTCCTATGCTCAGCTTTTACATGAGTTACGGGTTTCTGAACTCTGAGTATCATGCTTTTGTGGCAAGCATTTATGGATGGACCTGTCTCCCCAATGATGCATTTTACAGGTGGATTCTGAATCTTATGAAAGTTAAACTCTTGTGAAAGTAAATGTTTGTTACAGGGAGTCTAGGCCTAGGTAGTGCTCCCCCAGAGTAGTGGAAACATTGTGAGTTTGTGTCCAGCAGTCTACTGAGGGCTGTGCTCATTGCTGTAGTTACTCTTCAATACATAAAGCATTCTCCCTCCCACGCACTTGCCAACAGTTTCTTGAAATTGCTTTATATTCGAGAGGAAGATAAGATAATAGAGAAGGAGGGAGGAATTGAATGACACTTGCCTGTAGTGTTTAATGTGTTCCCATCTGGGGCTCACTACACAAGAGAACGTTTACTGTATGATCATACTAGTGATTAAAATGTTGGGAGTGGAACCCATGTAATTTCAGTGAAATGTGTGAGGTTGGCAATCTGGGAGGGATAACTGGCCTTCTGTGTTTTGGCAAAAACTCAAGTACTTTGGAACCTTAGTAAGCTCACCCTAGCTCAAATAATAACTTGAGACACACATGTGTTTGAACAGTTTAAATGACTAAAATTATGTAGTGAATAAATCAGTGAATAATAGCAGTCATTAATTGAGCATTTCTCTGCCAGGCACATGGTTGTGAAATGGAAATTTATTCTATCCCTAGTAGTGGAGCTGCAGTGTGAATTTGAATCTGTTGGGTGGTACTGCTTGAAAATAGGCGAGTTTTGAGGCAGGGTTTGAAAGGAGGACATCACATGGATTAATATGTAGAAAGAAAGACTGAAGGAAGACATATGATGTGCATGAAGGTGGTGTGGAAATACATTACATTCAGGATATGGAAAATAAGCGAATATGTTCAGTTACCAAGTACTTAGCGCTGGATCAAGTAGACATTGTGATCGAGAGGTCTGAGGGATGACTTGCAAACACACATGTCAAATTTGATGGAGGGAGGATTCCACCTCGGTAAGATTTAAAAATAATCCACATCAGTCAGGAAGGCAAGTGATGGGCCAGAGACGGGAGGAGGGAGGAATGTGCTGGCGGGTGAAGAGTGTCATGGAGTTTTTGACCCCAGGGAAAAGACCATAGACTCAGTCCAATTATTGCAGTCTGGGATCCCTGGGGCCTATTCCAGACCCTTGCCCCTGAGCCTGGGGTCTCCTAGGGATTTCACTGGGGGTTTCCAAATGTCATGGAGTTTGTAACTCCTGGGAAAAGACCATAGACTCAATCCAGTTATAATTAAAAGGTTTATTGATTAGCTGCTAGCAGGATGAACAATCTCTGAGCCAAAATTGATATTGCTATGCAGGAGGGTTATGGGGATGGACTTTTAAAGGTGAAAACCACACAGAGACCTTCAGTATCTATATAAGCAAGCAAAAAATTGTTCTGCTCTGCCAAGTTAAGTGATTAAGGCAACTCAAAATAATCTTTGACAGTCATCTTAAGCAAGTTACAGAAGCAAAAAAGCAGTCACATAACAAGTAGATAGTCATGGCTGTACATTTTTGGGTGGAGTCACTGAGTCAGGGTTACTGGGAAACATCTTCCAGGGACTGGAGTCAGAGACAAATGGCTGGTGGGTACCTAAATACATACATACATACATACATACATACATACATACATACATAAAATGGAGCTTCTTTAGCTATAGCAAAGAGAATGTGAATGACATTAAATTTGTAGTTTAGTTTCCACAACCTTGAAGGGCCGATAAATGCATTGAACCTTCTTTCTGGGAGTTGGCTGGGAGAAGAAGGGAAACCAAGTGACAAAAGCTTTAAAGATCATCGGTTCAGCTGCTTCACCGTGGCTCTGCTGCTATTGCTTTTGAAGCTTTACTTCAGTCTCCTCTTAGAATTGTTGGATTAGGAGGTAAGGGTTGTATCCTAAGAAAATAAGAAAAGCTACTTTTTCTTTTCTTGAGACAGGGTCTCTCTCTGTCATTCTGGCTGTTCTGGACCTGGCTATGTAGATCAGGCTGGCCTCACAGAGATTGTCCTGCCTCTGGCTCCTGAGTGCTAGGATTAAAGGTGTGTGCCATTATACCTGGTTAAAAGTTACCTTTTTAAAATGTACACTTGAGGCTGGGCGGAGGTCGTGAGCACCTTTAATCCCAGCACTTGGGAGGCAGAGGCAGGCGGATTTTTGAGTTCCAGGCCAGTCTGGTCTACAGAGTGAGTTCCAGGACAGCCAGGGCTATACAGAGAAACCCTGT